>NC_142587.1:70600757-70903787 GCF_965207765.1 Zootoca vivipara | reverse complement strand
CCTAATAATCACACTAGCTTCTTAAGGGTACATTTAAACCTGATTATTTTTTATTTTATGTCTGTTGATTTTTTTTGAGAGCATTTTATAAATTATGAATATTGCATACATGTTGGGAAGGCAGGTTTCCCCGGAAGCAGTGAATGATTGTCTGCTTTGTACTGTACAGTAAAGGAAAACACTGTGCTTAAAATACATGCCCTTGGTAAGTATTAGAGCACACAATATTTTGAGATGCAGCATCCTGTTTTGCTTCATTATAATGATAGTGATCACAGGGTTAAGGTTTGTACAGATCATCTCCCTGTTGTTTGCTGTAGCAACAGATTTTACCTTTAGGTGGCTGCATTCTATCTTTCGAGCAGAGCTGAAATCAGTCCACTATAGAGAGGCAAAAATCTGCAGAGACATAGCTTCCAGTTACTCCAAAAGCACCATAGAAGCATGTGTATACAGTCCCTTCAATAGTCAGCTCCATCTATGCAAGACAGGTGTCTTGAGCAGGCCTTACAAGCAAGTTGTAACCTGCTTTCGCCAAATCAAAGTCCTGCTGGACATACAGAATTAAAACCAAGAGAGAATAAAACCTACCTTTAGGTGAGTTCTCCACAAAATGATACAGGCATCCAATCTACCTCAGGCTAACTGGTGAGTGTTTTGCCACACTTTCAAATGGCAGAACGATTATTGACATGGGCTCAGTCAAAGGGTTCTCTGGCATATGGCTGCCATGTTTAAAAACACAGGCTATCTGAGTATAGAGCTGTATAGAGAGCATCATTAGCTTTCCAGAGTGTTCAGAGAACTGTATATTTGCAGCCTGGGCATATAAAGTAGCAGAAAAGCTAACCTGACAGAATAACTTAAATGAGTTGAAAAATAAATCAGAACACGTACTTCGGCAGTATGCATCAATAAAATTCAGAATACATACTTTTCCATAAAGGTGCCTTAAACAATGATAAATAATAAACTACATCTTTCAAAATATGTAGAAGGCACCAGAAGAGACTTAAGAGGGAGCCAGCTTCCCAAGTATTTTATGACATGTTCCAAGTTCCTACAACAGATCCATAAATCTGGACAACTATAATTAAGCAGCCAATGCTATCAAACAGTTAACACAGTACTGTTAGTTTTCAGAATGAACAATACTACACCACAACACATTTCCATCTCTCAGCTTGCCTGGGTTAGCCATAGCTGGATTGCAACCATTTGGTATCATCCTTTGCTCTGCCATTTGTCTTATCTCTTGCTCTACCATTTTCCAGGTATTGTTGCTCCACACTCATACCAGTGGACGTAGTTAGTACGCGTCTCCGCACCTATTTTCCCAAACTTGACAGGCTCCTGCCGCACTGCTCTAAAAAAGCCTGGTAAAACAAAAGGAGGGAAAGCAGAAGCTAAACACAGAAATGCTGGTTCTGGTATTAACATTTGCCTAGGCGTACACCTTTTAAAGTGCACATTTTCCCACCGTTGGGACGCATGCCCGTGGCAAATAGGGCCAGAGGCAAACGGTACAGCTACAGACAAAAGTGGGCAGAGCAACTCTTAGTGCAGTAGTTGTGTTTTAGTCATGGAAAAGTCTGAGATTGATAAATCCCTTTTCTCCATCTGGGCAACAATTACACAGTTGAACGACACATTCCAGCCAGCCAAAAGCATTCAAGTAGGGCAGGGGTCAGAAAACTGGATCAGGCCCAATTGCCTTCAGGATCCAGCCTGCGGACTGTCCATGGATCGGTGTGGGGATTCTGTTTGTTCGGGCTGCGCCATTTCCCCCCCCCCCGCACAATTCCATTCCCCCCCTCTCCCTCACACACACCATGGCGGCACCTCCCTCCCTCCTCCTGGCTTCTCCTCACCCTGCCTAGAGGAGGAAGGGGGCTGGGCTGGGCTGGGCTGAACTGGCTGAGTGCCATTTTAAGCAGCCCCTCTCCGGAGCCAGCCCTTTCACGCCGCTCATCTTCCCTCCGCCACTGCCCTGGTGCTCCTGTGGGCCAGAGAGTGGAGTGGATGAGCTCGCTCTGCCTACCCATGAGAAGCAGCAGCGGTGGTGGTGGTGCAGTGACTGGGGCTGGGGGAGGAGGACTACTTGCCCCCCTCCCCACCTCTTCCAGCTCCCCCCCCATGGTGCCACTTCTCCGGCCCACTACAAGGTCTGAGGGACAGTGGACCGGCCCGCAGCTAAAAAAAATTGCCGACCCCTGAAGTAGAGCATAGAGCAAGGCCACTTGGAAGTGTGGCCTGAGGAGAATCTGAAGAGCTGGACAGGGAGGCCTGGAGGCATTCAGCCTCTGGGCCTGAAGTTTTCTAGCCCATAGGGCAAGACAATGACAAGCATGAGCAAATTTTAGTTTGCAAATGTGTGTCCTAAACAAGCTTTAAGGAAACCAAGCTTGGCTGTGGATCCATGTCAAGTGTCCAAAAAGTCCAGACACAAACCCTTTACAACTTACCATCTTTGGTAGGTAGTTGATCCGACTGAACATGTTGCCCTGTTTTTCCGTCTAAATACGAGTCCACAAATTGACAGTGATCTTCTCCATGCCCCCTCTGATCTCCTATGTCGTAAAATTTACCTGAAAACATGAAGATCACCTTTAAAAATGAGTGAAATTCAAATGCCATTAAATAAAGATTAGAGGAGTGTTTATGACCGCCCTAAAGAATTTGACAAGAGGTGCATAAAACTGACCAGTCCCCGACCAGTAGACCATGCCTACAGCCCTATAAACATTTGGCCAAATCCAATTTAATAATATAATAATAAATTTTTATTTATACCCCGCCCTCCCCAGTCAAACCCAGGCTCAGGGCGGCTCACACCAATAAAATTACAATAAAACATAAAAAGCAATTGATTAAAATACAGACCAAAATACAGTATTAAAATTTAAAATGCAGCCTCATTTCGAGTAGTCCACAAATTCAAGCCATGAGGGAGGAAAAACACAGGGGTCAGACTAAGTCCAACCCAAAGGCCAGGCGGAACAGCTCTGTCTTGCAGGCCCTGCGGAAAGATGACAAATCCCGCAGGGCCCTGGTCTCCTGTGAAAGAGCGTTCCACCAAGTTGGGGCCAACACTGAGAAAGCCCTGGCCCTAGTAGAGGCCAATCTAGCCACCCCATGGCTCGGGATCTCCAGAATATTGTTGTTTGTGGACCTTAAGGTCCTCCGCGGGGCATACCAGGAGAGGCGGTCCCGTAGATATGAGGGTCCCAAGCCGCATAGGGCTTTAAAGGTCAAAACCAGCACCTTAAACCTGCTCCTGCTCCTGCTCCCCACCCCCAAAAAGCTAACCAACCCAATTGAAACTTATTTTACATAGCTATGCACACACACATCTATGTGTGCTGGTCCTCATTTAGCTGGTCGTATGCCTGCTTCCATGGGTATATAGCCCACTACTTCAATCGTTTTGCCATCTCAAGAATGTATCCTGTCAGTGACAATCTCTGCTAAGCTGGCAGCAGCCTTTTCAGGTGACTATAGATTCCAAGCCCTTTAAAGTTGAAGGCAGCAATCTTTGTTCCACTTTACCATCAGTGAAGCACTGAATGAAGCAAGTGGGGATGATCTAGCCCACGATGCTGTACATCATGTTCAATCCTTAAAACAACATACTGATGCAGTTGGTGCTGGGATCATAGCTGCCAAGTCTCCCGTTTTCCCCGGTAAATCCCTGCTTTCCCAGCTGTTCCTAGCTGAAAAAATGGATTTTTTTTGTCCCCCCCCCCGGTTTATTCTGGCGTGGCGGCCATTTTGGAACTGGGCAGAGCATGCTCAGAAGCGACTATTGATGCTGCTCTGCCCAGTTCCAAAATGGCTGCGGTGCGACTTCTGGTGCGGCAGCCATTTTGGAACTGGGCAAAGCAGCATCAAAAGTCACTTCTGAGCATGCTCCGCCCAGTTCCAAAATGGCGGCAGCGCTACTTCCGGTCTGCTATTTCCGGCCTGGTCCCTTATTTCTCTGACAGCAACTTGGCAGGTATGGCTGGGATGGCTTCTGGACTTTGGTAGCACAGAGATGAGTCACTGCTAGCACTGACAGCCATAGTCGGTCACTGCCCAGTGCTCTTCCATGTGGCAGATGGAGCACAGCATTGCCACACAAAGCAGTTAAGGGAAGCTTTTTCTCCAGACGGCAGCATTGACAAACTGCTCTGATGGCATGATGCCCCATGACAGCTCACAGCACCAACCATCCCATACTGCTGCCCTCAGTTTTATACCTGTAAGTGAATCGCTGAGGTAAATTTTGTATCGGAGGGAGTTGCACAACTGTACACCAACAAACTTCTTGTACCAAGTCCTCTTGACGAACTGTTTCCCCTTGCATTCAGAATAGGAATCAGAATTGAATTTGATTTGAGTCCAGATGGCATCTTTTCCCACTGTAAGGGAAGAATAAATTATCTATGTGCAAAAGTAGGTGTGCAGACATTGGAATCAAGTGAAAGGAAGTTAGACATAAAGGAATATTTTAATTTTACCCTGTCTTCCACTATAAAATAGCCTCAAGGCAGCTCACAATATCAAAACAAAACAAAACAAAACAAAACAATAAACAAGAGTTGGAAGATAAACCAGCAGAATTAGTAGATAAAAAGGAAAGTAGGTATAAATAGGAGATAAAAAGTCTCATATTTACACCAATTTCTGATCAGAACTCAGGCACAAAAGTGTAGTAACCAGTTAGACTGGAATAACAGCTCTAATTTGCTCAGCTGAATCTGATGGGACACTGATTTGTACATTTCTTTGAAGTTTAGGTTTCAACCAATAAAAAGGTTTAATACATTGGAGCAAGAGAAATATGGGATGTGTGAAAGGGTCTTTTTGGATGCAGCACTGAGATTGCAGAACTTGGTACCTATGGAAGCCAGGCAGGTCCCTTCCTTATTCCAACGTCTGGTAACTTCTCTACTGCATTTAAATTACTGTTTGTTCTGAGCTTTTCTAGTTAGTGTTTCTGCTGTTGCTATAGCCGGCTCTATTCACTTTGTTGCTTTGATTCTATTACCGCTTCAATTGATGATCTAAGCTGCATTAGAGGCCCCTTTGGGGGCTGAAAAGGGGGGTAAAATGGATTTTGTAACTAAAAAAAATGCTGAGAAACACATTCTGTTTGGGGGGGGATGAACCACAGAAAGGAAGACTACCTTTTACGCCATATTAAAGATGAGTCTCCTAAATGTATTAAGAAACTTACCACCACCCCCTCGACTGTATCAGATCCTTTCCTGCTAGTTAAAGACCTTACACGGAGCTTACCGTCCTCCACTATAAAACCGATGGCAGCCAACATTTTTCAGAGAGCTGCAGAAGCAGAAGCTGATGGCAGATTTTCTATAGCAGTGGCTGGACACTGCTGCATGCTCTGTTAAATCACTTATTAAGTGAGAAACAGCCTATTCATTTCAGAGAGCTGTCTTTTAATTTAATGACAGGCCCGAGAAAATATGAGCTGTGCCTGGCTCATTTCTGCCCCTTGGTTCTGAGCCAGTGCAGTGCCACCTCCAATTGATTGGGCAGGCCTCAGGTAAATATTTAGACTGGCAGGAACGCTTTGCAAACAGCGCAGGTCAAAACCACCCCCTGTGAAATCATGTGCAAAATGCCTTTCTCTTCCAAATCCACTCTGTCATACATCAGTACATTATCTCACCTCAGAAAAATGCTCTCACCAGAGTATACTATAATGTATAAAGGACTTACTTGAAATTGGCTCAGTCACTCTTGGGTCCGCTAAAGAGAAAAAACAAGTGCTGGGTTAGACTGCAAAATAACTTCTAGCATTTCAGAAGTATGCTGGGGAAAAGGGTTTACTTCTTCAGTTGACATGAGTTCTAATCTGTACAACTGCAACATGGTTTGAAATCAAGACAGCCTACATTAAACTAATAAGCTCCTCATCTCTATTTTGAAATACCAAAGGACTGTGCTTTTAAAAGTGCTGTCTATCTGATGTTTTGATCTATTTTAGGACCTTTTAAATGTGACAGGGGGTATATTTTACTTTCTTATGTATTGTGTGACTTTACATTGTAAACAACAACAACAAGGCCTTAAATGAGGTTATAGCAATTTTGAGAGTAATTAATGAATGGCATTTTAAACCAGGCAGGGAGTTGTATTTAAAAATAAAATAAAAATTAACAACATTTTCAGGTACCAGATTAAAATGTCATTCTTGAGGAAGTTTGCATAAATGCATAATTCCCATATAGCTTTCACTTTATCTGCTGATTTTTCCTACAGCAGGTAGATATTAAAACACGTAAAGAGCTAGAGAGGCTTATAGCTAATTGGTACACTTATTGAAACTCTTACCTGATTCAGTTTTAAATGGCTTTGATTCGGTGCTTGGTCCTTCACCAAGGGGGTTGCTAGGTATCACAACAAATTCATAACTAGGAAGAAAATGGGAGGGGAAAAAAATACAGCCAGTTCTTTATTGGAAACATCAAGCATCGCATGGTAAAGTAATTGCATTGGTTTCTCTAATTCCTGAGATAACATACATGAAATGTTTTGACCACTTAAGAAAGGTGCTAAGTAAATACTATTATTTTGCTACATAGCTATAATTTCTACATTGAAAATTGCACGAAAACTGCACATATATAATCACATGGACCAAATGCATACATGCATATTTTGCCACATATACATGCTACTGGGACCCACAATCAGTAAGGCAATCATAGAATCATAGAATTGTAGAGTTGGAAGGGACCCCAAGAGTCATCTAGTCCAAGCCCCTGCAATGCAATTCTGCTGTATATGCGCACAAAACACACACATGCATTTGTTACTTGTGATTATTTGGAAACAGGATGGAAGCAAATTTCTGTATCCTGGTGACTTGTGCGCGTATGAAGCCTTTCTGAATGTGTAAGCTTTCATGAAAACATTTAAGACATATGGGTTAGTGCATATGGTCCTCTCTCTCCTCTTGAGGGGAATTCCTTGCACAATGAACTCACCCTCAAAGCTCGTTCAAGTGGTTTTGTGACAGGCCTCAGGGCCACTTCAGGTGTTATCATGCACCTACTTCTATCAACTCCCGCCCTGAAACCAATGTCCCCACTGTGGAAGGATGTGTGGATCCAGAATTGGCCTTCACAGTCACTTACGGACTCATTGTTAAAACCGTGTTTATGGAAGATAGTCTTACTTGGCTACGAGTGATCGCCAAAGCAGCAGCAGCAGAAGACTTCTATTCTGTAATGTAATTACATATTTTTTTCACCACTAGAAAGCTGTGGAAACACAGGCATCAGGGACAATGACTGTGTAAAAGGTGGAAGTGTGCAGGTCCCAAATCCACATGTCAAAGATGCATAAAACAGCCACAATACAGTGCACTGTGTCATCTACATGTTTACTATCTAGTGTTTTAAAGCCAAGAAACAGCTTTCAGCTTCATTTCTTTTGTGTGTTCGATGCAGCTCCTTGGACAGTGAGACAAGCACTGTATTGTTCATTGTCTGAAGTCCTAACACAGATATGCAATCAGCACTCAAGTGCAAGCTCGATTACAAGGCCACGGAACCCCTAAACACTGTATGCCAAATAGTTATTTGCCTTCAACTTTTGGAACAGGTTATGGACCAAAGAAGTCCACCACATCACATATAAGAAAAATGTTCTCGCACAGATTAAGTGAACATTATTTGTATTGCAGTAAAGACTTTTTCCATAGGAAATTGCTATCCCATATGGAATCTTGGCAAGCAGAAGGAATGGCACTATTTTCCAGATCTTGCAACAGTGCAGAAATGTATGTGCATAGAAAAGGAAAGGAAAGGGGAATAAAAAAACCCCTCTCAATATGCAATTTTCAGCTGAGCTGCTGGCTTAAAATCTCAAGCAGAAAAGGCACATCTATCATGAAATCTCTTTATTTAGATTTATTGGCATATTCAGAAAGCTACTAGAAAATCTTTCTAACCATTTTGCTGAGCATGTACACTATTTTAACTACTAGTATTTAGATCTAGAGGAAGTTTGAACTTTAGCCTTATCCCTTCTTTCCATTGTTTCTGCTCACAGTACTGTGTTTTGGGAAAAAATGTAGAATCATAGAATTATAGAGTTGGAAGAGGCACTGATGATCATCTAGTCCAACCCCATGAAATGGAGGAATCCTGCCCATGGCTGCCCCTGGGTGGGCGTGAACCACCAACCTTCAGGTTAACAGCTAGACACCCTGACCCACTGTGCCACTAGGGACAAAATGCTGCTGCAAAGTTTCTTGATGTTTAATGAAGTGTTGGGTGCATTTGAGTGCACTTAAAGCAATAAAGATTCAAGGAAACAGGAAAAGTATGTGTGGCCTGTGTAAGTAAGATAACATTTCCCTAAAACCCATGGGTGTTGGCTGGACTTAAGAAAACAAGCACAGATTGTTGCAAACCTGGGGAAATGACAAGATAGTGTTATTATTGTTCATGCTCAGATTATATAGACAAATTGTGAATTGTTAAAGTATAAAGCTTTTAATCTATGGCCCAAAGCAAGAAACCTGTTTTCTGGTTCAGTGTCAAAGCTGTTCAGCTGAGTAGGCATTCAGCGAGACCAATTCCATTGACGTTCCCTTAATCTTTAGGCACACAGAACTGGCCATTTACCAAACAAGGGTAGCAGAGATGGACAGTTTAATTGGATTGGAAGAGGTCAGGTGTCCTCTTGTATTAAACAACCTTGAAATATTTTTCATATCTCAAGAAGGCACACATAAATTTCTTTAGTGACCCAATTCTAGCTAAGGTATGAAATGGAGATGGCATATAGAGAGATTCAAAACTATATACATCAACATATGGGCAACCTGAGACTTTGCTTTCAAAAACATAAGGAAAGTGATAATTGAAAGCTACATACTCCGGAGAACTTTGCAGGAACAAGAACAAAAGTTGAGCATGAGTAAACTCAAATGTGAAAAGGGCAAGAAATTGTGGATTTCAGAATGTGAGAAGGCATCTTTCTGAAGAATACATTGTGGGAGGAAGACAACCATGGAATAACCACCAGCAATGGTTAGTGTGGTGGGACAGGGGGGCAATAAATGGCTCTTACAGTGATCATGAAGACCTCTTGAACATATTGGTGGTAGAGTCTGGGTCAGCACTATGCAAGCATATAGTTGCTAACTGGAAAGGCACCCCCAGTGTAGACATCACCTCTGACATCATCACATCACACTGGGTGCTGCTGACTAGATACTAGCAGCTGTTTGCATGATGTTGATCCAGCCCCCTTGCCTCCACAGCTGCTTTGGGATGCTAGTAGGTAAGAGCATGGGCCCCTCCTTTACCTGGACTGTTTGCTCAGTGATGCTTGTGGCTGATTCTGTGCCACCTGCCCCACCTCTCGGTACATAATCACCTCACACAGGAAAGTGTATGTTTGACAACTCTACTAAAAATAATGGGGCGGCATAGGCAGTATGGATTAATCTCAGCCAATGCCTCCAGTTGGATAGCTGCTAAGCCTGTGAATCCACGGTAACATAATATGTCAACAAGGACTTTCTTCTATTTCATCCGGAGGAGAGTCTGCATGATAGTTAAGCCAACATTATCCAAGCTGGATTTAACAGCATAGGTTCCATTCCAACACAGACCCAAACATGCTAAAGTCTGTGTTGGATTGTAGCCAAAGTATACAACTAGTCACGGCTTGCTACGGGTGCATAGTATTCAATGGTGGCCCAACTATTATTGTAAGTTGGTCAACCATAACTTATTCTATGCGGAGTTTTTATTTATTGTGAGTGATTTGCTTTAAACTCCTCACATGAAAGCAACTGTTGAAAGATCAAGACATTTGAGTAGGAATATTCATAATACACAAATGTTGTTTTGCTTGACGATCCAGCCAAATGTTATTCGCTGCAACAACATTTAATAATTTGAAGAATGCTGAGTGAACCAAATTATGGCGTAAGATGCTTTGTATTTTCCTAGCTGCTTGCATTTTGTCAAGTCTAAAGATGTTATTTTTCCCCACTCTGAAATGCTGCACACATTATTTTTGATAGCTTGCCAGGTTCAAAAGCCAAAACACTCCTCACCTATGGAAAGCAAAATCAAAATAACCAATGAAAAGGACTGATTATCAGACATGAGTTACTATGAGAGAATGGAACACCTGCACCGGGTCTGCAAAAAGCACATGGAATTTTCCAGCAATGCAGCTGTCCAACAAAATCAAAAGGCAAGAAAGTGTCAGCAAGTTTAAAAACTGTAACTGTGTTAAACAGGTAATGGACAGTATGAATATCCCTTAAAACAACACTGTGGGGCAGAAGAATGAGTTCATGATGTCATGTCTCTACCCTTCTAGTTCCCACAAAGTTATGTTTTCAGCAGGGCGATCATGTGTTTGCTTACCTGGGAGGAAACCTCATTGTGGTAATTTTGTTCATTTATGCATACTATTTTGTGCACACTTTATTCAAATATATGCATTTTGTACACATTCTTTGGCAATTTTTTGAGCATTGCAAATTTTGAAGGATGGCTGTGTTTCTGTGTGTGTATTATTTCAGACAGTGTGAATGAGGTAGGTTTGGCTTTAAGCATGAGCTGAATCAAATTTCTCCCCATCCTTAGGTGTGACTATAGTAGCACCTCTCTAATGCATAAATCATATGTACAAACGTGCACACTTGTCAGCTTCCTTGCACAATTGCATCTTATAAAATATAATGTTAAAATGCTTGACATCAACTATAAAACACATTCATTCTCTCTCCCCTCCCCTCCCTCTGAGAGTAATTCAGGAAGGGGAGATACTGCAGAAGTCAAGAGTGGGACTTGGGGATAGCACACCTTAAAATAAGCCACTCTTGGGTGCTTAGAACCCCTTCATATATCACATGGTAATATTTTCTAATTGTATTACCTCGTGTTAGGTTTCAGGTTTTCTATAGTAGAATGAGTTTGATTTGTCGTTATAACAGTCTTGTCCTTTCCTGCAGGGCTTCCATTTTCAGTCGATACAACTGTATATTCTGAAATGATGAAGAAGATTTGTGTTCTGTTATCCTGTCAGTTTCATTTGTTTCCTTTGATTTCCTGGAGTGATTCAGAAACAGTAATAGAACAAAGCAAACAACATTCTGAATGTACAAATTGCCAACCCAGAAGAGGGAGAGAAAATGAGAGCTTGTGTAGGAAACTCAATGACTTGACTTTTGGGAGAAAGAGAAATGTGCATTATCTGGTGGTCTTTGTTGTTTCTGTTTATTTGAAAACTGAATACAAATTATCCAAAAAAACGACCAATCCTGACATTATATGCAAGGGGTGGAAAGCACAATCTAAAAGGCATTAGTTAGTGTACCAGCCAGATGAGTGGGATAATAATAAAGGGAGTAGAGGGCGCTGTGGTCTAAGCCAATGAGCCTCTTGGGTTCACCAATTGGAAGGTGAGTAATAATAATAATAATAATAATAATAATAATAATAATAATAATACTATACATGTCATTCAGGAGCCTAAGTAACACCTCTAGTTTTTAGAACCAGACAAGAATAGCTGTGGGGGAAAGAGCAGATTCGTAAAGAAAGACTAGTAATATTGCTCAGACTCTAAACTTTAAGAGAACCAAAATCTAACCTGTAACAGTTTCATTTGGTGGTTTTTCCCAATCCAGTACGACAAAGGTTGGGCAGCCTTCGACAGTTACCACAGTGAGGTTGGTAGGAGGCTTTCGTGGAGGGCTAGTAGCTACCTCTGTGCTGTCCCCCTCTTCCGTTGGAAAGTATTGGAGCGTGTCTGTGATGGAGCATGGCACATCTTCTGGTTTCTTTATATACAACACACCTTCACCTAGAAAAATACCGTAGCATCTGTGTTAAGGTGCTTAAAAGAAATATCCAAGCAGCAAATGTGGTGGTAAAACTGTCAGAACTGCACTATTTCAGGTGGTAGGGTCCACAGTTGAATGCTTCTCAATAAAAAAACCCTGAAAGTAAGTTAACATGTCAGATCTCTCTGCTGATATCGATTTTTAAGGTTCTTGGTTGTTTTTTAATGTAGTCATGTAAGTGACCATCAGCTGCATGAAAAGTTAAGTAGAAGCCTGAGACCCTTGAAAGTTACTTACATGTAGGACAGTATCAGGTGTGAAAGCTAGCTTAACAAATCCAGGCTAAACTCTAAGACAGGTAGGACTGGGAGCATATGGCTTTCCTAAGGCCACTTAGGAAATTCATGGAAGAGCAAGGCTTGAATGGGAGACTTTCTGGTTCATATTCATTCTGGTACCTACTTCAACACAATATCAACTCATCTTTAGCTTATGAGTTTATATTGTGTTGAAGTAGGTACCAGAATGAATGTTCTGACTGAAAAAAGCCCTGCCTGCAACCATGCATTGGTTGCAAATCTTAGATGACCATCCATTCCAATAGGACAAGGCTTGGTTAGAGTAAATCCCCCGGTTGGGGCTGCAATGCTATCTTTTGACATGGCAATGTCCTCCTGGCTTTTAGTCAGCTGCAAACCTGCCTTTCCTAGCTTTTGCACATACGGGCTGGATAGTTCTCTGGGTAAATTAAATAATCTATGGGCTGTGAAAGTGTTCGGGAGAGGACTGTTATTATGACGACTATTTTATTATTAGGCTTTTCATTATGTTTTATCATTCTGTACAGTGATACCTCGAGTTAAGAACTTAATTCGTTCCGGAGGTCCGTTCTTAACCTGAAGCCGTTCTTAACCTGAGGTACCACTTTAGCTAATGGGGCCTCCCACTGCCGCTGCGCCTCCACTGTGCGATTTCTGTTCTCATCCTGAGGTAAAGTTCTTAACCTGAGGTACTATTTCTGGGTTAGCAGAGTCTGTAACCTGAAGCGTCTGTAACCTGAAGCGCCTCTAACCCGAGGTACCACCGTACTTACTCTACTTACGAATAACTCTACTTACGAATGGAGCTCCGTCCGCCATCTTGGATGCAGTTTAGATAGGATTTTTTCTACTTACAAATTTTTAGATAGGGTTGCTTCGACTTAGGAATTTTTTCTCCCAATGCATTCCTATGGGATTCAACTTACAATTTTTTTTTGACTTACGAATGTGCGTTCGGAACGCATTAAATTCGTAAGTAGAGGTACCACTGTAATGTGTTTTAATGTTGTACACTGCCCTGGGATCTTTTGATAAAAGGCTGTATACAAATTGAATAAGTCATCATCAAAAAGCTGCACACTAAACATCAGGAGCTGCAGGGATTAAGTTCGTGAGAGCGAGAATGATTAAAAGAGCTTTTAATTTAGGAACTTGGATGATGAGCAAAAATAATTAATATGGTTAAATATCATTTTCACAATCTCACATTACTGCAGCTATTTTAGACATACCTGTGAACCTTCGTTTGCCGGAAGCATCAGTCTCTGATGTAGGCTGTGAATTGAACAAAGTTCTATTACCTAAGGAGAGGAAAACCACAACACAATTTTAATAAAAGCACTTATTTGTAATGTTGAAACGGCACCTCATATTTCATCTCTCATTTTAACTTTCAATCCACTCCTTAGTGCATGCTTGGAATCATGTTCACTTTCTATTAGGAGTGAGCTGAATTTGGCTGTGGTGGAAAATAAAAGCCTCTTTGCACTGCCAAAGCAAAGATAATCATAAAATAAATGGCTGAGCTCATTATTGCTGTTGGAGTCACTTCATGCATAATATACAAAACCCTCTCTGAAATTCTAAAAAAAGATTCTTTTATGTTTTGCTGATGCTCCAGTCCTTAGGGAGGCACATGGGTCTTGTATTTAGCAACACTTTTAAAAAGGTGGAAGGGAAACCTGAGCCAATTCCCCTTTCCATAGCATGCCATGTTCTTTAATGCCCTGGAAGTTGAGTTGACCTCTGGGGCACCGCGGAGGAAAAGAATAGTTCCCATCTGGAACATATAATGTTTCTTTTTTGCTTTGCTTTGTTTTAATGATGCTGTAGGTTTCTTGTCATCCCATGAACCTTGGAGATCTCAGTCCATCAGACAACACTTTTCTGAGTGCCCCCTCTGTGTCCAGACTACAGTTTACAGCTGTAATATTTCCAAAAAACTAAGCATAAACTAGCATACACTGTTGTGTCTACAGTACTGAGGTTTCCTCCATCTCACTTGCTCATTCTGCAGTCTTTCAACCATGTAATAACTCTTGCTATCTGCAGTATTACTATGTAGGATTCGATAGTTTGGTGCAAGATGTGTGAGCTATAACTCCAATGCATATATTATACCCTCCGATATTTCTCGGATGAAAATAGGGATGTCCCATTCCATAATGATAATTTTATTATTTATACCCCACACATCTGACTGGGTTGTCTCAACAACTCTGGGCAGCTTCCAACATATATATATAAACATGATAAAACATTACACATTAAAAAAACTTCCCTGTACAGGATTGCCTTCAGACAGCTTGGGAATTGGATAACTCCATACCCTCCAACATTTCTACGATGAAAATAGGGACATCCTAAGGGATGCGGGTGGTGCTGTGGTCTAAACCACAGAGCCTAGGGCTTGCCGATCAGAAGCTTGGCGGTTTGAATCCCTGTGATGGGGTGAGCTCCTGTTGTTCGGTCCCAGCTCCTGCCCACCTAGCAGTTCGAAAGCATGTCAAGTGCAAGTAGATGAATAGGTACCACTCTGGCGGGAAGGTAGACGGCGTTTCCGTGCGCTGCTCTGGTTCGCCAGAAGTGGATTAGTCATGCTGGCCACATGACCTGGAAGCTGTCTGCGGACAAACGCCGGCTCCCTCAGCCTATAGAGCAAGATGAGCGCCGCAACCCCAGAGTTGTCCGCAACTGGACAACTGGTACCTTTTCCTTTACCTTTAAAGCCTAGCAGGTGATCCTAGGGCTTTGGTCCACTTTGCACTAGAATTCAATGGCCTCTGGCTCTCTGTTTGTAAATGCTCTCCCCAGGGAGGCACCTTCATTATACACCTTTAGGTGCCAAGCCAAAACATTCTCCATCAACCAGGCCTTTGCCTGATTAACACACCATACCTTTCTAAATGTGTTTAAAGGGGGGCATTGTTTTGTTTTGTTCTTTTTATTATGTATTTTGTATGCAATATATTATGTATTTTGTATTATACAGATGACGGGCTGCAAACAAATTTAAACCAGAATCACAACAGCAACCTACAAATGTACAACTAAAATTCTTACTATAATCTGGAGATGATGCTGCTGTAGGGGTTTTTTTATGTGAGCTTGTTTTCCCATGAGCTGCCGGCCCTGTAGGCTTTGCTGTGGAAGATGAAGAGGCTCGTGGCATCAAGACATTTCCTATTGGAAAATAAAAACAAATATGAATGCCCACTTAGAATTAATGTAGCATTGATTCTAAATAAAACATTTCATAGCCCACTGAAGAAATTCAACGTTTTAAGTAATCTTCTTGCTTGATTCTAGAGATGTACAAGCAGATACGAATTCTTACGTGAGCTTCAAGTGATGAAGTGATTTAGATAGAAATTTACATTTTTATTGCATATCTATGCAACTTTCTGTTGTTTTTCCCTTGGTTCATTTGTGCCATGCTCTATGTGTTGAAAGGGATAAATGGATAAACAAAGGTAGACTGGATCAGGCTCAGCTAAGAGAGGGAGAGGGACAGAGAAAGAGAGAGATCCAGACATGTATTAAAGTTTATTCAAAGCACGTTTTACCCTCAAAGAATCCTGGGAACTGTAGTTTATTAAGGGTGCTAGAAATAGTAGTTTTGTGAGGGTGAAGCTACAGTTTCCAGAACTTTGGGGAGGAAGACATGTGCTTAAATTATGAATCGAATAGGCTTTAAGTGTATAGTGTGGGTCTGCCCACAGACATAAATTAACATAAACACAGGCATAAATGCTGTCTATCTATGCTTAATAGCTTTCAGTGGAATGTTCATACTTGATGTACATCTCCATCCACATTCTGGGAGAATGAGAAAAAAATTAAAATACCTTTTGAAAATCCCTAACTGGCTTCCTTTCTTCTCTTCAATTCAGACAAACTCCTTCCAAGGCCCCCTTCACATATGCTATAGTTGTGAAGGCGCCATTCAGATTCTCTACTGCACACATGGTTAGTTCTCTGCAATGTTCATAGAAGAAACTAAGAAAGCCCCAGCGCATTTAGAACTCCATGCATACGCCGGAACCACTAAATGCAGTCAATTCATCTTCATGTGAACACTGAATTATGTTCTATGGTAATATCCCAGGGGTGTGTGTGTGTGTCACAAACACATGGACAAGGTTGATCATGTAAATCTTCTGACTTAATTGCTACTGTTCCAGGAAACAATCCAGATGCTTGTACTATAGTATGCAATGGAACATCAACATAGAAAACCAGCTCCTTTCCTTTCTTGGGATAACTGGGGCTTATAATCAAGACTGGGACTTTTAATCATTCCCAGGATAGCTGTAAAAACATTATCATAGTTCAAAATGAATGCAAAAGAAGAATCCTTCTTGTCTGGATACCTCTGGCACATTCTGTAATTGTAACTGATTCAACACTGAGAAAAACAGAGTTTGTTAGAAACAAATTACAAAAGCCTCATGAGATGTAAGCAAGTGTTTGAGCATATGAAAAAAGCAAGATTTCTAGATTATGCTCACGGTCAAAAACATTTATTTGCCCAGGTATTTGGCTTGACTGAATTGTTGCTGTTGGAGATGAGCCCAGCCCTTTCTGGACTTGCCAATTTGTTGTTTGTTTCAACAACATTTTTAGAAGGTTATATCAATTTATAATGTAGATTTATGCATGGTGTTTAATATATTGCACCTTGCCTTGAAGCTGAATTTAGTGAAGAGTGGCCTAGAAGTGCCTAAAATAATATAATGTATGTATGTATGTATGTATGTATGTATGTATGTATGTATGTTTGTAGAGCAACTGCCTCATGAGACAACATACCTGAACCTCCAGGTTTACCGGTCACCGTGTTTGGTGGCAGAGGTTTTCTTCGCATTGGTGTAGGCTTGGCAGGAGCTAAGGGAGGTCGCGGAGAGTCCGGTGGTGTAGCTACTGTATAACGTTACAAGACACCACTGTTAACGGAGGAACCGCACACCAGGTAATCAGAAAGAGAAAAATGGCTAATAGCTACACTTCTCAAGCAAAATTTTAAGGCATGAGCTTCAGCGATAAGAACTGCAAAAGAACACAAAACACAAGACAGGGAGTAGCTGAAAGGAGTTATTTTGAGCTTGTACATTTTTTGCATGAAAATATGCATGCCTCCAGCACCAGACCAAAACAACAGCACAGCAAGGCAGCTAAGCTAGTTCATAAAAATGTATGCCTCTTGTTCAGGTGAGAACCCTTCTTTCATGACCTTACATTGATAGAAAACAGAATCAAGTGGCGTTGACAAGTCAGTTGGGTCAAGGTGAGCACAGCACCCATTGATTTCTTGCAATAAGGCTATTGCCACTGATGCAAAAATATGGGATTTGGGCACTAATATAACACTGGTCTTGGTCAAAGGAATAGAATAAGACATCCCTGATCTCTCCTAAAACTACAGGGGGAAACAGTAGAGCAGAACCCACAGCTCTTCCCACATTAGATGATGGCCCTAGTGGGAGAGCGCTGATCTTCAGAAACCCACTGTAAATTCATGAGAACCATTGAACTGTAGAGTTGGAAGGGATCCTGCCAAAAGCATTTGACCCATCCTTGTGTTGGCCGGTGAGGGGCGAAAGGCTCAACACACAGCTCTTTAAAAGTAAGTTGCCCCCTGCTAACGCAACATATATTTCTAGGTTTGGAATGTAAGGGCTTTCTAGATACAATGCAGGTGGACTGTATAATATTAGCTGGATATATTCTGATTTCAGAACTATTATAATGGATACCACAAAAAGTCAGTGGGTGGATAATTTAATTCCGTGTGTTTCAAATTGTTCAGTCAATTGTTCAGGTGCCTATCTGTTAAATGCTGCAATTGTTATTTTATTTAACTTGGTGTCAAGACTGCAGTAACCAGCCCTTTTACGTTGATGTAAATTAAACCTCACTGTCCTTTACAGGGTTAAAAGCATTGTGTAGCTTATAATCTTATATTTTTAAAGCTTTTCTTTCCATGCATTCTTTCCAAGATTTAATTAATGCTAGATAGAATTCGAAGGGAGAAGCTTTCAAAAACATCAGTATAACAAGCTCATGCATAGCTTCAGAGAGGTTGTAGTATGTGAATTGAAGGCCAGCAAACAGAGATGCCAAAGCAGCACTGAGTAGTATGGACTTCTGTGATGAATGCAAATTATTATCATGTATACATTCTTTTCGACAGGAGCACACACATTCCCAAGATGACTATCAATCACCCCTCTAAATAGAAAGTAATTTAAACTTCAGTTGTATGCACACTTACTGGAAAGCAAGTTCCATCGGGACTCAGTGGGGTTTGCTTTCAGGTTATCAAGTTTAAGACTGGGCGGTTAATTTATTAACTGAATTTTTCTACTTGTTAAAAGTGCCTTCAATGCTAAAAACAGTGAGCAGCATTCCATTTGTGGAATGGGGATTCCCTGCCTCCTCATTTCCTCTGCTGCTCCTGGCATCTCTTAGAACAGGCATAGGCAAACTCCGACCCTCCAGATGTTTTGAGACTACAATCCCCATCATCCCTGACCACTGGTCCTGTTAGCCAGGGATGATGGGAGTTGTAGTTCCAAAACATCTGGAGGGCTGAGTTTGCCTATGCCTTTCTTAGAAAGCAGCTCCTACGGACTGGACATGAACACATCTGTCAGTTCCAGTTGCTCTCATTCTCTCACTCTTCCGTTCTTCATCAGTTTGTGAATTTTAAAATAAAAATAAAATAAAAAAGTATCACTTTTGGAAGCAATTTCCCCTAATTTAATGTATTTCATGTCATTTTTCTTTGTGGAATGCTCTCTCCAGGGAGGTTTGTCTGGCGCCTTCATTATATATCTTTAGGTGCCAGGCAAAAATGTTCCTCTTCAACCAGGCCTTTTAAATAAAATACAGCCTTTAAAATATGTTTGTGGGAGGGGTGGTTATTGTTTTGCTGTTTTCACCTTGTATTTCAATCTTGTGAACAGCCCTGAGATCCTATAATGAAGGGCAGTACGCAAGTCAAATAAATAAATAAATAAATAAATAAAATTAAATACTGTATTTTCCCATGTATAAGACTATACTTCTCCCCAAATTTCTTAAGTTTAAAATTGGAGGTCGTCTTATACACAGAATGTTGCAATTAATTATTTCTTAATTTGGGGCTCAAAAAATAGGGGTCATCTTATACATGGGGGCATCTTATACACGAAAAAATATGGTACTCACTAGCGTATCCATTTCTATGCACTTTCCCTCAATATACCAATTTTTGTACAACTATGCTGGCTGGTTAGCCATAATAACAAACATTAATTCATTTTTGTAGATATTACCGTAATTGGTTGCAGAACCACATCAGAAATTTCAGAAAAGTGCAAAATTCAAAGGATTGCAGTATTTTGATTGGCATATTATTTTGGAACCTGTGGAGGCAGGTTCACATTAAGATCCTAAACAAACCAAATTGTCTTTTCCACCCCTACTGGGGATTGGAGGAACCTCTGACAAAACCTGGGCGACAGGAACAATAAAAATGGCCAGGAACCTGAGATTGCCTGTTACACAAGCAAAAGTGCCCTCCATTTGCTTAAGTTCTCAAATAAATCCATGCCAAAATGCATTTTTACATCATTGGAAATGTATCATTTAAATATGCTAAATGCCCAGTATAATGTGTAAGATAACAGTGACACTTCAGGCTTTGTAGACAGAGACTTTTTATTAATTCATCCATGGAACAGTTACAACAGGCACACCCAAATTCGGCCCTCCAGATGTTTTGGACTACAATTCCCATCATCCCTGACCACTGTTCCTCTTAGCTAGGGATCATGGGAGTTGTAGGCCAAAACATCTGGAGGGCCGCAGTTTGGGGATGCCTGAGTTACAGCATATTTCATTTTCTTGTCCTGTGCTCTTTTCATGGAGTGACTGGACAAAGTGTGTTTATGTCCTTTTCTAGTATTGGGTCTCCAGTTAAAAATTTAGCAGGAATATCTATCTGTATGCACTTTGATTTGTAACCCATTCCCTCCTGAAGGCCTCAGTGGAATAACAAGGGTGATAATCCAATGCAGTCAACTTTAGGACCTAGATACTCTTCTCAGCTAATGAATGCCAGTGGGAAAGAGGACAAGTGACATTTTTTTTTAAAAAAAAATGCTTTTAATATATAATGGTTTAAATTTAAATGGGAAATTATTTCCAGTCAATATCGCAGGGCATAGAATTTACTTACCAGGGTCTGGGTTTTTCCTTGCGACTGAGGAATGTACTGATGTGTTTGAACCCGTACTAGAGCTTGTACTAAGAAGCCTAACAGCATCCTGGTCTATTAGTTTGTCGCCTGTGAAATAACATTAAAAAATGGATATGTCATATTGCACATGTTCAAAGAAACGTAAGGGATTTCCTCCAGACATCTGGTGAAATGTCCAAGGTCAGTGGATCTGGTCAATAATCCAGTGACCATACTATACATTCATTACTGCAAATCCATAATTTTAATAATTCAAGAGGTGGGTGAAGGACTTTTCACAATTTCTACATTTGGCCTTCACTGTTAAACCCTCACATGAAAATCCAGATTACAGTATAGGAAATATTTAACTCAGTTATAGAAATTGTCCAGATGAAATATTGGGGAAAAGTAATTCAAACACATGGCTTATCACTATTTTAATACCCTTTATGAATATTAGAGATTTCTGTATGGTCCTTACAAGAGTTGATTAAGGCTGTACCGTGTATGAATAGCTGACTTCCTCCAAAGTCCATGAAAATAAAATTGTCATGTTCCCTACATTTATGGATTTGTCTCCTATTGGTCTACCACAGGGGTCCCCAAGCTTACCTCGCCGAGGGCCAGTGCCACCATCACCAATCGCACTGTGGCCTGGAACGCACGGGAGCGTGTGCCCATACACGTGCGCACACACAATTTCCGGCGCACTTCCAGGTTGCCGGAACACCGGAAATCGGTTGTGCACATGCACATGGGCCTCCTCCGGCCCGGAAGTGTGCTGGAAATGACGCTTGCACATGCGCGCAAGCTATTTCTGACGCTCCCAGCGACCTGGGAGTGGGCAGCCGCACCACGCCAGTAAGAGCGGGCAGTGGCAGCGGGTGGCAGGGGTTGCCAGGGGCCGCATAAATGAGTCTCGCAGGCCGCATCAGGCCCCCGGGCCTTAGTTTGGGGAACCCTGGTCTACCACTTAATAACCACATTGCTTCTGAATGAGCCAATTCTTTGATGCCTCAACCAATATAAGCAGCGTCATACAATTGCATATTTGATTGGTTGTTTGGAAAATGTTTTGTGGTAAAATACTCCTTGAATTGGCAAAGGGTTATTAATAAATGGCAGCAGTACATTAAAAGTCTACATGAAGGTCACTACCCAAATTGTTAAGCAGAAAAAGTTACTACATTTCAGAGACTGGAATAATTTACCGAACACAGTTTGAAAGAAACAGTAAAACTCAAACTTGACCTACATAACTCAGATTATCTTTATTACTGTAGTTCACCATATAATGTGCAGAATCCAATGTTGTGCATGGAGTTTTCCACTTGCACAGTAGAACTTCTTCTTTCCTCCCCTCCCCACTTATCACCAGCCCTGCACATCCTCAGAATCTGCTCCTGACGGTCCTCCACTCAAGTAGATTTAGGGAGCCCACAGGGGACTATAGTGGGGATCAGGATCAATACATTCCATCGTCCAGTTCAATCCAAAACAATTCACTTGGAGATAATGGCTACACCTCCATAACCCTAAACACATCGTTTCAAAATAATTTAAATCAAACTTCCTCTCAGGTTTAGGATTCCAGCTAATACACTACCCTTTTAGCTGCAGAGACACCATGCAAATATTAATTATATCATCTTTCTACCTTCCTTTTCAGCAGTTTTGTAGGCAGTTCAATATGAAAGCCCAGACAGGGCTACAAACAAAAATATGCAAAACACAATGGAATCCTAAGGATGTTTACTCTGAAGTAAATTCCATTGAATTCAGTGGAGCTTAGTCCCAGGTAGAACTGAGGTGCTAAATGTCTTTCAAAAGAAATGAAATATGTAACTGATAAATAATTTGTTGCTCATCATGGGCACAAACAATATTTATATTAAAAACTTAACAATAATAACCATTATAATGAAAACCTCTATTACCTATTGGTACTTTACCCCACGTCAGGCCTCCAGGTGTTCTTGTTCTGCCAGGGGCTGGTGTTGTTCTCCCAACAACTGAAAAGAAATTGCAAAGAAAAGTAAAATCAACAGAAGGCAATGAAAAATTTCTTTCCACTGCCGACTATTTCTTGGCAGAGAAGGGAGTTGAGGTTATGGTTTTATGGCTGTTCGTTTCCCTGTTTTTGTAAAAATCTGAAAATGTAAAAATTAAATTCATCAGAAAATATCAGATCATACATGTCTATTATTCCACGAACTTTGCTTCTCAAAAGATTACTAACAATGCAAATACAGATAACTGCAAATACAAGTTCTTTCCAGGGCACATTTTACTTGAAGTATCTGGGTTAAATGTATATTAAATCAATAATGATGTATGGATTAAATTATGTATTTTCATATTGAATTAAATTGCCATTGGAGACCCTCCAAAAATTGAACTAGAACTGTAAATGAGATCAGCCCCAATATCTGGACTATCTCAGAATATGCAGGTTAGAATTGCAAAACAATGCTTCAGTCTTTTGTAGCGATTAACATCTAAGCCAAGTCAAAGTAATAAAAGAAGTAATACTATCCTAATACAACAATTAATAAAGTAAACAGCCAGAACTGGAATCTTACTCTATGGGAAAAGGCTGCAAAAAGCTTTTTCGGAAATAAACTTTAACATGTGCTTCCCTCAAAATGTTGGAAACAAAATTGCTTGTATGTGCAAGACCAGATCCCTCACTGCTTGGAGATTGGGCTGTGAGTAACAATACAGATCTGCAAGCATTTGACTAACTTTTTTAAAAATCCAAAAAGCAATATATTACCGGGTCTGGTCTGTGACTTATCAGTCATCTTCGGTTTTGCAGTAGTGAAATATACTTTACGTGGTGCTGTTAAAAGGAAAACAAAACTAGTTTAATTTCTAAGGATATGATGTACAGTAAAGATAACATGCAGTTTAAGAGATGATCCAGATACTGTAACAAAAAGAAAAATAGGAATCTGTTATGTTAAAAAAAATTCTGGCAGTATCTAAAATCTGTTTTAGAGGATTATGCAAGCTTACAAAGCATTTATATAACCAAATCCACAATTTCTGCTATTTCAGCAATTATCCCAACATTTGACATTTGGTTTTTTAAAAAGCAAAACAAAACAAAACCTCAGGTCTTATCTCAAGCCATCACTCACCCTACCAAGATGAATTCAGTGGTCTTTATCATAATTTTATAAGATACATAAATGTTGGTACTATAATGTAGCAGCTAAGGTATAGGTAAAATAATTCAAACCCCAATTTGGGAGCACTTAGATCCACAGCCAAAACTGAAACCCATAGAAGGGTTTGTTTGTTTTCATTTTTATTGCCAGCAATGGCTTTGCCCACTTTTATTTTATTGTCAGCATGCAGCCCCTAACAGATTATCTTTGAGGCCCCAAATTTGGGGGATGCAGCCTTCAGTAGAAAAATAGTTGCCACTCCTCTCCTAACCTGTGAGCTTGCTCTGAAAAGATTGAGCATGTTGATGGAGGAAGAAGAGGGAAGAGTTGTCTCTGTTACAATCAAATGTTTAAAAAGTAGTTTTTGGAAGGTTAAAATGTGTATATTATTATAATACGATGAATGGGAAATATATCCAGGAGCTGGAAACATTCAAAATACTGAATTAATTCAAATGAAACAGCATCGTATAAACAAGATTACCAGTTTTCAAATGTGGACTTTCAGTTGCTGTTACACCTCTGTAGGGCTTGGATGAGGCTAAAAAGAAAACATTTGAATTAGTGTACACGGTGTCTTCTTTAAATGGAATGCTATGGATTTCAAACAAAAAGTAGACCCTTTTCCAAAGCAGCGCAGAAATTAAAATGCTTGTTGCTGGAAATCTGGTAGGAAGGCATTATTTATTTTTATTCATTTAACAACACATTTATACTGCTTGATTGTAAGAAAACCTTTGAGCCGTTTACAAAGTCATGCATTCATACATGATGGGAATTTTGAGACCAGGAGAAAATTCAGCATTAACAGACTGGGGCTGAGAAGCAGAATGATGAGGTAGTGTTTTGATGACAATCAAGGCTAATGCATGAGGTTGTTGTTTCTGAATGGAACAGCAAAGAAGCTGGCCTGGAAGCAATTTAAGACATAAATCAAGCAAGTTAACATTGTTGCTCGTGCCCCAACCCAGGCATAAACCTGTAGGAAAGGTAAGGAAATAATTTCAGCAAAGGAAAAAAATAAAATAAAATGAATATTACCCAAAGTATCTTTGGAGCCATCGAAAACATGAATGTGGAGGTTAATTGACCCCAGGTCCGTTGTAATTGGTGCTACAGAGAACAACATAGGATTGCCAACTGAGGTTAGGGCATAGTTTGTCTGAGTCACACATGAAATGAGAACAAGCATGACATTTTCTTTATTTTGTTTTAGAATAATAAGACACAATATGTTATTTTCTTGCAGGAGACACATATTACAAAGTAACATTTGAGATTTTTATCGAGTCTGAAATTAGGTACATTGTATGCCTCCTGGGCAGATACTAAGACTAAAGAAGTAGCTATTTATCTCAAGCCTACCTATGCCTCTCTGCCTGTGGGTGGCGCTGTGGTCTAAACCACTGAGCCTAGGGCTTGCAGATCAGAAGGTCAGCAGTTCGAATCCCTGGGACGGGGTGAGCTCCCGTTGTTCTGTCCCAGCTCCTGCCAACCTAGCAGTTCGAAAGCACGTCAAAGTGCAAGTAGATAAATATGTACTGCTCCGGCGGGAAGGTAAACAGCATTTCCGTGCGCTGCTCTGGTTCACCAGAAGCGGCTTAGTCATGCTGGCCACATGACCCGGGAAAACTGTCTGAGGACAAACGCCGGCTTCCTCAGCCAGTAAAGCAAGATGAGCGCTGCAACCCCAGAGTCGTTCGCGACTGGACTTAACTGTCCAGGGGTCCTTTACCTTAAAAAAAAGTTTCTCTGCCCACCTCCCCAATCCCCATTGGCTGCCTGTGGAGTGATGCCAATGCCATTCTGCTGGCACTGCACTCTCCTTTCTGCTTGCTGAATGTGCAGGCATGTAGAAGTGCCACCAGTGGGATCTCTGCCAAGGGCAGTCAGTAGAGAGCTCCAAAATGTGGCTTTCAGGGGTGAACTGATCCAGCCTGGGATCTGTTGGTCCCTGTGCCAGCCCCTGTGCCAGCATCAGGCCCAATCCAGGCTGGTGTAGCAATCTGTCTGCCCCAACCTCCTATCCCAGCTACTCCATAAAGCCCCGCCATGCTAGAGGGAGGTGGGATCACACCCTGAATGTGTTTCTCTTAAAGAACCCAAATCAATATAAAAAGACGTAATTAATAACCCACTCCAATAAATAAAGAAGATAAAACATGAACTAATACTTGGGATACTGCTAAAACTTTAAAAAGATGATGTTATGTAAGTTCATATGTGGATTTGGCCAGCTGCAAAGTTTTAAAAAGTCACGTTATCTCATGTGGGCTCCTTCTTCTTGTCTCCTCTCATGGAAGGAGACAACACAAGAATCCAATTGCTCCTTTGCTACTCTGTCAGTATTTCCCAAGGAGCGAGGCAGAGAGAGGGAAGGCCAGCCCTCTCCCTACCTCTGTTTTTTGACATTACTACTTATTGAACAGAAAACAAACACAGCAATGGATACTGAAGCAACATATACAATGATATAACTGAAATTTCCATCTGTTTTGGATTCTAGGAGCAGACCAGTGGGCAGACTTACATCTAGTTTTTGGGGGGTTGTTGTTGTTTTAATTCAGCTTTCAGTCTATTTCTACAACAATTCACAATATATTGAAAAAAGATGCGACTAATATACTCCCACGATATCACATGTGCTAAGTCTAAAAGCACGATGACACCATTTTCAAAGTCTGCTAAAATCCTACCTATCCTGAATGTTACAAAGAATGCAATTACCAGGTTTTGTCTGGGGTACTTCTGGTTTGCCAGATGTTTTGGGTTTAGGAGGAATAAACCGTGTTTCTTTTGGAGCTGCAAAAAAGGAGTAGGATTGTTATTATAGTCTTTAGAATTCAGATTCATGCCATGTTTAGCTCAAGTGAGAGTACATGCCTTAAAAGCATTAAGCAAAAAACAACAACGATTCCATGTGTTTCTGACAGCTGATGAAAAAAGACTTTGAAAATTAGAAGAGTGTGACGATATAAAGTGTGATACAAAATAAATGATACTGAAGAATGGTCAAGCTCTGTAGAAAGCAATATTGCAGGTCTGAAAGACAGAAAACAGGATGTCCACAGCAGCGGTGTATTGGAGCAAGAACATGAGGTAATGCAGCTCTGGAACATTTTTTTTTCACAACAGGCGTGATGATGCCATCTGTTGGGGTGGTATTTGCTATTGGTGTAAGCTTTGGGGTTGGACAACACAAGAAGAGCACTGTATAATCAACCCAAAGGCCCATCTAGTCCAGCATCCTGTTCCCACAGTGGCCAACCTATGGGATGTCTACAGTATGGGAAGCCCACAAGGAGGACGTGAGTGTAATGGGACTCTCCCTACTTGCGTCCCACAGCAATTGATACTGGAGGTAGTACATAGCCATCACAACTAGCAGCTATAATTTGACAGCCACACTCTCCATGAATTGTCCAATCCCTTTTGAAAACCACCCAAGTTGGTGGCTATCATTACATCTTGTACTAGCAAAGTGCACAGTGTAACTATGTGATGTGTTGGCCTGTTCTGATAATTCCAGTATGGATGACCCCATGTTCTACTATTATGAGAGGAGGGGAAAATATATTTATGTACCTTCACTGTTTTTGTACAACTCTAGTAGGGATTGCCTGGCATACGATCCCATTATTGGCACAGACAGTGACTAGCTCAAAGTCACCCAGTGAATTTCTTGGGTTGACCAAGTATGCAAACATACGTCTTTCCCTAGCCATGTCCAACATGCCATCTACTATATTATCCTATGCTAGCTCATGCATTTCTTACTCTTCCCGGGGGTGTGGCTATGGACTCTCTTTGGGGGTGTGGCTTTGAGAGCTGTCACAATGAGTTTGTGCATTTCAAATTTACTACTAGTCAACATGGTGCTTTCAACTCCTGGGAAACCAGTTCTAAGGTAGCTATGAGAGATTACAGCAACATATATGGAGAAGCAGAAAATAAAATAATGGGACGTCACAACATAAAATAACGACGCAAAATGTTCTTTTTGCTGAAGAGGGAATAAATGGAGCATTAGTTTCAATGTGGAAGTTTTTACCCATAGTTGCCTTTTGTCGTTCAGATGATATGGTAGGTTTGATTATAAGTGGTTGTGGGGTTGTTCGGTGTACTGCTGTTGGAAGGAAAAAGTGAACATCTTTACAAAGCTGAAATAAAGGAAATATAAAAGATAGGATGTACAAATTAAAACAACACTGAGAATAGGAGCAGCTTCCCATATAGTGCAAACAGTTACCACTACCTTGCAGTTCCAAGTGAGATCAGCTATTTGCGCACACAACTGCAAAGATGCATTTAACATCGTGTTCAGTCAGGGTAAGATTCATACAAGAATAATGTTGAAAAATGAAAAGCACACTGAAATGGAAACTATTGTTTGGAAAAATTTATTTGATATGATTTCTCTTCTAACTTAAGTGATCTCCAGCGTTATAGACATAGCTGCCAAGTTTTCACTTTTCTCTCGAGGAAGCCTATTCAGCATAAGGGAAAATCCCTGTAAAAAAGGGATAACTTGGCAGCTATGGTTATAGAGAGATGACAAAGGGTGATTATCGAAGTATCTACAAACGTTTCAATGCATAAAGCTTTACACATGGCAGTTTGAAACAGTTTATGAAGTAGATTGCTGTGGGATCTGGGGGCTGATGAGAAAAGGTAAAGCTCCATTGCATCCACACAGAGTGAGGGAGCTCTGTGGATTGTGTCCTTTGAAATGTAACAAATGGGGTAATTGAACTCAGAGTAGACTCATTGAAATTAATGATGGCTAATGACTACCTGTTAATTTCAATGGCTCTACCCTGAGTAAAGGTGAGCTGAATGCAAGCCATAGATTCCACACACAAGTTGTGTGAGTGTTCAGAATGCGTGAGCACAAATAAGTGTAGAAAGTCAACAATATTAGAAGCAATGCATATTGTGTTCCAAACAGTATCTTAGCTAACTGGGTATGGTGAAAAAGATGCTGATAACAGCAAAAGGCTTTAATTTACCACTGCAGCTCCTTCTAGTCCCTACAAGTGTTCTGCCGCTTATATTTATGTCTTTATTGTTATGTTTCAGTAACAAAATAAATACGTAACAATTAGGATACCCATTCAAGAAGAAGAAAGCCCTGACTATCCAAGATAATACCCCTGACATTTCTGTCTTCTCAGGTTAGGATATTTTGCTAAATCTGGCAACCATATAATAGTTTCCACAGAAAACAAGAGATGTGGTATCATATTTTCCCCTTATGAGTAAAGCTGCTCAGGAATAACCAGGAGGAATTTGGCTATTTTTCCTCTAAAAATACAGAAAGTGAGGTTTGGCTAACAATATAATTATATGAATGTATAGAATTACAAAAAGTGACTCAATTACCAGGTTTGGTCTCTAGCATTCTTGGCCTGGTAGTTGGTTTTGATTTATTGGGAATGAACTGTTCTACTGTTGAAGCTGAAATAGAAGAGAGAGAGAAAATGTAAACCTGGATTATAACCCACAAGAACATATTTGTCTCTCAGCCTGAAGGAAGCTAAGAATGTGAAAGCAAAAATGCAGAAGTCAACTAGGAAGGAGGACCAAAAGTGGAAGGAGGACCAAAAGGAAGACAATAGTGATTATGATGATGAGGAAGAACTTCTGAATAACAAATATTCTTTCAAGTACCGGTAGTATTCCCTGTGCAGGGAGAAGAGAAGCAGACAACAACAAGAACAAAATACAAAAAACCAAAACCAAAATTAAGAAAACGCAACCATCCACAGGATGATGAACTAAATATTTTCATTTGTGCTGAGATCTCTGTGAGAACAGAGATATCAAACCTTCTCAATGCCTGCCTGAAATGTAAGACCCACCCAACAAGCCCCTTTAAAAAAAAATCCAGGGAAGAATAGCAATGTTTGTCTCTGCAACAAAATTTATACACGTGCCCCATTAATTTAGTGCCACAGCATGTTTGTATGCACAGGGGAATGCAGACCAATTTGATGGTGCTTTGTATTTATGTTTCATGCCCAAATTACCAGCATCATTTTAGTCATGGTTTCCTTCTTTGTACTCCAGACCATGTACACATACCCAACACCTTGTCTCTTCACTTCATGTACCTGATGAAGTAGGGCTTTACATTATGATAAACAACTCAGGCTGCATAGTAGGGAGAACAGTGTATGCAGTCCGCCAGACCTTTACTTGACATTTTCACAGCAACAGTAGTGGCAAGACTCACTACTTATGAAATTGAACAGAAGCAACGGTTCCTTGGCAGTGAGGAACTGCTGTAGCTAAATGTCAGTGGTCTGTTTGCATGTGAGGTTTCCCTACTCCCTGACAGATATGTATATATACAGTCATAACTCGGTTTAAGTACGCTTCCGTTCAAGTACTTTCAGTTTAAGTACTCTGCGGACCTGTCTGGAACAGATTAATCCACTTTCCATTACTTTCAATGGGAAAGTTCGCTTCAGGTTAAGTACAGACTTCCGGAACCAATTGTGTACTTAAACCGAGGTACCACTGTATATTGCTTTAGGCTGCAGCTTTACAGTGTAATCCTGCAAGTATCATTTAGTTCAATGATACTTATTTCCAGGCCAAGGCTGCAATCCTATATATGATAAGCTCAATGGATCCTACTTCCAAGTAAGGGTGCACTATAATTGTAGCCTCAGTCTCATATGGTGCCATAATTTGCTGTTTTGCAGTCTGTTCTAAATATTCCTATAAAGTACATCACATCCAAGTAAGGCAAATTGTATTCTTGTTCAAGGGAAATCATGATAACGTGTTTTTTTTTAAGCAATGGAGTAACTTTAATACAGAAATGGTGTTGAAGCAAAATTAATCTTGACGTCTCAAAGATTGAGAATAAGCAGAAATGCCATTGACTTAATAATTTCTTCATGTGAGGTTCAACAGTTATTGCATGTTTTGTGCCAAAGGACAGTTGAGTAAATGGAAAGAGAGGCTAGTTACTAGCTGCAATAGTATGAGGCAAGGTTCTTCAGGGACTTCCTTTGCCTGAAAGAATTATAAGAAAAAACCCTGACTGTGAGTAAATAATAGGATTACCCAGCGTTGCCTTTGCCTTTTCAGGAACATGAGGTATGATGATGGTGGCAGGACCTTGAGAGAATGGAATAATTTCTGCTAGGGAAAAAATTGAGACACATCATGAGAGAACTGGAGAAGATTAATACAGCTATTTGTTTTACATTAGTGCATGTGCCCAGATTGTTCCAAAGAGCTGTAAGCTGTAAGATAGCAGAATTTTCTCGGCTGAGACTTTTATTATGTTTCTTAAACTGTAGTTTGAAAGGAAAAAGCTACATATTTATATGAGAAAGATTTTGGTGTGCTGAAGAGGAAACACCCTTGATTTATATTAGGGTTAGAGCATAGTCGGGATTCGACAATAGGCTGGATTGCATGATATGGCCCCGTCACTTCCCTAGGCAACATTGCAGAGAGTACTGATGTAACTTATTTAGGCTGCAATGCAGCTCACTAACCTGGCAGTAACCCCCACTGAACAGAATGGTACTTCTGAGCAGACAAACCATTTGTTTTCTTTGCTATTTGACTGTCTTCCTTGAGAACCCATTTAAAGCCATTGCCGGCAGCAGTGCCAAATGAAATGATTCTCTGATGGGAATCTTCTGCTGCCACTGCAGGTGGGTAGAGGGGAAGGAGAAAGCTCCTTCTTGCCCATAACTGCATAAGAGTCAGTGTACTGTAGCTTCTGGCTAGGACTAGGGAGACCAGCGTTCAAATCCACACTGACCCTTGAAGCTCACTGGGTGACTTTTGGGCCAGTCACTGTCTCTTAGCCTAATGTACCTCACAGGGTTGTCATTAGGATAGAATGGGGAACCTTGGGTTTCTTGGAGGAATGGCAGGATAGAAATTTAACAACAACAATTGTAGGACAGTGATTCAGTCACCACTTTGCAAGCATGAAGTTACAGATTGGCTGGCAACAGCAGCCCATTCCAACACCAGAAGGCTGCTAGTTAGTCAACAACAGCAGGTTGGCATAGTGCTGGCTGAACTGCTGCCCGCTTCCATATGGCTCAATGATTATTGGCAAAGATAGGCTCTCTTTTCCCCACACTGCCAACCAATGGCTTCTGTCGGGTCCCACATGTGAACTACTTCACCAGTTACTGCTGTAATGGTCCTTACCGTCTTGCTCTCTGAAAGGCTTCTTACTTGTGATGTGTTTTTGTAATATATAGTTTGTTTTCATATATTTAGCACTTTGCCGTATTGGTCACATATTTGTTTTGCCAGATTCCCCTCACCCTCTTATTTAGGCATGACATTATTTCACAGATGAAGTTTCCTTGCCTTTTATGACTTTTATAAGACTATGTTCTTTAACCACGTAGGAATCATTGGGCACTTGTTTGTGCCCATTCTAATTGGAGGTAGAGATTTTATCTGACCCTATTGACTGAGCCATAATGCTGCTTTTGAAATAGCCACTAAGCTTCTGAAATGATTGACCTTCCAGACTTTCCCTTTCAGCTTCATTTGAACCATCCCAACTTTCCCCCCCCTAAATCCCTATCCTGAAATGAAATGCAACAGCATTGGCTTTTTGAGGAAATTTTGCATAAACATATACGTTGAGCTTGACAGCTTTGCGGCCGCTGTTTCCATTTCCAATGAGTTTGACATTTATCCTGCCTTAATGAGTATCTGCTTCTTTACAAAATGAAATTAAAAGAAAGCTTTTCACATCATATTCCATCTCCTAAACTGGATCATTTAAGAAGTTGATATGTAAAAGTTATTTACCATGTCCAGTCTGTGGTGTGTCTGTGGTTGAAGAGATTTTAGATTTGGAAGGAACAGGCTGCATTTCCTTTCGAACTGAAAAAATAACCAGGATTGTTATACTTTTTAATGTTTTCCTGGAACAGAAATTTGTGTGTCTGTACAACAAAGCTTGTGTCTCTCCTGCCACAGGCAAAGAAAACATATCTGGATAAAAAAAAGAACACTGAATCTGATACATACACAAACTTTAAACAAAGAAAAGACAGCTTTGCTTTTATCAACATTAAGAAAGCAATAACAAAAAGAAAACAAACCTGATCCTGTTTGAAGAACATAAATTAGGACAAGAACTCAAGAATACATTAAAATTGGAAATCTCGGCCACTTGTTTGTATGGGTTTCAGCCAATTGATCAGTAATTAAGTCTGCATAAATCTGCCCATGAATAAAACTATATTTTGAAGGGGTGTGTGTCATATTTTGTTTTTAGAAGATATGTAAGCCATGGCATGTCTGATGGATGACTACTTTGCAATTGATTAAAGCCTCCAGCGAAATGGAAAGACCACCAGCACTGAGATAAATGTTCTCATTGTTAAAAAAATTCTTACCATAAATAATGATTTTTAATGAGAGCAAAATTAGGATGGTTGCAAGTTGTTTTCTCCTCCCAATGCGAGGCAGTAAATTTGCCGTGCTCTGGGCAGATCCACCATACATTTAAAGCACATCCAATGCGCATTTACTTATTCCAAAGAATCACATGAAGAGTTGTTTGTTAAGGATGCTGCCAGAGCCCGCTCAGCCATTAGGCAGGATGAGTCCACTGCCTCAGGTGGCAGAAGCTGCTGAGGCAGCACCCCCTGCGCCTCCTGCCTGCCCAGCCCCCTCTGCAGTGTCGCCATCACCACTGAATTTGGGAGATATCATGTCCATTTAGGGTGAGATCTTGCCTGAAATCACATGAGATATTGTGGAGCACACAAAATCTTACCCCAAAGCAGCACAATATTGCCTGGAATTGACACTGATTGTGGCACCACGTCTTCCCCAGAGGCGGATGCAGCAAGGTGTGTGGTGGCAGCAGAGTGGGCGGTGTAGGAAGTGGCAGGTATGGTGGTAGAAGCAGTGGCAGGGCAAGGCCATAGGTGCTGCTAATTGTACCATATTGGCCTGAATATAACCCTCACTTTCCCCCCCACGGGAAAAGTTAAAGTGCGGCTTACATTTGCGACCTTACGGTATGCAGCCAGGAGCGTAGGGCAAACAGAGCCAGGAGAGCGGAAAAGTGGCACCCACCCCGTGCGTAGTCCCCCGCCCTCTCCCTCAAGGACAGGAGAGAGTGAGGAAGGGGAAAGGCCGCTGGCAATGCAGCACAGCTCCCCCCCCCCAGTATGCAGCCAGGCAGGGCCGTCTTAACCGTCTTAACCCCCAGTATACAGCCAGGCAGGGCCGTCTCACCAGAGTGGTGAATGCTCTGGTTATCTCCTGCTTGGACTACTGCAATGCGCTTTACGTGGGGCTACCTTTGAAGGTGACCCGGAAACTACAACTAATCCAGAATGCGGCAGCTAGACTGGTGACTGGGAGCGGCTGCCGAAACCACATAACACCAGTCTTGAAAGATCTACATTGGCTCCCAGTACGTTTCCGAGCACAGTTCAAAGTGTTGGTGCTGACCTTTAAAGCCCTAAATGGCCTCGGTCCAGTATACCTGAAGGAGTGTCTCCACCCCCATCGTTCTGCCCAGACACTGAGGTCCAGTACCGAGGGCCTTCTGGTGGTTCCCTCATTGCGAGAAGCTAAGTTGCAGGGAACCAGGCAGAGGGCCTTCTCGGTGGTGGTGCCCACCCTGTGGAACAACCTCCCATCAGATGTCAAAGAGAAAAACAGCTACCAGATTTTTAGAAGACATCTGAAGGTAGCCCTGTTTAGGGAGGCTTTTAATGTTTAATAGATTATTTTATTTCATTTTTCTGTTGTAAGCCGCCCGGAGTGGCTGGGGAAACCCAGCCAGATGGGCGGGGTATAAATAATATATTATTATTGTTGTTGTTGTTGTTGTTGTTGTTGTTGTTGTTATTATTATTTCTGGCGCCCTGGTGCCAAGATCCCTCCGGCGCCCCCCATGAGTGAGGTGGGCAGGAGGGGCGCACAGGGAGCTGAGAGGTGCGGAGGAGGCAGCCCAAGGCTCGTGCTCCCTGCGTGCCTCCGGAGAGTGGCCTGAAGCCGCTCAAAAACTGAGAGGCGCGGAGGAGGCGGCCCCAGGCTTCTGCTCCCCACGCAAAGCTCTGGAGGCGCACGGGGAGCCCCGCGGCTCTCAGCTGTTCAGGCGGCCCCAGGCCAGCACTCCCCGTGCGCCTCTGGAGAGCGGCCTGAAGCCGCTCAACAGCTGAAACAGAGGCACGGCAGAGGCGGCCTCAGGCTCGCGCTCCCTGTGCGCCTCCGGAGAGCTGCCTAAAGCTGCTCAACAGCAGAGGCGTGCGAAGGCAGACACCAGCGTTCGGCGCCCCTTCCGTGCCCCTGATGGCCAGGCGCCCTGGTGCCTTGCGCCACCCAGCCCAGGCCTAGGGACAGCCCTGCAGCCAGGAGCAGTGAGGAGTGAAGTGGCTTATATTCAGGTATTTTTTCTTTTTTTCTCTCCCCCCTCCAATTTCAATGGTGTGGCTTAGGTTTGGGTGCGGCTTATATTCAGGCCAATACGGTAACTCTGAGGAGGAAACTACAATTCCCAGGATTCTTTGGGTGAAATCATGTGCTCTAAATTTGTGTTTTCAATTCTACCTTATCCCAAAGAAACTGTAATTCCTGCCCTCTTTGGAAGCAGAATACTTAAACACACATCAGGAGCTCTTTAAAGCCCCTTTGAGGCATACAGCCACATGTGAGAGGGCGTTAACTCTGTAAAAGTAGGGTGTTTGTCATAGCTGCCAAGTTTTCCCTTTTCTCGCGAGGAAGCCTATTCAGCATAAGGGAAAATCCCTTTAAAAAAGGGATAACTTGGCAGCTATGGTGTTTGTGCCAGCTCCCATGTCCTCAACCACTCATCTTCCCCACATTGAGAATAAGTTCTAGGGGTGTTCAGGGTATAAGCACCCTAAATAAATAAAATGCTTGAGTATCTGCCTAAGTTATCTCAGAAGATATATCCTTAACTTTGATACTGTAGGGAACAGAAGATAGCACTGTACAAGAGACTTGTGTTGATAGGAACCATTTGTTCACAACAGACAGGAGAGTTTTGTTCTTAGAGCCAGGGCTTGATTCCCACCATTGTATTTTGATAGCTCTTGGTGCCTTAGCCTTCTTTTTGGAAAGTCAATTGCCTCAGAAAATAAACACTCTCATATGGATAATATATTGAAACAAATGCTTCTTTTTAAGGAGGATGCTCAAGAGCTGCCTTCTTCAGACTACCATATAGTGGAAAAAGTGACACTATTTATAATTCCAGCCTCCACAGAATGTAAATCAGCTCTACTGCATTTCAACATTATTTCTAACCTCACCAGGAAATCTTTTTATATATACAAAGCTTTAAAAGACAAATGTGCTAGAAAATGAAATGCTTTAATATAAGATGTAAATATTGTACGGTCACATTCCATTCAAACCATCCACAGAAAAGGAGAGCTGAATTATAGCAACAAAAGCCTTTAACATTAAATGTCCTCTACTTTCCATCTCTCAATTTTAACCACATAATCTCTGAAACATTCCAAGTCTCATTAGAAACCACATCCTGCCCTGCAAGCCCATCACAGAACTAATTCCAGATGACTCAGAACTGGTGGTTGTTACTCAGTGGTAAAGGAAAAAGCTCTCTGTCCACACACCTTATCCTTTGCTGTTATTTTACACATCCCAGAGCTGAACTTGCATCACAGTGAACACATTTTTGGGGTGAGCTATAAGTCAACTTAAGCTCTAAATCTTAACCGACAAGAAATGATCTTGCATTAGTCCTGTGACAAAACCAATGAGGTTTATTGTAGGGGCCTGCGCATTAGAAAAAGACTTATTAAAAAAAGGTGAAAGGGATCCAAACCACCACAGAATTGAACCCTCTGTCATGCCATGAAGTGTTATAAATATCCGTCTAAAAATAAACTTGCCACCTGGTTCAGTGACACATACATTGACAGCAGAATTTTGGATGGCTCACGTACACATTTGTCACCACCCCTCACACCCCAACGTAAACCAACATTTTGAAATCAGCTTACCGTGGAAATCCATTTGGAAATAGATTGCGAGAAGAACCAGGCATGTCCAGAAACTGGCAACTAGCCACTGATAGCCTTCTTCCATGAGCGCAACATTAAAAAGGTAAAGGACCCATGGACAGTTAAGTCCAGTCGAATTCGACTATGGGGTACGGCACTCATCTTGCTTCCGGCCGAGGGAGCCGGTGTTTGTCCGGCTTATGTGGCCAGCATGACTAAACCGCTTCTGGCGCAATGGGACACCATGATAGAAGCCAGAGTGCACAGAAACTCCATTTACCTTCCCGGCGCAGCGGTACCTATTTATCCACTCGCATTGTTACGGTTTTGAACTGCTAGGTTGGCAGAAGCTAGGACAGAGCAGCAAGAGCTCACTCCGTCATGTGGATTCAAACCATAGGTGAGGACAGTGCTCTGGTGCTTGAGGGTTTCCCACAGGCATCTTAGTGGCCAAGGTGAAAACAGGATGCTGGCCTAGATGGGCCATCTGTCCAGCAGCCTCTGCTTCTGTTCTTATGCATTCAGGTTTTGCTTCTCATAGGCATATGGTCAGCCACAGTGAGAGCAGGATGCTTTAGAGTATATGGGCCTGTGGTGTGATCCAGAAGGGATCCTCCTTTGTTTTTAGGGCATGATATGGCTCTAGGTGCAATCCCTGGCATCTCCAGTTAAAACAAAATCAGGTACCGGGGATAAGAAAGAGCATCTGTTTCGGTTCCCAAAGAACTGTTGCCAGTCAGGGTAGAAAATACTGGGCTAGGTGGACTAATGGCCTGATTCAGTATATGACAGTTTTATACCTTCATAAGCAGTGAACTACTGCAAAAGTAAGTTTTAATGACACAGGATTGGCCAAAGACACACTTTGATGTAAAATAATTGTTTAAAGTGATGTGCTCACCTGGTTTTGTTTGAGGTGTTTTTGGGCTGGGTGATGTTTTAGGCTTGGGTGGAACACGGCGACTCCCTTTTTGACCTGAAAGGTACAAAAGTTCATGTAAAGCTGCATCTATACCATCCTATTCCTTCTTGACACAATAAACTATCGCCTTTGAGTTTTCGTCTGGATCCCATTATGCTTCTGTGCTACTTTTTGCATGTTTTCAGGAAAGGGCTCTGGCCTACTGCACAAGACAGGATAAAGCTTTCTCTCTCAAATGGAATTGCTGGGAAAATAGGCCTGGCTGCAGTTCATTGCTGAACCGGTCCTGCAGCAGACCCACATATCATGCTGGAGCCCTTCTTTGCGAGTGACATTAAGACAGGGATGGTGAAACTGGGGTTCTCCACATGTTGCTGGACTCCAACTCCCATCAGCCCCAGACAGCATGGCCAATGGTCAGAGTCAGTGCTTTTTTCTGGGGGGGGGGGTATGCAGGGGTACGCATACCCCTAAACATTGTGTGAACCTTACAGGAGAAGAAACTAAAAATTTAAAATGTTTTAGTTTATTCTCTAGCACGGTGAATTGTCAGTTCCATTGCTACCCCTGATGGCAGCCTCATTTCCTGTCATGGTGTTTCCTGAATCTCAGATGGAAGCGAGCGTTTAATGTGTGAAGTTACTGTGATCTGTCAGCTGTGTAATATGAGGTAATGCATGTTCTTTGTACTTTTGTCCATTTACTGTACTGTATTTATTCTTCCCAATTTGAAGTATAAAATGGTGATTTTCTTGAGTCAAAATGAGAGTACCCCTAAGCATTTTTAAAGAAAAAAAGCACTGGTCAGAGCCACTGGTTCTCCCATAATTGCATTAATGACTGCAGCTACTGCCTCCTCCCTGATTTCCAACAGATCTATTGGCAGAGAAGGGCGCTTAACAAACTACATTAGGACAAATGCTAACTATTAACTGCTGGTTAAAAGGAAGAAAAATTATTCAACAAGCAGAGAATCTAAAATGCATGTAGTGGGTGTTCATAAAGTAATCCGAAAATCTGAAGATTAAAAAACAAATAACAAATTTATATAAAAGGCCTTCTTCCCACACAGAAATAAAAGCTGGAAGTCAATCAAATGTGTATTGATACCAAGATACAGAATGATATGCTGTTTATAAAATAAGTTGTGCATGGCCCCCTTATAACCCATCATATCTCTACTTGGCCAATATCCAAATTGTTACTGCAAGTTGCTTAAGCCAGACAACAACTTGCATTGTTGGGTCAAATAGCACTGACTCTTAGAAGTAGAAAATGGCTACATGGGCGGAACAAAAGACATAGCACATTATGTATGGAAATGTTGTTTACAGAAGGCACCACAAGATAAATGACTTGTTCAGTTGGCTAAAAGTGTGTTTAGAAAGGGGAAACATTGTTCTGGTTGCTAAGCAGTGATTCATCCCGTGCTTTGATACTGTGTTATCTGTTGAGCATGCCAACTGCTAAGAGACTCAACATAGATATATATGGCTGTTATTTATGTACATAGGTCTCTATACATGTTTTATCATGTTTTTGTAATTGTTATTTGTTTTATAAAGTTCTTATTTTTATTCTTAAAATTCATATCGGTCCCTTCATCATAGATGATCTCAGGGCCGGTAACAACAAAATGGAATACAATAAAATATGATACAGTTGAAACTGTCAAACTAATCCATTACAATAGAACAAAAATACAGTGATCATTGTGTATCAGTGAGGAACATGCACGATGCACCTCTATATGTTAAATAGTTCTTCGTAGAGGAGACATCGAATATAATCACACACTGAATATAATTGAGCAGAAACTCAAAATAATGAACCACTTACTAGGCTTGGTTGTTGTTAAACCAGGGCTGGGAGATGTTCTTGGTCTGGCAGGGACACGGCGAGTTTCTTTAGGAACTAAAAGGAATTGAACATGAGCTATTTTACTATAATACCACAGGGCTGCCAAATGCAAGTAGGAGAGGATGCCCACAAGCATCACTTCTACAAAATATATGCATAATTAGTAACAACAAATAATAAGCCACCAGTAATAATTAGAGTGTGCATGCTGAATGGAGTTGGGTGAAATAAATGAAGACATAAAGTCACTGATGAAATTAGCAGTTCAGAGAGATTTGAAGTCTAACTCTAAAAAACAGAATGAAAAATAATTTGAGGCAGTTGAAAACAAATCAACATGATCTCATGTAACAAGCTTCCAGTACCTCAGTGATATTTTTCATCACATCTTGTTTTGTCTCAGGCTGTAGCATATAGGCTCTAGTGGGCCATAAAAAGGTCTCGAAAAGTATTTGTGCAAAGGACGTCTTTAGGCATTCTATACTCAATCATAAGTGAACACGCAGGGCTAGACGGGGCAGGGGGTTAGAGCTAACACAAGCCCTATCACCGTTTCAGCTGAGGTCGATCTTCTTAAGGGAGGAGCCTCTTGTACTTCTGCAATCTCTCTTCATGTTTTGAAGCTGTGACTTCACAGAGCAATAAAATGCATGGGGGACCTCCATTTGTGAAGCTTGCTCTCCAACTCATGGAGAGCGACAGGGATGGCTTTATCGGATTGGGGAGTGGAGCTTGGGTGTTCCTCTTGCATGTGTAAAAGGTAAACGTAAAGGGACCCCTGACCATTAGGTCCAGTTGTGACAGACTCTGGGGTTGCGCCGCTCATCCCGCATTATTGGCCGAGGGAGCCGGCGTACAGCTTCCAGGTCATGTGGCCAGCATGACAAAGCCACTTCTGGCGAACCAGAGCAGCACACGGAAACGCCATTTACCTTCCCTCTGTAGTGGTACCTATTTATCTACTTGCACTTTGACGTGCTTTCGAACTGCTACGTTGGCAGGAGCTTGCATGTGTACTTAACACAAATATACAACGTCTGAAGTGGGCAACTGTCTTCTGCAGCTGGAATGGCTTCATTATATTTCGGTCACTTTGCTCAAACAACACTCTTATGGTAGGTCAGAAATTGTAGAGGAAGACTTTTGCCAGCCGAAGAGCATCTCTGGGTTCGAGTTGCTGTAATTTCTTGTGAACATATACTCTACAAGACCCCTTCCCCTAAATCTTTTATGAGTCCAATTTTAAAAGATGTGGGGTTTTGGTGCAATGTCGTCCTTTTCTAGGCCCAGCGCAGCATGATGATTTTAGTAATGTTATGGAAGAGACACTAGCAGCTAAGAAAGCTGAATGTCAAGGTGAAATGATGAACAAGAAAGTACAGTATGGTACAGAAAGGATTTGAAATTCTCTTGGAAATTAGAAGGCAAGCAAATATGATCATCCATGATTAAAATGTTTTACCCATTGTTGGCTTGGGTTGTTCAGTTCTAAAAGTAACTGCTTCCATGTCTGCATCATCAATAATATTAGTAAATAAAAAGGCATGTATTCAATAATAAGCTTGCAATTCATTATAAGCATAACATGAAAAAAAACCACAGCTTTGCTTAATTTGCAGCTAGCACTCATTTAATGCAGTTTATTTTGATTAACTTCAAGTTACAACTTCAAGTGGCTACAAGTTTGTTCTCTGATAACTCTAAGTGGAAGTATTTCCATTGCAGTGGCAATGAATGTACATTATTTTGTGTGTTTTTACTATTTTCCCAAGGATGAAGTTCCAAGTGCAGCCACTACAGAGGCTGTTTTCCTTAAGAAGTGGATTTTTCTTCTTCTCCCGGTAGAGCACAGTTCTCCTGCTTGTTTTTATTTTGCTAGCTGCACTGTAATTCTGTGCAGTTTCTCTAGACTGCACCATGTGGGGTGTGTCCTAGCGCCTAGCAGTTGGGAGGAAGAGGGTTCTAAAAATCAAATAAATACAGGCAGCCCCCCCCCCCACCGGTTTATGCAGGGGTTAGGTTCTTAGGCACCGCATGTGTCAGTGAAATCACGTATAAAAGCCTGCAAACACCCTGTTCTGCCCCTTTAGAATATTTGACTGCATTTTTAGGAAAAAGAACGAAGTATTCCAAGCTGTGCCAAAATAGATAAAAAGCAAAACTGATGAATTAATTCATACAAAACAAAGATGAATTTACCAGGCTTGGTCTGGGGCACATCAGGGCTGAGCCATGTTTTTGGTCTGGAAGGCACAGGGTCTCTTTCTTCTGGAAACAAAATAGAGCATGCAAGTTATAAATTGGTACATTGTTCAGAAATCTCAGTGTGAGATCAGATGCAATGAATGTGGGTACAGCATGCCTCTGTCTTACTTCCTACTAAAGATAATGAAGAAGGATAAAGGAGAAACATGCAAAGGAATTTTCAAAAAGCATATTTTGACTTTAGGCGCAGATTATAAGAATGGATACAACAGGCTGATTGCCTTTGGTAACTTGACAGACATTTAAACACACAAATATTGATCCAGAGAGATCCAAACTACTTTGATTTGGCAAAGCTCCATGACTAGATATTGAATCAGTCAATTGTGCCATCTGCTCAGGTGTCATTGGATCAGTTTCAGGTTTTATGGTTTTAGTTTCAGGTTGTGGCAAATCCCCCAATTGCAAATATTTTCTTCTTAGGGAAGGTGGTACCGGTAGCTGCTTAACTTCAGGTGCTCTTGGAAGAAGTGGTTTATCTGGACCCATTCCAGTCTCGCTTTAGGTCTGGCTTTGGGAATGAAACAGATTTGGGTCACTCAGATATATGATCAGATGGATTTGGAGAGAGACAAGTGGGACACTGTTGTTTATTAATCTCTCAACCATTGTACTGCTAGACTGCAGTTCAAGAGTTGGAGGCAAGGTGAGTCAGTGGTTCCACTTCTACCTATAGGATGAGTTCTGTATTTTTGTTGATGACTGCTATTGATGTGATTTTCTTATTTTCCTGCTCTGCACTGGTATTGCATTGTGATGAAGGGAAGATTACAAATGCTCTTACATAAAAGTAAAACAGAGAGTAATTATATATACTACTAGCTGGCCTGGCCACACATTGCTGTGGCTCAGTCTGTTAAAAGGACCCTCAGAGTCCCCCTTCAGACTCCCCTCACCTTTAGAGTTCCCCTTCATTTTGTTGAAATGTTTTATGCGTGTTCTGTTTACATAGGGTCATCCCTGTGACTCCCCCCCACCCTGTCCCAACCCATGAGCTATCCCATCCCCTCCCCCCACCCCGACTCATCCCTGTGGTTGTCCCCACCCTGTCCCGACCCATGGCCTATCCCGTCCCCTCCTCCTCCCCCCACCCTCGGCTCATCCCTGTGGTTGTCCCCACCCTGTCCCGACCCATGGCCTATCCCACCCCCCCTCCCCCCTCCCCCACCCAGGCGAGCCCCCACCTCCACTCGGCCCAGTCTGGAAAGCCGAGCCGAGAAGCTGTGAAGAGGGAAGCTTTCCTAGGTGCAGTACCAGTGTAGCCTTTGCTAGAGGGCGCTGTTTTGCAACCTCTCCTGTGCTCCCAGCATGCACTTGAGGGTGATTAGAATATGAACACAAAATGAATGCAAAAGGAGCTGCTTAACAAACACTCAAAATACTGAATAAATTCAAGTGAAACAGCAACACATTAATAAAATTATTAGCTTTCCAATGTGGACCTTCTGTTGTTGTTACACCACTGAAGAGCTTGGATGAAATGAAAATCAAAACATTTGAACTTGAACTTACTAAGTGTACACAGTGCCTTCTTCAAATCGAATAGAATGAAGTTTAACCAAAAAGTATAGAGAAGTGTGGAGGCTGTATTTTGATGGCAATAAAGGCTTATGAAGAAGATTTTGTGTGTGTGTGTGTGTGTGTGGGGTTGTTCTTTGATGGAACAGCAAAGAAATGTTTTGGAAGCCATGACAAGGAGGAAAATCAAAGTGCAATTAGTGTTTCATAAAGCTGTAAGAAGGATAAATAGATAAAATATACTTTTAAAGGAAGTAAATAATCCATTACCTGGAGTAGCTTTGGGACCATTGAAAACATGAATATGGAGGTTAATTGAGTCCAAGTCCGTTATAAAGGGTACTGTTGGAAACAAAATGGGAGGGGGGATCTGAGATTAGGCTTGTCTTGTCTGAGTCACATATGAGATAAGAACAAGACACATGTGCATTTCAGAAAAGAAAATGCATTTCCTATAATACCACTTGGTTTTACTTAATATTTACATATTTTTATCTTCTGTTGATAGTGTACACATCAACAATAAAAAAAATCAAAATAAAAAACAGAAGAATGTAAATTTCAGTGAAGAATCATTACCTAGTTCAGTCTTGGGTGGCTCAGTTCTAAGTGCAACAGGTTTCATGTCTATACAGAAACAAAACAAAACTTTTATATATAATAAATGATGCTTTTTGCCAAAGTGGCTAACAAAATCATCAGAACAATGAAAACATTAGACAAACAAAAATAGTAAAATATAACCAAGAGTATGTTAGAATCTCCTACTCTCGAGTAGGACCCTGGCAGAGACACATGCCTGACTGCCATGTTCTCTCCCTACTAGTAGATCGTTTGGGAGCTTTAAAAGCTTTTTCCAGCCCAAACACCACAGCGACTGATGCCAACTGACATCAGCACACTTAGGGACCGCAGAGTTTGTGCAATTGCGTAACAGACCTCAGCAACTCAGCATTTAGCTAATCTATTTTATTTACATATAAACACACACGGAACACTGCAACATGGCTCCCTCTCTCTCTAGCATCAGACAGCAAGAGAGAAAGAACAAAGGACAACAGTCCCACTTCAGGAACACAGTAAGACAAACATCCTGTCTTCGTCACTTCCCACTCTGTGGAATGAAAACATATACCATCATGTGATAGAAAACAATCCCATGACAGCAGACACGGGGAATGAATCCCCAACAGAGTAAACATATAAAATAAAATATGAGGGGGGGTGACATCACTGTGCTGCCCCCCTGGGATGCTCACCACGGGTGGCACCATCGCATGCAGCTAGCCCCACCCCCGTGGGCACAGCATGTACGCCGCTCCACCTCTGCTAGAGCACCAGTGAATGCAAGCCATTATGGGCTTAGAATGAAATCCTGCACTTCGTTTCGGTTGCAAAATTTCCTTTAAACTGAATGGGGAGTATTTATGTATTACCGAAGGTGACTACACCCATGCAATGTTATTGAGATCCACATATAGACGATTTTAATTGTGACAACTGAGAAAAATTACCAGGTAAAGTATGCAGCACATGAGGGCCAATGGTTGTCTTAGGACTCGAAACACGATGCTTGACTTCTGGAGCTGAAAGAGAAAACTTGGTTAGGAGATGTTAAAGACCAGTATGTTTGGCTCTGGCTTTTCAGATGCGAAGGTGAAGGTGATGTAATAAAATCATGCTGTGGGAAAGAAGTGCACGAAGGCAGACAACACAAAAGACTTTAGAAAGGAAAGTTGCCATAATACATGTATAAGGTTGGTTAAAGTGATTCATATGATTCGTGACCATTTCTGGAGCCTAGCTTAAAAAAGGAATGCGAATCACACACGAAAGACTTGACTGCAGTGTAATGTGGCTACTTCCAGCTGTTTTCAAAAGGTGACAGAATCACTGTGCGAGGAAAGAAAAAGTAATACTGTTGGGGGGGGGGAATTGAAATGGTTACAAGTGTGGTAGTGATCAACATACCTAGAGAAAGGGTGATTTTTAATGGGGAGAAAAGGATGGTGTTAGATGACCTTTCAGAAGGAGAAAATGCAAATGGGTTTCTGAGAAAAGAAAGTGAACAAGACCAGTCAGTGCACGAGGAAAACACCATTACCTACTATTGGAAGTTCATTGCTAAATGTAATAGGCTCTGAAACTGCACCAGAAAAAAGGTAACGATTAAAATGAGGAAAACCTTTCAGAATGAATGTAACTATTGCATTACCCTATAAACATAATGCTATACTGATATTTTAAAATCAGAGCTTGATACAAAATCTTAGAATCAAGTGAGTTAACAGTAGAAAACATACACACAAGAAAATATGATGGAAGAACCACAATCTGGAAGCATATTTCTGCCTCTTAATCTTTAGGTCAGGGGGTGGCTAATCTGTGGCTCATATATGGTCAACCAAGAGATTTTTGTTAGGGTCTAATAATTTTGTGGCGTTTTGTTTAATTTTTAAAAAACAAATAAATGGGGGGGGGGAGTGGTTTCCCATCTTCGTCATTCCCACCTTCATGCAGGATATGGAAGGTTGGCCATGGGTCAAAGTGCCCTTCAGCCTAAAAACAGTTAACCACTCCTGCTTCACTTGCTTCTGTAAGGACTACCCTGTTTGTGAAGGCCTGGGGATAGTTGGATGGATGTCCTCTGCTATTATTTCAGTTGTCGTTCTGCTTTTGCAGTCATAGAATTTTAATGGATTATTTATTGTATTGGTTTTCAAAATACTTTTCTGATACTGGGAAAGGCAGACTAGAGCGATATTTTATGTACTGTACATACATAAAATCAAATGCCTTATCCAACCTCATTTTGAAATGTACCTTTCTGAGAGGCAGTTACTCCCTATTATATTATTATTTGGAATTGATTTGCTCTGTTATTCAATCAGACCTATCGTTCACATTCTTCAAGTACATCTGGAAATGTTAAAACAGTTGAATACTCAAACTGTTAACCAGAGGCCATGTTTGTGATTGTTTTAGACCGCCAGCCTAGCAGGCAGGATCAATTGCTCACAATCTAACAATCCAAAGTGCCAAAATGCTGAGATTTAGATTGCTGGGAGTCTAGACAGGAAACAGTCTGGTGAACAATCAAGATGGCACCTGCAGTATATTTGCAGTCGTACCACCAATGCCCTACTCAGGGATTATGCTTGAACAAGGAATGGCAGCATTAGTAGCTGATGCACCACCAACAAAATCTCTACCAGCGATCACATCCCAGAAAGTTTCATTAAGCCCATTTGTAAAAACACATAATTACCAGATTTAGTAAATGAAGGTTCTGGTGCTGTGGATGGTTTAAAAGGAAACTGATCTGCTTCAGTTACAGCTGGAAAAAAACCATCGATAAATAATTCAAGCGCATGCCAACTCAAAGGATGTGTTTGTATCATATGGTTCAGATGACGCCTATCTTAGAGATTGATGGTGCATTCCTTTGCATGTTTACTCAGAAGTAAGTTTGCTGCCTTCAGTGAGGCTTACTCTCTTACTCGACATGTTCTTGTGATTCACTGAGCCAACATTCATTATCTCCTACCCTTCCTCTCTCCAGAACTCTCAAGTGTACTCCACAAGGATGGAAGCACTCCTACTGGTCATGCTCGAAAGGAAACGTTTTTCTTTTTGAAGCCAGTCCTGTTATACCCAACATACAAACACCTTTTTTGAGATGCATTGTTTCAGCTTCAATTTTTTGCTGAGCCACAGCAAAATGGTCCCTTTTGCAAGCTCCTTTCCCTGAGCAGGACTCCACCATTCAGAGGAACTACTCCCCTTGATTATCTGGTATGACTTATTTTAAAGCATCGGAACTCAATATATTACAGAGTCTGCTTGTACCTTCTCAGGCGCATCATCTATTTAACCACGATTCCACAGAAATTTCTGAGCCAGTCTGGTTTGAATAACCAGTTGATTCAAACCATCAACATTCAAACCTAATTATGAAAGTTTATTTGATTCTGGAGGGTTTTATATGACGTTTTTGTGTCAGTTAAACATTTTAAACAAAAATATTCCTAAAAGATTCCTTATGGATTTAATGGTAAAACAAAAGTGCAATCAGACTGAATATACTTGCGCTATTTATTTTGAGATTAAAATTAATTTAATGTATAGAGTTTACAAATTTTCGCAGCTGGGTTACCAAATACTTTTGCTGGCAATGACTTGCGGAAGTATGATAAAAGCTGACAGGCTGGAGGATTTGGCGGTTGGGAGGAAGACTGGGGCTGTGGGATTCAGATGCTAACTAGATGTGTCTATGGTAATTCCTAGCAGTGAAACAAAGTTAAACTGTCAAGCTTTGCTTAATAGGATATGACATTCCACTCCAGTGCATTGGTTTGGATTATTCTATACTCAGCAGGAGTTCCTATGACATGCTTTATTGCAAAGTTGGCCCCAATTTTTTTTAGGGAAGGCAAAGTGTTGCAATATGTGGCAACTGTAGCATCCATGTCATAGGCTTGGTTTCTAGTGTGTTAGTGGTCAAGAGTTTTACCCATGAAAAGGTTCTTGAAGATTTTTTGCAGAAAATATGGGGCTAGTAGGATAGGGCATGTTTCACATACAGTCATACCTCGGTTTAAGTATGCTTCAGTTTGAGTACTTTCAGTTTAAGTACTGGTACTTGGGGGACCCGTCTGGAACAGATTAATCCACTTTCCATTACCTTCAATGAAAAAGTTCGCTTCAGGTTAAGTACGGACTTCCGGAACCAATTACACTCATACTTCGGGTTAAGTACGCTTCAGGTTGAGTACTCTACGGACCTGTCTGGAACGGATTAATCCACTAATCCACTTTCCATTACTTTCAATGGGAAAGTTCGCTTCAGGTTAAGTACGCTTCAGGTTAAGTACAGACTTCCGGAACCAATTGTCTACTTAAACTGAGGTACCACTGTACTGTACATGGGAACTGCTTTCCTAAAACAGCAGCAGAAGCAATGTCTAAGGTGGATGTTATAGTACAGTGGTTCCCAACAGGTGGTCTGGGGACCCCCAGGGGTCCGCGAGCTATGCCAGAGGGGTCCGCAAGATGCTATTAGAATAAAAAATATATTAAATATATTTCGTATGATAACAGATTTTTTGTTTTGGCCTTTTCCTGCATGAGCAGAGTCTAGCGCAAAACTAGAATTAGATAGAGGCAGTAGTTCTGCTGTATGCCGTTAGGTGGCGCTTTACAAACACTACTGTTTTGCAAAGAGGCAGCGCGCACATTCTACTAACGCTCACCTCCCCAAGATGCTTTGCGCGCGTCAGCTTCATTTGTGCGCTACTGCGCAGGTACCCTGTCTTCTCCATTCCCCTCCCTCCTCCCTGACGTGCGCTGCCTCTTTGCAAAACAGTAGTGTTTGTAAACAAAGCGTTGTTTTTCGCGGAAGCTACAGTTCGCGTAGTTAAAAATGGACCGTTGGTTAAAAAGTGGTTCATTAAAACGACAAAGGCCTACAGATGAAGAGGAAGAACTGTAAAAAACGTATAAATATAAAATATAAAAAGACTCTTAATTTGGCTCTCACTTTTTAATTTTAGGATTAGGAATTAATGGGGGTCCTTGTCACAACAGCGGCTCGATGAGGGGTCCTCGAGAAAATTTTGTTGGGAACCCCTGTTATAGTAGACTAACTAGAATTTGAAAGGCTAGCAAAATTCTAAAGATGAAATGGTGGTAGAAAATGCACATAGTAAATGAAAGGTTCCTTGTAGTAACAAGAAGAAATTAAAAGAACCAGCTAGATAGTGACAATTAGCTGAAGCAAAATATATTACCCATTGTTGCCCCTGGATGTCCGACAGTGTGAGAAATCTTAGTTGTGGTGGGAACTGGAATCAATTTGCTGGTAACTGCTGGAGTAAAGGATAGTCTCTTAAGAATGGAAAATCTGAGCGTTCAGGATTTTAGAACTTGTATTCAAATAATGTGCGGCATGCTCTGTTTTAATGGCATTTTTGGACTGTCTACCTGTCTATCATAAATATAATCAAGTAGTGTTGGATTTAATTTGGGAGACCTAGGTTAGAAAATTCATGGAGGACAGGGCTATATTTACTACCCTCCATGTTCAGAGGTAGCAAGTCTCTGAGTATCAGTTGCTGCATACTCAGCAGCAATGGGCTATTTATTGGGTTCACCTCCTGCCAGTGGGCTTCCCTTGAGTATCTGGCTGACTACTGTGGGAAACAGGATATTGAACTAGGTAGGCTTCGGTCTAATCTAGTAGAGCTCCTCTTATATTATTGTGGGGTTGAATCCTTGCTCAGCTATACTGTTAATGGTCTTTGACAAATCAGTATCTCAGCCTATTTCACTCAAGGTTATTGTGCGGATAAAATAGTTTAGTCTGATGTATTTTGCCCTGAGAAACAGAAATAATTTAAAGGCAAATACTGTATGATATAATATAAAATATCAAGTCCTCCTCCAAAGCGAACTATTTGAAGATGGAAGCATTTTACGAATTCAAAAAATCTGAAGTGGCACCTGTAGTTCTCTACAACAGGGCAGGAATTTTTTTAGTCCTCCCTCCAGACATTGTTGGATTGACCATTGGACATGTTGGCTTGAGCTGATTATATTCCAACGACATATGGAGGCCACAGATACCTTCACCCCTGCTTCAGAGCATTCAGAAGATCACGTGGCTGAGTTATTCAAGCACAATGAAAAGCAGAAGGTAGTAATCTTTTATAGTTGGAATAATACAGCCTGATCCGGTACCAGTAAACTGGAGAAAATGAGGCTTCTTCCAGTGGAATATCTTAAGGATAAGAGCAAAAGTATACAAGCCGTGAAACCAAAATGTTTCATTACTTTCATGAGTGTTCAAAAGGGAAAGACAATGCCCAACTCTGCAGGTTGCTGCTTAACAAGGGGGAAAGGAATGTTGAGGCTAATTTAATAGAAATATGAACATGTTATATTTAGCATACAGCATATATTAACCATCCTAAGAAAGTGAAAAATAACACATCAGTTGTCAACATCCATTCCAAGACACACACACACTGTCAACCTGGCACATTTAAGCCTCTCTGGTGCTAAGGCAAACAGTACACAAGGGAATTGTGTCACCAACATGAAGCCCAACTGCTTTTGACTCCCCTGAAGTAATATTTCAGATTTGTATGTTTAGCTGAGCACACTGGAGAGTAGCTGACCTGTAGGAGACAGGGCAAGCTTTAGGGTATAGATCAAGTAACACAAACCCTGTTCTACTTCTGACTCATAACTAAAAATAGATGCATGCTACTTATCCAAGTGGAAAGCATCTCATCATTTTAACGGTCAGTTTCCCCTTTCAATCTTGGTGAAATTCTATGACTTTCCTTCAGCTCTACAAAAGCATGAAGAAAATAAACAATATGGAAATTTCAGTTTACATTGCGAAAGGCACATCTGCTGCCTCTCATTTAAATCTCTGGATTAATCTTTATAGATGAATGGAGAAGACCACATGTTGCACAGAGCACAGCTGTACTTCTTATTGACTGAAAGCTGATAGTGTATATGAATGAAAAATATATTTCCAACTATATGTCCCTGTGTGTGTTTATCCTCTATATTTAGTTCAAAGTCCTTGGGCTGCACATGGCACCTTCCTATACTATGTGTTTTACTTCAAGCCTAGTAGAGGCTTTTGAAGTCCCTCCTTTCACATTGGAGATATACCTAGATTTTTGGGGGGAGTGGGGGGGAATGTATGGGCTTTTCTGGTCAAAGTACTGTGAGGGGATGATTAAGTCATAGCTAAATGGGAAATTGCACCCAAGCAGCTTGGCTAGAGTGGGTCTGGCCATCACAGGTTGAAGAAATTGGTTATTGCAAAATAAAGTGCCAGATTTTGAGGAACATATTAAGATTGAATGGTCTAATTGTGGTTTCTCAAAGCTGCAATATTAAAAATATCAAAATGTTAGCACATATCACATAAGTCTGTTTAGTTCTGCAGAAGCTCTCAAGAAGAGAGGTAGCATGAAAAATAAAAATTATAATATTTGCTTGGGTCTGAAATATTTACATAAGTAGGGGGCAGCGGTGCCCATCTCAGTTCCTGACTGCTGAGTCACTGCTGCTTATCAGGAAGGAGAGGGACAAGGAGACAGGGAGATCAGTGCTGGGCAAATGAACTGGCACGCCCAATACAGCTCTCCTGGCGGTACATTTGCACCACACAAATCTCCCTGCTGCCTCACCTTCCAATAAATAGTTGTAACTCAGCTTCTGGGAGGTTAGGTGAGCCCCACCACCCCATAGTACCACACTGCTTTGTATGGAATAGAAGTAACATAGCACTTATTTCCAGTCAAAATATTCTTTCATTGAGTTTTCGTTGGTATTTTTCTTGAAACCTCTTTCAGAATTTTATCCCTATCATTATTTATTGCTAGTAGTGACTGAGCTAGCAAATCAACCAACATTAACTTAATTGTCAAACCTGAGCCAGATTTCAAACAAATTAGGTAATGGCAACTTAATTCACCCCATTACAATATTTTAACTTACAAAACAACAGAACTATAAGCTTTGACATGACAGCAAAATCTAATTTGGTGTTTTGAAGCTGTTTTTAATCTCAGACTGTTACTTGCGATTACGAATGGAATTATATTGCATTACATGTTCTAAGATTATATAAGAATGAATGCACACGAACAACACATGTTCTGTTTTTGTGAACGGCATGTCCAAGTCCGTCAGAAGAAAGCTTGATCCATGCTGTGGAATAAAATAGTTATAGGAAAGTACATAGCAATTACCCGGTACAATCTTTGGCTCTTCCAGATGGGGAGGGATTTGGGGCTTGGAAACTGGGATTTTTGTTTTACTGGGAGCTGAAAGGAATAAAAACGAAACGGTCATTTGTATGTGCCCTAAGAAAGCAGCACAGATAGCACGGAGAGCTTAAAATGAGTGGGAGTCCTTCACGACCAGTGTTGTGTGCTCACCCAAGTCCAAAACTGCATAGGAGTATCCCAAACGAACAATTACTGAGATACCAAGAACTGCATGGCATATACAACAGGCTTATGCTATCCCTGTGTGATTATTTACTTTTTAATCCTTCCCCCTTAAAAATAAAGCCGTATTACAAACTAGTCTGGGAGACTCAAAATTAGTTTGCCCAAAGGTCATGGAGGGGCTGCTACTTGAGTTAAAAATTATTCTGTGCATATTTCGAAGCAAATCTTAGCAAGTCGGACAGCTAAGTCTGCATAGGGTTATAGGCACGGCCCCTTGGGCTCACAGAACTAGTCTCACCAATCTTTAGAACTTGATCAATACATGAAGAAAACAACCCATTTCCCTGGGATGCCTGCAAACTGCTATGCATTCCCCCCCCCAGCAGTTTCCTGTCCAACAAACAGCACAGATCACCTGTTTTTCAAAGATAAGGGACTTTCTGAGAGATCGGACACAAAGAGTGAGGATTGGACCTGTTACATCTACCTCCCTGAAGCTTAGCACTGGCACTCCACAGGGATGCGTGCTAAGTCCATACCTGTATTTGTTGTATACATATGATTGCATTTCATCTGACCCATCTACTGCAATTATTAAGTTTGCTGATGACACCAATCTGCACCTAAACATTGGCAAGACAAAGGAGATGGTGTTGGACTTTCAGAGGAAGAGAGGTGAGCTAGCCCCGTTGTATATCGGGGAGGGGGGGCTGTGTGGAGAGAGTCTCTTCCTTTAAATACTGGAAGTCCATCTTAGTGAAGACCTAACTTGAAAGGTCAATACAGCCCAGGTGGTTAGGAAAGCCCAACAGAGACTTCATTTCCTTAGGGTCTTGCGAAAGAACAAGGTTGGACAGCAACTGAGGATTTCCTTCTATCGGTCCACGATAGAAAGTGTTCTCTCATACTGCATTACGGTGTGGTATGCTGGTTTGACAGCCATGGACAGAGAGTCCCTATAGAGGGTGGTGAAGACAACACACTATATTGTGGGCCGTCCCCTGAGTCCGCTAGATGTCATCGTGGGAGACCGTTGCCTCAGAAGAGCGAGGAACATTCTCAGGGATGACTCACACCCTGACCAGCACCTTTTTAATCTCCTGCCCTCGGGCAGGAGATATAGAAGCTTGATAAGCCGCACCAACAGGTTAAAGAACAATTTCTACCCATGGGCCGTGAGGCTGCTGAATGGAAGACAGCAACATTGCAGCTGACGTTTGGAGTTGGTGGTCGTATGACAGCACACAAAGTGTAACAAGGACTGAGAGATTGTGGGGGGAAGGGGGGCTCATTTAATCTCACTGTAAACAAGTGGCACAGTGACAATAATGTATATCTATTCTAATTAACCATTACCCTGTGTTGTTCTTGGCAATTCAGAGGTTTTATAAATTTTAAGTGTAGTGGCTTCCCATTGAGGTTCCTTTTCTGCTGATGAAAAAGAAAAGAAAGAGAGAGCAATAAATCATGCGGGAATTAGACAGTTCTTCATAAAGATGTTTAAAGTGAGATCTATTTTCCATTGCCCAGAATCAGTATATGATTACTTGCAATTGATATAAAAACAGGGTGATTTCTGATTCCTGCATGCTTTTCTTATTATAACTGTTTTCACCAAAATATTTTATGAATATGAATATATGAGGTAGTGCGCAAAGACTGAAGCCTACGCAAAGTTGACCCAAAAGGGTTTTGTATTTCCTCAAACCAACAACATAGCTTCTTTCAAACAGGCTAACTTTGAATTCAAACAACAACAATAATTACAATCCATGGCATGAATTGTTATTACCACGTTTAGATTCTGGTATTTTGGGATGGGCAGAAGGTGTAGAAGGAACCAATTCTGTTTCCTGCAGAGCTGAAAGACACAGGCTGTATTATAGTTTTTTGCTTCTTACTGTCTTTTTTATTTTCATCCTAGGAAATTAGAATCAAATTAACTAAAGTGAAGGTGAAACAGGATGTTTAAAAATTGTAAATTGTAAATCTTTTAAAGCCTCAGATAACAGCAAAATCATATCTGTCTATTCTTTCCCATTAACTCAGGTGCCCAGGTGATATATCTATAGGAATAACAATATTAACCTACCTTACCAAGTTGTTATAAGGATTACAAATATAACGTATGTGAAGTGCTTTGGACTCTCTCAAGTGCCATAAATTACATATACTGTTAAATAATATTTTCATTACTCATGTAATGGTTGATTATGCTGATTATGTAATGCTAGAATTGATGCATAATTGACAAGGCTTGTGGTAGCTCTCACAAGATATACGTGTGGAGAAAATTAGCAAAGCTGGTATAAAAATTATAGAATGCTACATGCCAATTCATAATCATAGGTAAAAGACAGAAGCAGCTTCTGGGGGGAGGGGTGTAGCTGCAGGAGTAGCCTCCTAAACAACAGCATAGCTGCTGCTTACTTGGAGGGGCAAGGAAGTGGAACAATTGGGCATGTGCTGATCCCACAGTGGGAGAATTGGTATGGCTCCCCTACTGTATCTCTGCAGCTGTGACCTCACAACCACTTTGCCCACAAGGAAAGCTATCTAAAAATCATCCAAATTCAAGTACTATATATTTTTTTAAAAATAAATGTTTTCTTTTTATGTGGATAAGGAGTACTTTCCTTCGGGAAAGCTATTTGCTCAATTTGCCATTGGCCCTTTAAAAAAGTTGTCACACTTTTGCTTAAAACCTGGAAATGGCTGTGTCTATAATTTATATGAGGCAAATCTTCAAATAACAACAGCAAGCTCATTTACCCACACTGTTTCACAAATGCTCATTGATCAAAGTGCAGATATTTCAATGGGCACCAGTTCAATGACCAATTTCAATTAAGAGCAATAATGTTTTCAGAATTCAAGAATTAATGCTGTAGCTGTAAGCCAAATACTGCATTTGAAAGTACAGTACACTCTGTTTTTATTATTTGCAGTGGTGAAAAATGGCAATAAAAAGATTTTCAGGGATCTCCAGGGGCTGAATTTTAATGCAAGTTATAAAACTTTTCCAGGAAATGAATGTTACCTGGAGTAGCTTTTAATTGTTCAGTAATTCTAGAAGTTTTAGGTGTATTCTGCTTCAAAGGTGGTTGATAAGTGGCTAGAAAAAGAAGAGAATTCAAACTGAACAGAAAAAGACAAATACAACTAAAAGTTACCAATCTTGAAGTGAAATATTTCCAATTTACTGATAAAACAAAAATGTTTAATGTGAAAATGGAAAGATTGGGTTGGGGGTGGGAACCTATCAAATTCAAAACAGAAGGTCCGTTATCACCAAATACCCTAAACACATTTTAATAACGTCTCATGTACAAAACTGGCAGCAACACCCCCTATTTCAACAGAAAGATGGCAAAAGGGAAGAGGGCACACCCACAAACTCTTCTGAGCTTGATTGTATAAGCCCAGGTAATACATACAACGTGGACTATTCAATAGAAAATAAACTCATAATGCATGAGATCTGGAAAGCAGAAAAAGCTAAAAATAAATTTCAAATTAATCATCAATAGTTGCATACATTGATTTCATGTTCATAATCAACGTATCTAAAACAAAAGTGCAAATTTATTTGATTGTGATATAGATATGTGAACAATCTGCATTTCATTACCAAACCCAGGTTCAATAGCTCCTGAGAAAAAAATAAACAGAAGAAATGTTTTTTTTGGGGGGTGTGAATTAAAATTCATCACAGGACTCAGATTTATCACAGAAAAGTAGTAACTGATAGTAATTTAGCATGCAATCCTAACCATGTCTATGCAGAAGTTACTCCTACTGAATTCAATAAGGCTTACCGCCAGGTAAGTAGGGATAGGATTGATGCTCTAGTAGCTATCTGAAGAGAGAAGAGTTTAAAAAATGCCATCTGTATACATAAAGTGAGTATTTAATTACCAGGGCTCACATGCCATCCTTCTGGAGTGGCAGAAGTCTTCCATTTAAAAGGAATAAATGGTGTTTCGGATGAAGCTGAAAAGAGCATCATGGTTACATTTAAAATCCTTCAAAATTCAAACAAACCATTCATGCAACACTCTTGCAATGATGAACAGAATGGAATAGACCAGCAAGGTTGATGAAAGTGATGGAGTTGCAGACCACATGGCACTGATCTTAAGCATAACCCAGCACTCCAATGACAAGTGTCAATTTCCCTCAAAAGACAGTTGTGCAAAGAGATGGATAATAAAAAGAAATGATAGGGAGCCCATGCAGCTTTCGTAACTGAAATTTAAAATAAAAGTATGACCATGTTTCTACAAAGGTTTGGAGACTTTGTAGAAGCTAGAAGTGTGATAAAAGGTCAGTATGGAAAGCATGGTGATGATTTTATTCTGAAAGAAATGGATTCACGTGGAATGAAAATGTTTCTGATGAAACATGACGTACAGTATGACCATTCACGTTGAAAAAGAGCATTACCCTGTGGTGTCTTTGGCCAGTCAAGAGGCTTGGATGTTTTTGGTGTGAAAGGTTCCAGGGTGGGTTCATTTGTTACTGCTGGAAGAAATGTTGACAAGTATAAGAAGAAGAAAAGCCAGCTTGGTGGTGGTGGTGGTGGTGGGGAGTTTCTGCAGGAGGAAAGCTATTTTTCTGTAGGAAAAACCTGAAGGGTTTCCTTGAATTTTGGCCATTGTTTTTAGTTTACCAGTTTAGTAGGTGTTACAGATGAAGTCATCTGTTTAAATCACACTCTATGAAAGATTTCCTTCTTCGTAGTGTATGTGGATTTGAACAAATGCTGAGTGGTCATCTGTTTAGTTCCTGCCTGCCCGCCCACCCATACTGTAATTGTTTTGGATTACAACTTGGTATCTGAATCAGTGCCACACAGAGAAACTTAAGGTTCTATTAACGATTCAACTCGTGGCATTATCCAAGCAAAGTGGGATACCGTAAGAAGCAACACTGTAATAAGCAACATAGTCTACTAAAAGTTACTGTGCAATGTATACACGTAAACTCAGAAAATCTCATAGTTTACGTGACTTACTTCCAGGTAACTACGTAGCTTTAACCTACCGTAGTAGTAAGAACATATAGGTCACTTTGAAGTCACATTCCGGTCAACTAAGGTGGTCACCTATATCAGCAAAAATCCCCTCTTCTACATGACATTACAGGAACAGAAGCCCTGTTCTCTTTTGCATTTGGCTACACTGGTTTCAGTAGAAGAGACTTAAGACATAAGATTTAACTCTAATACTATTTATTTTCTGTTTTCTTTCCTATGTTTTTTAACTTGTTCTATTTTATCTGTATAAGCTGCCTTGAGTCTCACTGGGAAACAAGATGAGATATAAAAAAATAACAATATTTTTAATACAGTCGCACCGCAGAAGTCAAACAGAATCCATTCCGGAAGTCCATTCGACTTCCGAAGCGCGGCTTTGATTGGCTGCAGGAAGCTTCTGCAGCCAATCGGAAGCCACGGAAGCCCGGTCAGATGTTTGGCTTCTGAAAGAACGTTAGAAAACCAGAACACTCGCTTCCGGGTTTTGATCCTTTGGAAGCTGGAACATTTGACTTGCAAGGCGTTTGGGAGCCGAAGTACAACTGTAATATTATTATTGACATCATACAGGGGGCCTTAAATATAGCCCAAAATAGGCAGGCCTTGAACCTCTAGGAATTAACAGCATACAACACACACTGGGAAAAACAGAAGGTGTATAAGGGAGACAACAGGAAACGCCCCCAAAGCCACCGGGAAACCATCTGGATCCATCAGCCTGCTAGGGTGGACCATCTTAATCAGTCCCCCATCCCTGAAGAGGCTTTGAGTTCTAAACCCCACAAGGCAGTGATTTGACCATGGCAACAGAACTAAAGAGAGTCCCTCCACTCTAAGATCACCACCATACAATCAAACGCAGAAAACAAGTCCAGAGTGTTCCCTGCAGCATGGGTAGGGCCAGAAATTACTTAGGACAGACCCATGGTTGTCATGGAGGGCATGAAATCCTGAGCCATTCTTGAGGGGAACCTTAGTGTGAATATTAAAGTCCTCCAGCACAACCAGCCAGGGGGACTCCAACACCAACCCTGAAAACACACCAGCTAGCTCAGGAAGGGAGACTGTTGATCAGTGGGGTGGGTGGTACACAAACAGAATCCTTAATCTGTCCTGGTCACCCATCTTCAGATACACACTATTGAACCCAGAAGATTGCAGGACAGGACACCTAGTCAGGGGGATGCAATCCTCTATGTGCAGGTGTAATTTGCCAGACAGTAAGGATGGCGTTAACTGGAATTGTAGTCGGTAGATTTGGCTCTCTAAATTCAGTTTCAGATAGATTCATTCCTCAGAAGATTCTGCAAACAGAAATTCTAATGACATGAAAGAAGTATTGAAAGCTGGCGCCTAAGGACATGTCGCCCAGCTTCTTATTTAAGAACAGTTTTAATGATTTCAGTGAAACTATTCTGACGAAAGTACAGCAGTCTGGGGACTGCAGTCTTAATTCCATGAATGGTAAGTATAGGATGCAATGGTATACCTGGTTTGGAGTATGATATGTCATTCTCATCATATCTTCTGGGGCTTGAAAGACCAGGTTGTGTTTTGCTGAAAACTAAAAATAATAAATTGATAGTAGTTGTAATTATGATTTCTTTTAAATCCAATTTTTATTTTCTGAGGTGGCTTTGCTTGTATGTAACTAGTATCAATAGTAAGAGTAATTTTTTGGAAAAGCTTTTGAATCGGTTGGTTTTTAACTAATCAAGTTTAAGCACAATTCACAAATGACAACATCTTAATGAAGATGTCTTTGAGGATCTTAAACTAAGAGGAACACATTTTCTTTTGAAAAACTATACTCATCTGTCACAAACAGAAAAGGGGAATCCAATATTTTTCTTCTTCTTCAAACTTGGACACATAGGATATTCTAAAGGTTTCACAACATGTTGAGGTCAGTATATTTTGCTGAATATTTATATTTAAAATACTTATTAATTTCAGGAGAGCAACATCAGATCCACTTTGCTTTCTCTTGTGGAAATCCATTTACTGTACATGGCACCTGTGCTATGTTGCCATACAAATGGCAGGTAGGAGAAGGCACTAAGAAGGAGTGACCTAATCTGTCAACTACAGTAAAATGGAAATAATTATCTGTACAAACCTACGTAGTGCCCTATTGCCTGCTAGCAAGTGATGCAAAGGGACAGGTGAGTTTTACTCATCTGTCCAATACACGGGTAGTATATTCTGTGCATGAGCTACATATTAGAATTACATTTTGCACTATTCAACTAGCAAGTAAATACACAGGGTGGGATCCAAAGAACTCTGTTAGGCATGCCAAAGGGGTTTGAGGTGCCCAGTGGAAATTTTAACCTTTTTAAAAAAACCGAATAGCAGATCTCTATAGGGAATAACAGTTCCTTCACTTTCAAAAACCAGATTGCCATTTGGCAGGAGGAATCGCTGTACTAGAAAAACAAGTTTGAAGCTTCCATGCGGACATGGAACTCATTGTACAGGGCTTTGGATTCCAGCCACAATGAGCTTCTAGGGTACGTGTTTGTGTGGTGTGTGCATGTCTGTTCCCATCCTCTCTTAGCCCCATCAAGCATTCAAATTATGCACAATCTGGAATGGTGGGGAAGAGCTGGATGGGGTGCAGCAGGTTTGCACAGACTGCCCATTCTCCAGAGTATTCTGTGCTGAGAGAAGGGGAACAGAAATACCTGAACCGAGCCCCAAGGGGGACCTTTCACCTAGGTGCAGTGCGCCTATATGGGGAAGGACTGAACACCCAGTGTGGTGGCCCAATGCCTTTTACAGGATTAAAACAGCAACAACCAAAAAAATCTAACTCGGTGCTTTCCCCCAAGATTATCACCAAAATGGTTGTGTTTGCTTATGATACACACCTCCATATTCTTATGGTGCTAACCAAAGGCACTAGTTAGTGATACACCTAACATTCAAGCTATAAAAGGCACTAATTGTATCTCACTCACTATCTTACACTGCTGTGTCACATTTCAACTCTGAAGAAGCAATTCAGCATTTCTTGAATGAAAATGCATTGCATTTTCCTTTTTTCAAGTCCTTCACTTTCCCATGGGGCAGGCCTCCTACCATGTATCAATATATTTTTCACCTCAAATGCAGCCAACCATTTCCCCCCCTATCATTGCCTAGTATTTAGTTGTTAAAAACATTTACCGGTATGCTATGTATGGTTTTGCATACTTTCCATGCGGAAAAGTTACTCCTTTTCATTTCATGCAGATGTTTTTGTAGCGCTTGGCTGGCCTTATTACAATCAACACCGCAAGCCTTAGGCTTTAAAACCACCCACAAAAATCAGAGGACAACAAAAAAGCCTTTTGTGCCACGAAGCCAAGAAGAGGTTCACTTTGAGGACAGTGTAGGGAAGTACTATATTAATGGAATAAATAACGTTCAGGACGGGAGAAGATATCCTATAAATAACTCTCATTTATGAAGCCAGAGGTAAAAAGGGAAAACAACCACCACTAATAACTGGTGATTATTTAAGGGCAATCTAGCACACGGAGGTAATAGAACTGTAGAGCTGGAAGGAATCCCTAGGGTCATCTAGTCCAGCCCTCTGTTATGCAGAAATCTCAACTAATTCATGCCCAGGACCTCATCAGCATACTAGCTGATGTGGAAAGGGAACCAATTTTCTTGTATCAAGCTACAAACATTGCCTACTGACAAAAAACAACTCTCCACCCAAAGCATTGGGATGTTTCAACTTTTCATTCAGATGTAATTTATTATAAAAACAAATTTCAGCATATAAAATTGAATTAAAGGATAATGACCCATCAGAACTAGCAGGCTGCAATTATCGAATACAGTCTGTGGTCACTCTTAGGCTCTGCATCTGTATTTTCCCACATAGCCAAAAGAAAATTTAGACCATGCCTTCTGAGGTCCTTAGACACATTTTTGGAATCAAGGAAATCAAAATAACAATGTTGACAAAGGCAGCTCAGAAATAGTTATTCTTTCTTCCAGAATCTCCGTCACACCTAACCCAGTTTCCAGCGCTTCCAGCTTTTGCTCCTGCAGAACATTACACTTCCACGCAGTATCCTTTACCTAATATTCTTTTAATGCTGTGCCTGTACCTGTGAAATTTTACCTCTCTTCTTTGCCATGCACAAAGTTAAAGGCCTTGATTTCACATTGTCCTCTGAATTTGAAGAATCCTCTACTATTTTGCCTTAGAATCTAAACACCTTCTGGTTTAATGCCAGCATTCACATGGTCGATTTCTCTCTCTCTCTTTAGTATTACTGTTCTATTGAAATATTTTCATTGGTTTTGTTCCGATGTTAACAAGTTAACAAGTTAAATGCGCATACATTACGGGCTTGCTGTATATCCATTTTTTGTAAATGCTATTTGGCTGGAGAAGTGCACTGCAAAATTTGGAGGACTGCAAATTTTGAAAGATGGCTGTGTTTCATGTTGTTTTGGAAAGTGTGGATTTTGTAGGTGCACTTTTACATGCCTGCTCCGGACAACATGTCTGTACAAAATTAATTAGTACCAGGAGGCTAGGTTCTGAGCAATCAGCAAACTGCAATGGTCAGGTTTTTTTTATTTTAAGGAAAACAGAAAGCTTTTCACAAAGACCAGACAATGGAGATATTGAAAGTAAGAAAATCATATGCCATGTTAGAGTCACACAATACGTGTGTTCTCTATGTGTCCTGGAACAGATGAATTAATAGGAAATTTCATAATATGTTCCATAAAGAAAGCAAAGAAAGTTTAAAAACACAATTTGACAAGAGACTGCAAGATATTTAAAAATGCATCTCCAATCTGAATTCTGTGGTGTAACAAGCTAAGCAGTCCACCACATAAACTCACGATCTGCTTCACTAACTTTTGGAGTTCATATTTCCTACTGCATATACTGTGCTGAGCATTTCCCTCATCAGTGTTTTTTTTTCTAGAAAAAATATGTGCCAGTATTCACAATGAAGTTGTTACAGTTAAGTACCACACTTTTAACCATTGCTTTTTTTCTAGGAAAAAAGCCTCCAGAAAAGTACCTCCAGAAAAATAATAATCACTGCTCCTGATAGAAGTAAATCGGAGCCCCTGTGCTGAGGGGTCACATCCAAGAAACATCAATAATAGACTTTAGATCACATCTAACATTACCAGTTTCACTCCTGGGAATAAGCTACAAGTTACTCCCATGATTAAATCTGTATTAGGACAGACACTCATGTCTAGACATAAGCCAGAGTTAGAGAAACATAGATTTGCTTGGCTCATGAGCAGATATGAGTGTGAGTCCTTCCAACGTTATAATTTCATCAATAGGATGACCAACAAGGAAAAAATTATGGGGACAAGTCATGTACACTACATGAAATAGGAACCTTTTTCAATATAATTTTAGGGTGATGTCTACTGTGTTATTTTTAGAGGGGAAAGTGATAAAAAAAATCTTAATAATAATATTTTTTTTAGAAGAAACTCTAAAAACATATGGAAGGGAGAATTCTGTATAATGCTGCATGCATTATACAGAAAATGCCCACCATCCACAAACCAAATTAATTTACGTCAATTGAATTAAAGGATTTGTTTGCAAATATGGCAGACTTGGATGAATGGTTCATTGCCAACAGAAAGTACACAAGCAACCTTGGAGATTTTACAAGGAAAAAGTTGCATGATTCATAGCTCTTGGCGAAAGGAACTATGTTTTTCCTTTTTGCATAAATGAAGAGCTATCAGAGTACTGTGCAAAATATAACAACCATCTTAACAAAGGCATCTTTTCAGAAACTTAAACCTCACCATAAATTGGCCACCCAGAGCGTTTCTAAATGAAAAGAAATCTCTCCCTCTGGTATACTTTAAATACTGCAGAGGAAATCCAGGGAAAAAAAATCAATGAAGCCTTCCAAGAAAGTGTGCTTGAAATAGTAACTAAAATGCCAGGTAAATAGTAAAACCTGATGGACTGACTTCTGAAATTATGAAGGGATTTGTGGATCTCAGACTCAACTAAGTTAATTTAGGAGAAGAAAAATTAAATTATGAAGGTGATCATTCCTGTTATCTGATCAATATCCACATTAAGAGTAAAGCCTGCCTTGGAAACTTGAAACATGCCAAAAATCTGCAATCAAAATAAGTCATAACTTCTATAAGGCAGAAGGACTAGTCCAGGCATCCCCAAACTGCGGCCCTCCAGATGTTTTGGCCTACAACTCCCATGATCCCTAGCTAACAGGACCAGTGGTCAGGGATGATGGGAACTGTAGTCCAAAACATCTGGAGGGCCGAAGTTTGGGGATGCCTGGACTAGGAGACCCCAATCAAGGATTTGCCAGAATGTCAGCATGTCCACATTTGACTATGCTGATCACCTCTTTGGGACGTAAAAAGGGCATGGAATCCAGCTTGCCTCCATGCAAGCGCCAGACTAGCAGTTCACAAACAGTTCAGGAGCGCTGACAGAACACACCCACCCAGATGTGCTGGCTCCCACCATTGACCACTGGCACCAATGGGAGTTTCCCTCCAATGTTAAAGTACAGCTTTGTGGGGTAGGTGTAGGAGGCAAGGTTCTGTTTCTGACTGGGCTCTCTAGTGGCTTTTATTTACCATAAAAACAATACATGCACTGTTAAAACATGTGATTGTGTGAGGTGTCGTTTGGCACATGCTCAATCACATTATTTGAAACTGTGTCTTGGGCACTAAGATCCTCTTCAGCATGTGCTGCAAACATACCGTTTTCCCCTTCTAAGATAAAAGGGAGATCCTAATACATCAACAGGACTTTTATGACAGCAACAATAGCATCCTGATGCCTTCTTTCTTGCCAATTCAATATGCAAGGGACAAGGTGTCTCAAAGACCTACAGCTCTTTCCACCAAAGCAGCTTGCAGGCAGATAAAAAACTGCTGGTTTAATAGGGTAGCCATGTGTTCTACTTTACAGAGGACGGTCCTCTATTGGAAGAGCTGCCAGATGACAACCCTCTGTTTCTAGGAACCCTCTGTATGAGGGTTGACCAATCCAAATCTGGTTCAAAGATAAGTAATTACCGGTATAAAAAGGGAGAGCAAGAGCCTTGACAATGCCCATCAGCAGTTTGCTGGTCAGCAGACTGGCAAACAACTCATCTAATGTCTTCTTCGTTAAGGTGAGATGTATTGTATTTCTATTTAAATTCTAGATTTTTTTCCTTCTAAATTTGTGCCGATGTATATAATCTCTCCCCCCCCCCAATGCAAGTTGATAGTGCGGGGCCACCAATCTGCATCAGGGTCATATCAGAGGGGGGAAATTACCCACCCCATGCTAAAGTTCTAATCCAGATTGCTCCTCCTGCACTGGCAATTTTGTACTTAAAGGCAAAGATGTGGAGTTAATGTAGTATCTAGCTTGTTTGGCGCTGCCAGCTGAACTGCTACAAATTGCCCAGAAATCCTGTTTGAGCCTACTGAAATCTTGTCCTCTCCCTCTGCATTACCCACATGTGGAGAGGCTATGGAAGTGCTGCTCAGCTGAATGTGCATATGATTATGGGGAGCAAAATTTGTGTGGTCTCCCCATATTACTTTTCCTTATGTGCATGTAAACTTGAGAGATTTAGGCTTATTGTTGCATTTTACATCCTTATTTATTTTTGTCCAGAGTACCAAACTATTCAAATAACATCTGTCCTGAAAAAGGCAACGTAAGAGAATAATAATAATAATTACCCAGCCTTGTTGGTGTGGCTTTTGGAGCAGGTGGCTGGGGTGCTGAAGGAACTGGTTGCATTTCACTTGAAGCTATAGTGAAAGAAATGGCCAAACCTTTATAAAGAGCATCGGTGCAAAATTCACCTTACAAGTCTGTAAGACCCCATTGTCATACAGGGCCTTCTGAGGACATAATTTTGCAAGCTAAAGAAAGATAATTGAAAGAAGTGGAAATTGGTTGCATCACAATCCATCATGTACAGAACTAAAGAAAACATTACCATTTCAATATAGCTTTTTAATGAAATATTAAAGAAGTGAAGTTAAAATGATTGTTAGGTGTATTTTAAAAACTTGCCATTACCCAATGTTTCCGTGGGCATTTGAAGTGTGTGAGATGTTTTAGTTTTAGGAATTTCTGGCAACTTGTGTGGAACTAGAAGTTGGAAAAAGAAGAAGAAGCCCAATGTATTAGTATTCAAAATACTGAAAATAAATACTTACTACTTAGTGATTTAGTGTAACAAACAGACAGAAAATCTAATTAATCTCTATGTTTCGGTGGTGGTGGACAATCTCACTTTGTTAGGCTGTGGTGAGCAACTATTTTATTTGCTAATCTCCACTGAATCAATACAACCATACAACAGCAAGACAAAACAGGCCTAAACTAGTTGCACATATAGACTGACCAAATTAAAAGGAGCAAATTTACAAAGACTGGGCCAAATACAGGAGAGATCACACAGGTATGAATCATAATTGAGGTTTTAATTCAAAATAGCTGAAAGTGCCAATAGTAATAATACTAATTTTTTATTTATACCCTGCCCGTCTGACTGGGTATCCCGAGCCACTCCCAACAGAATACCATCATCATCGTCATCATCATCAACAATAAAGCGACAAAACATTAAACATTACAAACTTCCCTAAACCTGCCATAGGGTGAAGATGATGTGGCATGTGAGAAAGATTGTGATAATATATACCCAAACCATTATCTTTTATTATAAATATAATAACAACACACACACACACACATTTTGGAAGTTAATTATCTGGTTATTTGTGATTATTTTCATATTTATCTAGAAATCTATAGATGTACTCTGTGTCTTATGCCTAAGACATTTTCTAATGATTCCAGAAACCTTTTCTTAAGAATTAACACATAATTCTCTTAAACGTTATTTTTGGTTCTTTATGATTTTTTCTTTTTCTTTATGAGTGAACCTTTGTGATCTGCATGGTATTTATGGTTCACAATATTCTCCCTCTCCCTCTGGCTTAATTTAATACTCTATTGAGTCAGCCATAAAATAGAAAGGTTTCTATAATATTATTTTTGTGATAGAAAGTGGTATAGATAAACAAAAGGAAAATTAGCTGATGAATTCAGATCATTGCCTGTAGAATAGCTCATATAGGCAGACTTGCAAGTAAAATGTTGCTGGATCTTTTTGTAATATTAAAAATTAATATACATGGAATCCAACTGTTATGTATAAATTTTGCCAATTCTGTCTTTAGAGGGGCATAATTTTCTTGGAAATTGCTTTATTTCCTATTGTGAGCAATAAAAAAACCCGTGGGATTGACTTTAAATCCTTTTCTGTTCATATTCAGTATAATTCCTTACAATTTTAAACAAGTGCTAGCAATATATATTTGTTTAGTCGTTTAGTCGTGTCCGACTCTTCGTGACCCCATGGACCATAGCACGCCAGGCACTCCTGTCTTGCACTGCCTCCCGCAGTTTGGTCAAACTCATGTTCGTAGCTTCGAGAACACTGTCCAACCATCTTGTCCTCTGTCGTCCCCTTCTCCTAGTGCCCTCAATCTTTCCCAACATCAGGGTCTTTTCCAAGGATTCTTCTCTTCTCATGAGGTGGCCAAAGTATTGGAGCCTCAGCTTCACGATCTGTCCTTCCAGGGAGCACTCAGGGCTGATTTCCTTAAGAATGGATAGGTTTGATCTTCTTGCAGCCCATGGGACTCTCAAGAGTCTCCTCCAGCACCATAATTCAAAAGCATCAATTCTTCGGCGATCAGCCTTCTTTATGGTCCAGCTCTCACTTCCATACATCACTACTGGGAAAACCATAGCTTTAACTATACGGACCTTTGTCGGCAAAGTGATGTCTCTGCTTTTTAAGATGCTGTCTAGGTTTGTCATTGCTTTTCTCCCAAGAAGCAGGCGTCTTTTAATTTCGTGACTGCTGTCACCATCTGCAGTGATCAAGGAGCCCAAGAAAGTAAAATCTCTCACTGCCTCCATTTCTTCCCCTTCTATTTGCCAGGAGGTGATGGGACCAGTGGCCATGATCTTGGTTTTTTTGATGTTGAGCTTCAGACCATATTTTGCGCTCTCCTCTTTCACCCTCATTAAAAGGTTCTTTAATTCCTCCTCGCTTTCTGCCATCAAGGTTGTGTCATCTGCATATCTGAGGTTGTTGATATTTCTTCCGGCAATCTTAATTCCGGCTTGGGATTCATCTAGTCCAGCCTTTCGCATGATGAATTCTGCATATAAGTTAAATAAGCAGGGAGACAATATACAACCTTGTTGTACTCCTTTCCCAATTTTGAACCACTCAGTTGTTCCATATCCAGTTCTAACTGTAGCTTCTTGTCCCACATAGAGATTTCTCAGGAGACAGATGAGGTGATCAGGCACTCCCATTTCTTTAAGAACTTGCCATAGTTTGCTGTGGTCGACACAGTCAAAGGCTTTTGCATAGTCAATGAAGCAGAAGTAGACGTTTTTCTGGAACTCTCTAGCTTTCTCCATAATCCAGCGCATGTTTGCTATTTGGTCTCTGGTTCCTCTGCCCTTTCGAAATCCAGCTTGCACTTCTGGGAGTTCTCGGTCCACATACTGCCTAAGCCTGCCTTGTAGAATTTTAAGCATAACCTTGCTAGCGTGTGAAATGAGCGCAATTGTGCGGTAGTTGGAGCATTCTTTGGCACTGCCCTTCTTTGGAATTGGGATGTAGACTGATCTTCTCCAATCCTCTGGCCATTGCTGAGTTTTCCAAACTTGCTGGCATATTGGGTGTAGCACCTTAACAGCATCATCTTTTAAAATTTTAAATAGTTCAGCTGGAATATCATCACTTCCACTGGCCTTGTTATTAGCAATGCTTTCTAAGGCCCATTTGACTTCACTCTCCAAGATGTCTGGCTCAAGGTCAGCAACCACACTACCTGGGGTGTATGAGACCTCCATATCTTTCTGGTATAATTCCTCTGTGTATTCTTGCCACCTCTTCTTGATGTCTTCTGCTTCTGTTAGGTCCTTACCACTTTTGTCCTTGATTATGGTAATCTTTGTACGAAATGTTCCTTTCATATCTCCAATTTTCTTGAACAGATCTCTGGTTTTCCCCATTCTATTGTTTTCCTCTATTTCTTTGCATTGCTCATTTAAGAAGACCCTCTTGTCTCTCCTTGCTGTTTTTTGGAAATCTGCATTCAGTTTCCTGTATCTTTCCCTATCTCCCTTGCATTTTGCTTGCCTCCTCTCCTCCGCTATTTGTAAGGCCTCGTTGGATAGCCATTTTGCTTTCTTGCATTTCCTTTTCCTTGGGATGGTTTTCGTTGCTGCCTCCTGTATAATGTTACGAGCCTCCATCCATAGTTCTTCAGGCACTCTGTCCACCAAATCTAAATCCTTAAACCTGTTCCTCACTTCCACTGTGTATTCATAAGGGATTTGATTCAGATTGTATCTTACTGGCCCAGTGGTTTTTCCTACTTTCTTCAGTTTAAGCTGGAATTTTGCTATAAGAAGCTGATGATCTGAGTTACAGTCAGCTCCAGGTCTTGTTTTTGCTGACTGTATAGAGCTTCTCCATCTTTGGCTGCAGAGAATATAATCAATCTGATTTCGATGCTGCCCATTTGGTGATATCCATGTGTAGAGTCGTCTCTTGTGTTGTTGGAAGAGAGTGTTTGTGATGACCAGCTTGTTCTCTTGACAGAACTCTATTAGCCTTTGCCCTGCTTCATTTTGAACTCCAAGGCCAAACTTGCCAGTTGTTCCTTTTATCTCTTGATTCCCTACTTTAGCATTCCAATCCCCTGTAATGAGAAGAACATCCTTCTTTGGTGTCATTTCTAGAAGTTGTTGTAGGTCTTCATAGAATTGGTCAATTTCACTTTCTTCAGCACCGGTAGTTGGTGCATAAACTTGGATTACTGTGATGTTAAAAGGTCTGCCTTGGATTCGTATCGAGATCATTCTGTCATTTTTGAGATTGCATCCCATTACAGCTTTTGCCACTCTTTTGTTGACTATGAGGGCCACTCCATTTCTGCTACAGGATTCTTGCCCACAGTAGTAGATATGATAGTCACCCGAACTGAATTCGCCCATTCCCTTCCATTTTAGTTCACTGATGCCCAGGATGTCGATATTTATTCTTGTCATCTCATTTTTGACCACATCCAGCTTACCTCCTCTCATGGTTCTTACATTCCAGGTTCCTATGCAATATTTTTCTTTACAGCATCGGACTTTCCTTTCGCTTCCAGGCATATCCGCAACTGAGTGTCCTTTCGGCTTTGGCCCAGCCGCTTCATCAGCTCTGAATCTACTTGTACTTGTCCTCCGCTCTTCCTCAGTAGCATGTTGGACGCCTTCCGACCTGAGGGGCTCATCTTCCAGCGTCATAACTTTTATATGCCTGTTGTCTTTGTCCATGGAGTTTTCTTGGCAGGGATACTGGAGTGGCTTGCCAGTTCCTTCTCCAGGTGGATCACGTTTAGTCAAAACTCTCCAGTATGACCTGTCCATCTTGGGTGGCCCTGCATGGCATAGCTCATAGCTTCTCTGAGTTATTCAAGCCCCTTCGCCACGACAAGGCATTGATCCATGAAGGGGAGCAATATATATTATATGAGCCTATTTTTATTGCCTGACATCAGTGGTGTAAGGAACCATAGATTCACTTTCATACCCAAAGCTTTCCTTTCCATTCAGTAATAATAGCTTTGAATTAACTTCTCAGAGGCCACTTGTTCATAAGATTCCTAACTCTCCATTATGGTTCAAATTTAATTCAATCAAAATATATTCTTCTTTATATACTCATCTTATTTAACTAGAAAGATTATCTTTAAAATAATTAATGAGAAAGGTGCTTTGCAGGCTTTGTAAAGTTGTAATGATCAGCTTTAACTGAAACAGGTATCCTTATTTATGTCCATACACTCCCCACCACCACATTGCAGTGATTACTTCCTGGTTATACGACAGCCATGACTTCAGTAATACAATAAAATTGTTTCTCTTTAACATATATGCACCTACACATACCAGAGGTAGCCTTCAGCAGCCCTGTGTCTGCAGCAGAAATACTATGTACAGAATGTGTGTCAAGTGGCAATTCAACCAAAGGTTTTGAAGACTCCACTTCCCTTTCAGTGTGAGCTAAAGAGAGAGAGAGTTAACATCCTTTCTTTAGACATTCAGGACACTATGGCCACATTATGCAAAGCAGGACAGGGTGATGAAGACAACTTCACAAAGATAATATTTTGTCTTCAAGGGAGCTTCCAGACTTCCACTATCTTCAGGTGGTATTCAGCCACATACCTGCAGATTCAGGTTGCACAATTAAAGCTGATTTTGTGTAACAAATCTGCTCCCCTCCTAACCCCCCCCAAAAAAACCCAGACTGCTAGTGATAAGGGAAGTGAAGGATAATGATTGCTTGATGCAATATTGTATAATTACCCCGCGAACAAATCACAACGAATACTCAATAAATAGCCAACATTGTCTGCAAACTTTGTGCAAACACATCAGGATAAATGCTCAACAAACAGGTCACCCAGAAGCATCTTTTGTCTCACTCCTTGAATAGTCAGGATGTATTTTGCTGAAGAAAATTTGATTTTTTTAAAGTTGACAATACAAAAAGACATTAAATATCTCTCCCAGCTAGCAAGCATGTTTTCCAAAATCACTGAAAGAAACACTGAAAAGATGCTAAAAAGCAACAGAGACCACAATCTTATGCATGCTTCCTTAGCTTTAAGTCACACTAAATTCAATACTGAGCAAACAGGTATAGGGTCACAACTATATTTCAAGAATGCTCCATGAATACAGGAAGCTGGTGCAAGTCTGATTGCATTCCCCTGCATGGCAGTAACTACTTGCTTATCTATTATGTAGCAGTTGATTCTGTTTCATATGTATGCACCCACACATATCAGAGGTAGCCTTCAGTAGCCCTAGGTCTGCAATGGAAATGCCATAAACAAAGTATTTACCCAGTGTGTCAAGTGGCAATTTAGCCAAAGGAGTTTTATTAAGTTTTGAGGATTCTGGTTCACTTTCAGAATGAGCTTTAAAAAAGAAAGAGAAAAGGGTTAATATTATTTCTTTATTGGAACGAGGACACCACATTCTGCTAGCACAGCAGTTACAATTCTACCATAATGTTCCTAAAGCGCTGCTATCAAAAGTTGGTCACATTGAGCATGTGGGGTATATGCAGCCTCATATAACCAACATGCTTAACTGTAATTAATGCATGAAGGGGTTAAGACCAGAGAGTAAGCTGTCCTGCCACGTTCAGCAAGGTCCTTCACCTTGGGAGGAAATGTTACCAAATTCTTCTTTTTTTCTACTTCTGCCATATGAACCTGACCAGTAAGGATGTCTAAGATGGATGCTCTATGTTTAGACTTAGCAAGGCTTCCGCAAGCCATCTTTGTGTTGCTATACAAAAAATATAGAAACTTTTACCACTTTTTGAAACTAAGTTGTACTGCCTTTTTTTTTTTTTTGCTGCTATATGGAGAAGCACATGGATCTGACCTTTGAAGAATTTGTAAGTAAACCATTTGTAACTTACCAAACATGTAGTCTCTTTCTCTGCAAAGGGGAAGTGGGGAGTTTTGAAAGAAACTTAGAAGGGAAAATTTAAAGGATCTAACAGCCTATAGTTTCATGCTTTATTTTGCTGCATGTTTTGTGATTTTAAATCTCTGCAGGGGCTCGCTCACTAAATAGTACTTGCAGCACAGGAAGGATGTATTTTACCTGGAGAGCTCTTTGTTTCTTCTGAGGCACTGGCAGCTGTAGGTTTGCTGCTTCCCCAGTCTAGTTCAGTCATAGCTGCAAGATTTAAAAAGTTAGCATAATTCTTAGTGTAGGGTAGGATATCCAAGTATAATTGAATTAGGTCAAGTAGCATGTAACAAAAGAAACCTCATTTCAGAATATAAGGTCATTGTTAGACATTTAAAACTCTTTGATCATTCAATCAAGGAAGGATATGTACAACTATTTATAAAACACAGTATCTTGGGCTTTCTTTCAAAGTAATTTCTCCTTGAAAATAGGCAAAGGTGTAACTAACAATAGCCAGTTCCAGTGATCATTTTGGATTTATGCAAGGGAAAAATTCATTGGTGGTTTGAGTAATTTAGGAGACCAAGTTAGAAGAGTGAAGAAATATCAGAAAGCGTGAATAAATACAAGCTGTATTATAAAGAGAAAAGTGGTAAATGGAATAAGGAAGGGATCAAATAATGGAAAAGTACATTTACTGTATTGTGTTTTCAAAAACAAATAAGAAAAGGATGAAAATGTTCTGATAATGAAAGGACACCAACATCATTTTCATATAAGTTTAAAAACTTGACAGTGAACCAAATATTACACTGAGCATAAAAGCACATATACAGTATTTCACCAGAAATGTACGGTCACTGAAACTCCATGATATAGTTTTTTTCAGCTTGTGATTGAAAACCATTCACTCAATTTACCCTTAAAGATCATGCATGAAAAAATATCTGGATAATTGTAGTGGCTACCTAAGACTCTGTAGAAAAGATACAACAGTGCATCCAGACCACCTCTCCATCTCCAAGAAGGGATACGGCTGGTTCAGGAGGTTGGTAGAGGCACTACCAAGTTATTGGATATTATTTGCATATCCAATGGCAATGCTGGATCTAAAAACCAGCCGCAAGTTGTAGATGTCTGATTAATGTGTCCTTTCCCCCTGTATACCCCCTTTTAAAACCAGTATTCTAAAATATATCCATCGTCTTCTGCTTCATAGTTTGCCTCTTCCATGTTACTGAAACAACTAGCAGTGCAATCCTATGCATAATTTTTTGGCTTCTGTGGTGGTTCTTCTTAAACAGGGCTGTCTTTACCGGGGGTGCAAGGGGTGTGGGGCACCCGGGTGCCGAATTCAGGGGGGACCAGATGTATACCTACTGTATACCGGTCCCTCTTGATCGGTGGCAGTGAAAAGTAATGGAGCAAAAGTCCCCGCCCCCCTCCTCCGTCACTCTGCTACTCTGTAGTGTTAAATATTCCCAACGAGTCAGGAAACAAAAGCTGTTTTTTCTGCTGTGTCATTGTTACAGGTGAGCGATTTCCACGCTAAAAAAAAGGTCAACAACTTTGGCTTCCCGCCCTCCCCTCTTTGCAGCCTGCCGGTGCATATGCTAAAGACGGCTCTGCCCTTAAATATGTGCACACTGGATTGCAGCCAAAATATCACAGGCAAAAAAGGAACCCCCAAAAACAGCTTGCTATAATGCAACAGAAAACATTAAACTGGACAAGTGCCAGAGTGTGTCCCTGATTGCTGGGTAGGACTCATTTAAGCATTATCCCAATTAAAGACACCTCAGCTATCAAGCAGACTGTTCCATCTGTAACTGTTTCTTCAGCATATAGAAGTGAAAAAGTATTAGATGGGAGTGCAGTTGACCTCTATAAAGGTTTAATAATCACAACACACAAACAGAATATTAAATGAGCTTCCGAATCAGAAAATTCCTGAAGTTTATAACTCATATAAAAGAAAATGGCTGTACAGAGATGCTGTGGGAAATAGTTAACATGCAGGAAAATGAGAATACCTCAGTACATTTTGCCTAACTGATGTAAGCTCAGCTTTATGTAGTGTTTTATTAATGTGGTCTAAATAAATGAATGGTTAATTGAGCACACAATCTAATTAAAATAAAATAAACAATAGAAATAAACAGGAAAAAATAATCACCTGGCTGGGATTGGGGAGAGATTTCTTGTACTTCTGGTGTCTTGGATTCCGCAGGCCATTCCTGGGTTTCATTCTTAGCTTTTTAAAGAAAATGTAGGATTTAGTAAACACATATATTATCCATTACAACTACAAAGAATGTGACAAGAAGCAAAGGATCTAAATTTTTGGAAAGTAAATTCCCTAACTTCTCATTGTTCTTCTTTTCTTAATGATAATTGACCCAGCATGACTACCATAAACACTAACATCCCTGATGTCGCCAGTGGCCTCAAAACGGGAGACAGTTGAAAACACCCCTTCCAAACCAGACCACATCATATAATAGTGTTTCACATAAGCTAGTCTGATGGACCTTGGTACATGCACAAGTAAGTAAACAAAAAAATTCAAAACCACTAATTTTTCATTAGCAAACGAAGTTAGGATACCACAACCACAAAATTCAGGATATTGAACTTCATCTGCAAATTATTATTTTGAATTTTCTCATTAAATGGCAATTCAGAGTCTCATCAACTTTGAAGCCTGAACAGAAGATGGTCTTCCCAAATAATATCAATTTTTTAAACGTTATTGATTTTCAGAAAACCACAACAAACTCAAGAACCCTGTAGAGTCTATTAAGGCTGCACCCTTATTTTTCTGTAAGTCCTTTCACACCAAAAGATCTTTCCGTATTGTTTCTCAGATATTTAGTTCCTTCCTGCTTCTCCTCCTAGTCAGTTGGTGTTTAACTTCATAACTCCACATGTAAGCTTTGTTTGCCAGGAGTAATAAACCTTAAGTTTATTTATTCCTTCAAACAGCATTCTTAGCAGACTGTTTATTTGTGTACTCTGCTGCAATATATATGTGGAACCCCAACAATGTTGTCTTGTAATACAGTTAATCTCTGTAAAATCTTTTAGACAAAATTGACTAAATAAAGGGTATGTTGCCCTAAGCTTCCATAGTCTTTCCAACATTTTGAATCTATTGACTTATTTATTTTAACTGGCAAATGTGGATACATGTGATGTGCCATCAATGGATAATTTTAAGTGTGAGGCATCGTGATACCATTTATGTTCGGTATTCGTCATCTTTCATGAGCAAAATCTCTGAATTGTGCTTTTTTTACCTAGCCTATGTTTTCCTCCTAGTTAAGATAGTCTGTCATCTACTAAGCTTTTGATCTTGCAGGTCAAGTAAGTTTACTTGAAAAAGAGGAGTTATTTTGGGGGGGAAACACAGTTTTGACCGTTCATATATGGTCCTAAACAGGACAACATATATTTAGACCATTCATGTATTTTAGACAATTTAATTTTGTAAAAAGAGGCTTATATTTTAAACTTTCCAATTTATTTACCTTTTTAAAGATTTGCACACCCCTTTGCAGCCGCCTTTGATCAGCTCATTGGTGCCAGCTATGAACTTTGCTTTAGGCAGGGAACAGCTCCACTTGGTGATTCCGGATCAGAAACTCCTGAGCACAGCCAATCCCTATCTGGTTTGCCAGCCACCAGCAATCACCAAATCAGTGCCAGCTGCAAATTCCACTTTCAGCAGGGATCAGCTCCAGTTTTCCCCTAGGCACTCTCAAATACTTGGTAACACAAGGCTAACAGGTTGTGTGATGCTTTCAGTGACCAATGGAGGAAGACCCACAATGGTGAAACATTCCCACTCGATTTCCAAACATGGATGTCTAGCCATCTTGGAATGTCAGAAGCTGGGCAGACCTGATTTACATGCTTCCAAATCCAGCTACTTGTTTCTGCTTACCCGATGTTTTCTCTGGTCTTTCAGAGATATCCAGTGATGGCAGTTTCTGTCGTGTTCCATTGAAATCTGGTACAATAAGGTGCACTACACAGGAAGGTAAAGGAGTTGTTCATTCAGGAGTAATTTTTTTAAGTTGATGGTTGTAAATAAAAACTAATATAAAGGGTTAGTGGTGTGGAGAGAGAGCAGTAGGGAAAGAAGATATAATCACGATGAAGGTACTAGTTTCATATTGTAAGTACTACAACCTCTTTAACAGCCTCAACCAAGTTCCCATGCAAGCGTTTTATCTTTATGGAAAACATTTCAACTTTATGGAAAACATTTTTTACTTACCTGCTGGAGACAAGTAAAGGGTTGCCCCCACTTTACTCATAAATAAAGATAACAACAGTGTAGCTACCAGCAGTTTTAAGAAAATGCCTTTCCTTATCTCTCTCTGCTCAGATACAATAGTAGTAAGAAAGATGCAAAGCAAATAATTATAAGAAAAGAGAAAACTCTAAAAGATAAGGGTTGAAAGTGAACCCCAGTACACCTATCCGGAATAATGGACATCTTAGTCACCTAGTATTGGTCCTGCTAATGGAGCCTTCTCTGGGATTTTAGATTGTGCCCGATGTGTGACATTTTGAAGTACTGTGAAAACAAGAATGGAATGGAACAATTCTCATTATCTACATTGTCTCCTAAGTTGCTGCAAAATTACAAATCAAATTCTCTCACACACATGATCAGTGCTTGTGACAATATGCAGCCCATTTCAGTAAGGTCCATTATTACGATACCGTCAATTTATGTAAGTAAAGAGACAGATCTAAATGTCAGCAATGGGAAGAATAGAGTCCATTTGATTAGGCAATAAGGAAATCGCAGGGGATTTTAATGAAAGTAGTTTCAATGGAGAGCAAAAAGGCAGATGCCAGGTTGCAGGGATCAAAATATGAGTTGGAAGAGAGGAAGTCAAGGCAGCATAAATTTGTTCCTTTATTACATTTGTATGTCACCATACCCATAGTTATCAGGGCAATTGACATGAATAAAATACAATTCACAAATAAAAAATACAGAAACCAAAACAAAATAAATCACCAAAGCAAAAAAGTTCAGCAAAAGACTTGAGCTAAAACCAACATAAAACATAGCAGCTAGAAAATGTAAATGATTAAAACCAGCACATAAACCAGCAATTGGAAACTTGGTGTACAATTGAAGTACCAATGGCTCATAATGAAAAGGCAGCAAAGATGCCAGGTGAGCCTCTCTGGGGGGAGATATTCCATAAGACACCACTCTATGTCAGGTGTTTTGAGATAAATGCAGGTAGAACCTCAATAACTCCATCCATTGTTGTTGTTGTTTAGTCGTTTAGTCGTGTCCGACTCTTCGTGACCCCATGGACCATAGCACGCCAGGCACTCCTGTCTTCCACTGCCTCCCGCAGTTTGGTCAAACTCATGTTCGTAGCTTCGAGAACACTGTCCAACCATCTTGTCCTCTGTCGTCCCCTTCTCCTAGTGCCCTCAATCTTTCCCAACATCAGGGTCTTTTCCAAGGATTCTTCTCTTCTCATGAGGTGGCCAAAGTATTGGAGCCTCAGCTTCACGATCTGTCCTTCCAGGGAGCACTCAGGGCTGATTTCCTTAAGAATGGATAGGTTTGATCTTCTAGCAGTCCATGGGACTCTCAAGAGTCTCCTCCAGCACCATAATTCAAAAGCATCAATTCTTTGGCGATCAGCCTTCTTTATGGTCCAGCTCTCACTTCCATACATCACTACTGGGAAAACCATAGCTTTAACTATATGGACCTTTGTCGGCAAGGTGATGTCTCTGCTTTTTAAGATGCTGTCTAGGTTTGTCATTGCTTTTCTCCCAAGAAGCAGGCGTCTTTTAATTTCGTGACTGCTGTCACCATCTGCAGTGATCAAGGAGCCCAAGAAGGTAAAATCTCTCACTGCCTCCATTTCTTCCTCTTCTATTTGCCAGGAGGTGATGGGACCAGTGGCCATGATCTTGGTTTTTTTGATGTTGAGCTTCAGACCATATTTTGCGCTCTCCTCTTTCACCCTCATTAAAAGGTTCTTTAATTTCTCCTCGCTTTCTGCCATCAAGGTTGTGTCATCTGCATATCTGAGGTTGTTGATATTTCTTCCGGCAATCTTAATTCCTGCTTGGGATTCATCTAGTCCAGCCTTTTGCATGATGAATTCTGCATATAAGTTAAATAAGCAGGGAGACAATATACAACCTTGTCGTACTCCTTTCCCAATTTTGAACCACTCAGTTGTTCCATATCCAGTTCTAACTGTAGCTTCTTGTCCCACATAGAGATTTCTCAGGAGACAGATGAGGTGATCAGGCACTCCCATTTCTTTAAGAACTTGCCATAGTTTGCTGTGGTCGACACAGTCAAAGGCTTTTGCATAGTCAATGAAGCAGAAGTAGACGTTTTTCTGGAACTCTCTAGCTTTCTCCATAATCCAGCGCATGTTTGCTATTTGGTCTCTGGTTCCTCTGCCCTTTTGAAATCCAGCTTGCACTTCTGGGAGTTCTCGGTCCACATACTGCCTAAGCCTGCCTTGTAGAATTTTAAGCATAACCTTGCTAGCGTGTGAAATGAGCGCAATTGTGCAGTAGTTGGAGCATTCTTTGGCACTGCCCTTCTTTGGAATTGGGATGTAGACTGATCTTCTCCAATCCTCTGGCCATTGCTGAGTTTTCCAAACTTGCTGGCATATTGGGTGTAGCACCTTAACAGCATCATCTTTTAAAATTTTAAATAGTTCAGCTGGAATATCATCACTTCCACTGGCCTTGTTATTAGCAGTGCTTTCTAAGGCCCATTTGACTTCACTCTCCAAGATGTCTGGCTCAAGGTCAGCAACCACACTACCTGGGGTGTATGAGACCTCCATATCTTTCTGGTATAATTCCTCTGTGTATTCTTGCCACCTCTTCTTGATGCCTTCTGCTTCTGTTAGGTCCTTACCACTTTTGTCCTTGATTATGGTAATCTTTGTACGAAATGTTCCTTTCATATCTCCAATTTTCTTGAACAGATCTCTGGTTTTCCCCATTCTATTGTTTTCCTCTATTTCTTTGCATTGCTCATTTAAGAAGACCCTCTTGTCTCTCCTTGCTGTTTTTTGGAAATCTGCATTCAGTTTCCTGTATCTTTCCCTATCTCCCTTGCATTTTGCTTGCCTTCTCTCCTCCGCTATTTGTAAGGCCTCGTTGGACAGCCATTTTGCTTTCTTGCATTTCCTTTTCCTTGGGATGGTTTTCGTTGCTGCCTCCTGTATAATGTTACGAGCCTCCATTATTCCCCTCTAACTGATTGAAGTGGGACATAAGAATGGGGGAAATGGTGGTGTATTCGAAGGAAGTGAGGAAAGAGAGAAGAGACAGGTTGCTGATGTGGTAGTGGAATAATCACAGAGTAGATGGCTGACAGGAATGGATAGGGTCAAGGGGAATTGAAGGCAGATAAAACTAAGGAAGAAGTGTGGCCATCTCATTGAAATATATTATAGGTGAGGTGGGAGAAAGAATAAAACACTGGTTTTCAACAGACGGGTTGTGGTCTGTTCTAAGGTGGGTCACAACAGGAGCACTACCACCATGCAAATACATGAGAAATGGTTAAGAAATGGGGCCCAAAACACATGTTTGGGTTAAAAGCAGGTCCTGGGTCTGAAAAGGTTGAAGACACCAGGAATAAATGATTCTCAGAGATGGTGGGGTTTTCAGAAGGAATGCAAGAATATAAGAACACCCCTCTGGATCAGGCCATCTACGCTGCTTCCATAGTGGCCAATCAGATGCCTGTAGGAACCTGCAAACAGGATGAAAGCAGAACAGTCCACTCCCATGGAGGTGGACCATAGCCATCCTGGCTAGTAGGCAGGAGGAATATAGTAAGAAAGGTAGGTAAAGCGCTTAATACAAATAACTCCATTTTTTAGCTGAAAGAGACAAGGATCCATGCAGATTGCGGGGCCTTCACAGGACATCAAAAGCAGAGAACAAACAGATTATTATTAGATGGTGCACAGATCAATGTGCTGCCTGTCCAAGAGAAGGGGAGTAGGAATTTAAAATGGACAGGCGGCCAAGACTTAGTGTTTCCTCCTAAAGACGTTAGCATCATGAGATCATGAATAAAGTTGTTGGATAGAGGGGCAGTGGAGGCTAATCTATTAGGCGAAACGGAACACTCCTCCATGAGCCTCAGTCTGCAATCAGCTTTGGGGCACTGATTGCAGAAGCTGTCAATGCACTGACTACATGTTGGATAGCCACAAACACAGCGGTTCAGCTGTTGTGCCAGAAACAAGCTTTTGGTGTGCACTTCATACCTCCCATTTTTGAGAAGGCAGAGGAATGCATTGTTGTTTTCAGGTACCCCAGCTAAGACTGATGTGATCTAAGCCTGTGCATGAAAAGAAACAAAGAAGCAGCTTTTAGAGTGGGTCTCAAAAAGAGGTAACAGTTTTCGGTTCTGGGAAGTGCCTTTTGGATCTCCCTCTGTGGGGGACTGATGTAAGGCAATGTGACTGCTGTTGGAGTATCTAAGAGGTCTGTTTCCATTTATGTCCCAAGTGTAAATAAACTGAAGTGCATCATAATGCTTTTATTCTCCAGTAATCTGTCCTCTCAAAGGAATCAAACCCAGGTCACTCTGTTCCTATTCAAGGTTTAACTTTAGGTGTCCCACAATATTTTTCCAGGCTCCAAAATTCCATTTGACCTATACAAAACTGGGCTCTTGGGCTGGATGTAGCCATACGAAATGCTGTATCGCCCTGGGGTTGTGCCCCTAGGACAGTTTGGTATGCATCTTCAAAATCTTCCCCTTTTTGCAGCCAGAAGAGATAATGCAGACTGCTAACAGGATATGGACAGGGACTTGGTTGTTGCCAAAAATATTAATTTAACCCAAGATTTTTTTCTTTTCTTTTCTGCAGGGATAAGAAGTCATATTATAAGAACTGATCAGAATGAGTTACGTTTTGCATTCAGTGTGACAATGGAATTTGGGCTTAAAGAGGTTAGATTTGAATATTTGAGAACATTTCATCCTGTCTTAAGACAAGAATATTCCTTTCTGTCCACGGACCCCCTCCCCCGACACACCCCAATTATTTTCATGCATAAAGAAATGTCTTCCATTCTATGTAAATCAAGAATGAGAAGTCACACACATTACCTTGTTTGATTACTGTATAATCAAGCTGAACTTTTGAATCTGCTGGTATAAACTGGAGAGGAAAAGAAAACATTCTATAAAAATACGGATGTTACTTGCTTTTTTTGAGGTGGCAAAATAAGTTTTTTCCTAAAGCTCACTTGTCCCAAGAATGGACATATCTTCCAAGTGCATAGAAAAATAATACTGCTGGTTCAGTTTTATCTAGGTATACAGCCAGTACGTGTTTAACTTCATAAATGCAAGTGACCCATGCTGTCTTGGCTGCTAACAGCCTAGCAGGACAATCTATGGCTTTTGATTGCTGAATCTGCCACTGCACTATCCATGTGGCAGATAGCCATAAAAACAGGGGTTCAGCTTTGGCACCAGAAAACAAACTTTTGATGTGGATTTCATACCCAATTTGGACAAGGCAGAGGAATATGTTGTTGCTTTGAAGTTTCAACCACACAGAGACAACATCCCACCTGACATGATAGAAACTGGATTTTAGATTTGGCAATTGTATAATGTGTTTTTATTTGATAATGATTGCTTTCCAACAAAATAAAAATCACTTTGTCTTTACACGGAAAATAAGATCAATCGTCTTAAAAAAACTAGCTTTCTGTGTCACAGAAGTGGCAAACTTCATCTCTCTCATATTGGACCTTCTGGATAGCCACTGCTTTAGGCAGCTCCCACAGTCAACATTTTAACTGTAGAAAGTCTGGAAAGTACAAGAAAGGCCAGAAATGTGGAAAACTCATAGCAGCAATAACACTAAAATCTTCTCTGAGTATAAGGCTAATGTAAGAATGTAATTGAACACATGCATTATGTCCATTTTTTAGTATGGGAATGTGTATACATTAAAATGGCAAACTTATCACATGCATCAGAACTATAATTCTGTATGGACTGCAGTCCAAACAGACCCTCTCCTGGCCTCGAGGAGCAGCTTTTTATGGGGTACAAGAGGTAAGGGGATCTGGAATAGCTCAAGTGATCCTTTAGATCCTGTCCATAATTTGGAAACAAGTGCACTGGGCATGATCCAGCAGGTGTATGACACTTAACTTGTTACACTTTTCATTAACTTCCCCAAGTGGCAGACTTGGGAATTATGGTGCCCTATGCATGGCCCTATGCACAACGGGTGGCGCTGTGGGTTAAACCACAGAGCCTAGGGCTTGCCGATCAGAAGGTCAAATCCCCGTGACAGGGTGAGCTCCCATTGCTCGGTCCCTGCTCCTGCCAACCTAGCAGTTCGAAAGCACGTCAAAGTGCAAGTAGATAAGTAGGTACTGCTCCAGCAGTGTCTCCGTGCGCTGCTCTGCTTTGCCAGAAGCGGCTTAGTCATGCTGGCCACATGACCCGGCAGCTGTACACCGGCTCCCTCTGCCAGTAAAGCGAGATGAGCGCCGCAACCCCAGTGTCGTCCGTGACTGGACCTATCAGGGGTCCCTTTACCTTTACCTTTATGCATGGTCAAAAAATGGTGACCCCACCCTTACTCTGCCTTCCCAAAGGTGGGCAAGAAGGCACCTGGCTTTGGGAAGGAGGCGCAAAGGGTGTGGCAGGTTCAATTACAAAACAGCTTTAACAGAAGAATCAAGATTTTGCAATTCAATTTTAAACAGGACTGAAATGGTTAGACCCCAGCACAGAATGAGAGTAAAACTGCCACATAACTTGGTGATAATTGTACAAGCATCTAATATAATTATTTGTGGTCAGCAAACATATGGGCAGAAGAGAAATGGTTGTTTTTCTACATCCGGTTTTCAGAAGCTTGTTCAAAGAAAAAAAGGCTAGGTTATGAGATCGCAGGATCAAAAAAATGATAAAAAGCATAGGAAACTAAACTATTTACACTAGAAATAATAATAATTGCATATCAATAGTTGGAGCAGAAGTTAAGTATCTGTGTTAACCCAGTTTCTGCTCAAAAAACTCAACAATCTTGAGAATGTTTCCTTCATTCTTAGTCCCAGTGGATAGTGAAGTATATTATTAGGGATCTTTGCAACAAAAAGGCTGGAAGCAGCTCCTATTTTTTATTTACTTATCTCATTTCCTCCTAAAGGGGAAGGAAATTCTGACATAATGTTAAAAGACCTTTGGCATTCCTAGGGATCAGGCACCAGCCTGGCTGTAGATACTGTAGTTGTAAGAATTACCTGACAACCCCAGACTATAAATAAGGTTGTGTAACTAAGTCTACCTACAATATAAGGTACCATGAAAGCATGATTTGATGTTCAGGAGACATCTAAAAATTAAACAAACATGGTTATCCCAAAGAGGATAAATTATGCAATATAATTTACACTGACAGCTTTACTGATTGACGTGAGGTTTGTTAAGCTTTTATTTTGCAGAGAACAAATGTGAGAAATGAAGGACTGTTGCAAGTATATAAAAAAGCAAAGAATCTTGTGGCATCTTAAAGAGTAACAAACAATTAATTATGATTTAAGCTTTCATGACTACAGTCCACTTCATCAGATGCATAAAATGTAATCCTCAGGCACATATTAAAAAGTGAAAGTTGGAATTAAATGGCAATGAAATTGAAAAAGTACAGTCCAACAATTAAATTAGAACTTAAATTCATGCAAAAAGTACCCTCCTGAGTGACCCTTCACAGCAGCAGTAATTAGTGATAACGTAACTATAGTATGTTATCATTGCTGAGTAAAATAATTAATAGACCAAATTAATAGAATATTTGATAAGTTTTAATAGAGATGGAAGGATCTGCCATTTTTTTGTTCTCTCAGTTTGTTAATTTTTATGATCTTAAATTAATTTTTCACATTTCTATGATGTGGATAAATCACTTGTGATTTTTTTTAAAGAATACCTCATGAAAATTCTTCAACATTTGAGTGTGAATTTCTCCTAACACACAATTTTTGTATGTAGTTTTTCACTACATACCATAGTCCATTTTTGTATATTTTCATAAATATCATTTTTTTGCACAATTTTTTGCACAATTTTGATATATTTTACCCAATATATCCATTTTTGTAAATATTGTTTGGTTGGAGAATTCCACTGCAAAATTCAAGTGTGATTTTCGGATGGTTGGGATTCAGTTCTTATATTGTTTCAAAGTGTGAGTTGCATGGATTTAAGTTTGAATGCAAACTGAATCAAATTTCTCCCCTAATTTAGCACTTTCATGTTGGTGTTTCCTTTTGAAGTTCCCTTTGTTCAAGGATGGCCATAAATAGGGATGCCATATTTCAAAAAGTAAAAAGCAGGACACCCCGAAAGTCATTGGTTGTTTTTTTTTAAGATAATAATAAAACAATTATTAAATTGACTTGCCTAAGATCAATTTCTCAGGAATTCCCCCCGACATCAATTCCGCTGGGGAACCTTTTTCAGCCCAAGGGCCACATTCCCTTCTGGATAACCTTCTGGGGGCCACATACCAGTGATGGAAGGGCTAAAGGCAAATGTGGCTGGAGCAATAAATATGATTTTTAGTCTTGAACACTGAGTTTCTTCACTATCCTCTCTATGCTTCACTCAGAGAAGCAAGTAGCATTGTCGAAGGACACATTCCAGCCAGGCAAAACCACTTATGGAAGGTGCAAAACAAGCAGATGAGGAATGTGGCCCAGGAGGGTGTTTTGCCTGGGGAGAGTCTCGGGCCTGAGATGGCTAAACATTACTGCAAGATTTGTGTTCTTACACAGAATACAGAAGGAGATTGATGTGCCATAAGATTATATGTGACTGAAAAATGGGAGATTAATGGAAGCGAGCACTGCATAACTAATAGAAGATTAGTTATACAAGCAGTGCCAGAAACCAGACATATTGACTCTTGATTGTATGCCTAATGCATGTAACCATCTATGTTTCAAGTTCATCTGGTCTGGCAAAAACATAAAAGAGTAGTAAGTAGCCATGTAGTTTTTGGCAGATGATACATCTTTCCTTTCTTTCCTTTTTTTGCTGACTTTTTGGGAAATGGCCAAAATAACACACATACATTTTAAAGATGCAATACATCTCTTTTAAGTCAGGCCTGCACCATTTGACTGGACAAATCTTTGAGAAAATCTTGTTTTTCTTTGGAGATAAGCAAAAAGAAGAAACTAAAGTTCCCGCCTTCTTGGTCAGAGAATCAAGTAAAGGACTCCACCTTGGAACTTGACATGATAAAACTGTTGCATCAGAATCAAGTAGAAGTGAAATACATCTTCTGACAGTGTTTTCACCTGCCTATTCCATACTCATGGCTTATAGAATAAAATAAACAACAGACCAAAGGATGGCATGTAATTTTTACAGCTTTCCTATGACCCTGCATCTGGCTTGCAAGGAGGTTAAGCGAGCAGAATTGGAATGAATAGTGTTTTAATTCTTTCCCACACAACTTAGAATTTTGACATTTGGTAAACATGCAGCCAAAAGTACCCCAATTCCAAAAATGCAGTATCACAAACTGAAAAATAGGACATGTTTTCATCTCTGGTTCAAACCTTGGAGTTAAACTACATCCCGAAATGATTTAACAGCATCCCACATGAGCTACGAGTCTGAAATTCAGTTCACATGCAATGGCACTCTATTAGTTACACTTAGGTAATTGCTAGAATAGTATGAAAATGGAATATTTACAGTGAACATTGTAATAACTAGTATTCTTAACAAGCCAAGCCACATATGAGATGGAATGTTGGGAGATTTGCCTATCCATCATTTGCCTATCCAGTATTATGAGGGAGAAAATCTTTGCTCTACCCACTTTCTCTACACATGCATAATCTTAAACACTTTTATGTGTCGCCTCTTACTTGCTTTTTGCCTAAATCAAAAAGCTGCCAAATATTTAAACTTTCCTCGTACGGGAGTTTCTCCAGCCTTTTGATCATTTTAGTTGATCTTTTGTGAATCTTTTCCAGCTCTGCAGTATCTTTTTTGAGGTGAAGTGACTGGAAATGTACATAGTATTCCAAGTGAAGTCACATAGTAGATTTGTAATGATGGCAAATTCATGTTGATTATGATATTAGCAGTTCTATATAACCATGCAGTTCTGTTCTGGCATTGTTAGGCAGAAAAGCAAAGTAAAATCAGGTTGAAACCTGATTTTCTAATTAACACTGATTCTTTCAACAACTCAAATGTTTTTTGACAGAAACAGTGTTTGGGAAAAACTTTGAAATTGATATAATCTATAGCTTTTATCCATGCTTGTTGCAGAAATAGAATCAAACAAAGTCTGTCTACACTGTAAAAGCCCCCCCCCCTGAGAGAACAGTGTGTATCAAATTGCAATGAAAAAAGGGGGGAAAGCAATTATATACAGTGGTACCTCGGATTGAGGACCCAATCCATTCCAGGGTGCCGTTAGCACCCCAAAAAGTCTGCAACCTGAGCGGCGATAGAGCGCATGCGTGAAAGTGCGATAGAGCACTTCTGTGCATGCGCGAAGTGTGCAGGACGCTTCTGCACATGCGCATGCAGTTGAACCCGGAACTTCTGGGTCTGCCGCATTCGCAACCTGGAAAAACGCAACCCACAGCGGACGCAACCCAAGGTATGATTGTACCATGTTTTTCCATCTCCAAAAATAATTCTCATCTGCCAAGGCTGGATCTGGTATAAATTAGATATACTGCACCCAAAAATGCAACTAGTAAAACCCAGTTTTCTGTGAAATTGCGATGGATAGGATACTCTTCTGATTTGAGGAAGTGAGAAGTACTTGTGTGTTGAGAAAAAACTTTAGTTGAGAAAAACTTTAGTTGAGAAAAATAAAATAAAAACCCCAGAACTACCAGATTTGACATATTAGTCTTTTACACAGTATCAGACCCTAAAATAAGCTTAGTTTCATACCTGAGTTGGGATTCTTGATATTTTGTAATTATTCTGGAGTTGTCCATTTTCTTTGTTTTTACCTGGTTGAAAAACACAACAAAGTGACTCTCTGTTCTTCAACACACAAACCCCCTTTTAATATCAAACATAGGGAGATCTATTCCAGTTGGTCCCCAATGTTGATGGCTGTTAACGATCAAACTGTTATTTATTCTCCTATTATTCCATTTACATTCTCAACAGAATAGAGCTCCCACTTTTTGTCCAGTGCAGACATATACAACAGTTCAAGGGTAGGGAACGGACCCTCTTGTTCCACCAAAATATTTATTCTTGTATACAAAATCCACATTGAAAGCTTAACTATAGTAATGGTTATGGCTGCACCATGCTTAACCATTATTAATGCTAGCTAGAGTTTCCATTGTAACTATGGTTTGAAGCAATACTTTGAAAAGGAAGGAATTGGCATGTAAGTGACAAGTGACAAGATAGAAAATAGAGTACATTACACAGCTTGAGAACATTCCACACAGACACAAAAAGTTTTCCACTGCATGCATGAAAGATTTTATATCAGAATAAAACAAAAATGTATGCCATACATAAAATGAAATAACCACAACCCCAATTAAGGAAGCAAATATGCCACTTCAGAACCTAGCTTTTTCAGGTGAATGAACGGAAAAAGGGAATCTTCAAGTTATGTGTAAGAGACAATGCCAACACTAGCAGATGCTAGTACTGTAGGAATAGTTGGATGTAACAAAATGGATATGATGCTATTTTGCCACGTAAAATGGGAGAGAAAGCAATGCAAGGGAAACAGGAATTAGAGACATCTATTCTGCTTTCGTAGGTGCAGAAATCAATAGTTGTCAGATTGAGAAAGGCTATTCAAAGGGCAATTAAAACATTAATTTCCTAGCTGTGATCAATAGAAAGAAAGAAATCCAGAAAGATCTGCAAACAGGAAACTTTTAATTAAAGCTACAAGCACCCTGAACAGCCTCAACAGTACTTTGTTCATACTGGACAGGCTAGTGCTACATGTAATTGCGAACAACAACAATGAAGCAGGTTATTAAAATATGACATGTTGCACTGCACTGATTTGACTACAAGGAACCCTAGAGAAAAAGACAGGTGAGAAAAAAATAACGAGTTCATGAAATGTCTCAAAGTGCAGATTAATACTGGAGAGCAAACTAAATCTGTTTGGAGGCATTCTGTGATGTCAGATTTGGATTTTTTTATAAAAAAAACCATCTCTAATTTTTTATTGATTCTCAACATGCAGTAGAGTCTTGACATTAATAATTTTAACAACTGTATAACTTGCCAATAACCTGACATTTCTCTTCAATAACATAGAGCCAAACTATGACATGATGGGACAGCTGTGCTTAACAGTCTGCATCATGCATAGATGTAGGGAATCTATTATTTCAATAAGAAAAGAGCGCACAGGGGATGTGAATGAAACCCATGCACACCCCGGCCATACTCAACTTTGCTCTGCTGCTTCAAACAGTTTCTCCCCAGGTCAATTTCAATAATGGAAGTGAGCCTGGCAGAGGGAAGTTTGCTGAAAGCAATACACAGTACAGCAAGGCAGGAAATGGAAGGTTTCACTTTCTTCACCCATGTGCTGCAGATGGTGACAGCAGTCATGAAATTAAAAGATGCCTGCTTCTTGGGAGAAAAGCAATGACAAACCTAGAAAGCATCTTCAAAAGCAGAGACATCACCTTGCCGGCAAAGGTCCATATAGTTAAAGCTATGGTTTTCCCAGTAGTGATGTACAGAAGTGAGAGCTGGACCATAAAGAAGGCTGATCACCGAAGAATTGATGCTTTTGAATTATGGTGTTGGAGGAGACTCTTGAGAGTTCCATGGACTGCAAGAAGATCAAACTTATCCATTCTTATGGAAATCAGCCCTGAGTGCTCACTGGAAGGAGAGATCGTGAAGCTGAGGCTCCAATACTTTGGCCACCTCGTGAGAAGAGAAGACTCCCTGGAAAAGACCCTGATGTTAGGAAAGATGGAGGGCACAAGGAGAAGGGGACGACAGAGGACGAGATGGTTGGACAGTGTTCTCGAAGCTACCCACATGAGTCTGACCAAACTGTGGGAGTCAGTGGAAGACAGGAGTGCCTGGCATGCTCAGGTCCATGGGGTCATGAAGAGTCGGACACGACTAAACAACTAAACAACAACAACGAAACTTTATGTCTGAGAAGAGCTAAAATGTGTATAAATGCCTACCCTGTAACATCTTGTTCTGCTCAGGAAGACATACACGTTACTTACCAGGCACAGAAACTTTGTGATTGAAAATCTTGCTCCAGACCCCATTATCTGTATTGTCTTTCACTCCAAATTCATAAATTGTGTTGGGTTTCAGATTATCCACCACAGTTTCTGTTGTTGGACAAAGCTGGAGAACCCACTTCTTATTCTTGTCCTTTTCTCTGTAGCGGACTGTATAAAATCTAGTCAAGAAAAAGAAAATTGATACTTTTAATCAAAGGGGGAAATACAATTTAGATATGAGGTACTGTGGTGCTTTTTTCATTTAAGGAACAATAGGTGATGTAGTCAGTATCATTTTGCTTCTGGGATTCAAGCAAGACTAGACTGAAATTTACTATACCCATCCTTAGGATTCTCTATGCAAATATTTGATTCTCTATTAGTTTAGACTCATTTCAATCACTGGAAAGTGACTGTTCAGAGCAGCCAAAATGACAATTTGCTTATTGCCAGGATAGTAAACCCAAGCTCTGCAGTTCATTAGAATTAACAAATATGGGTTTAAAACATTACTGAGTAGTGTCTAATCAACAGATATCATTAAGCAACATCACAGATTTAACATTAAATTTTTTAATTTTGATAAATTTGACCTGAAAATCTAAGCATAAGAAAGCAACAGCTCTCATAAACTACTTTTCTAATCAAATGATAGTTGTTTAAAGCTTACTTTAATGTTTGATGGAAATATATTTCAACTACATGTCTTCTTTAGCATTTCCCACCTTAAAAATATGCCCCAGTTTTCTAATCTGTTTATTCCCCCCCCCATGGAACTCATCAATCAATTAAGGGGGGAAAGAATCGGCATTGATTTTTGTTGTTACTGCATCATGTTTGGAACTGATTGGCCTCCAGGAATAAAAACATGAAGGAATCTTAAATGTCCTCTCAACTTATTCCAACTATGCCACTTAATTCAGCAGTTCTTACTGATTTATCTTGATCTAATTGAGATTAAAATCAAGCCTGGCAGCATTTTGGGAGCAATCCAAGGTTTATGCAGGAAAAGCAATATTGAAAAACGTGCCAACAGCTCTTAGGCAACAGCCACACGATAAATTAAACTATAAATGACATAGAATTGTGACTTAGGGAAGGGAAACTTCAGGTCCAAAACTGTTGCAGGAATTATTCCAACACTATATTTGTGTCAATGTTCTCTACTTTCGATAGTCATCTCAAAAAGTAGCTTGTTTGCCACAGTTGATCAGACAGTTGAAAAATACTTACCCTGCTACACATTCACATTTTTTTGCTGCTACTGCTCAGCTAATGCTACCATATTCCTTCATCTTCATCTCACAGCCTTCATTTAGTCTCACACTAATTCATCTGGCAGGAGCAATGTGAATTTGTTTACTAGTACATGTAACGTCATCAATTCCACAGTAGCATTGTTGGAAAAAATAATGTGGACCACCACAGCCAACAGGCATCGTGGGCAAATGTGGGTGAGGAATGTGAGCACAAAGAAGTTCAAAGAAATAGCACTGAAATAGCATATGTGTTTGCAATGTGCCACAAATTGCCAAAAATGGAAGGTATTTTGGCACTTATAAAAAGGAACATGAAAAAGGTAAGTTCTGACCAAAATTGATAGGTTTCATTGCGTCATTCTGATGCCTTTTAATTATCAAGGCTTGGATCCTATGCTTCTGCTCTGTGATTAGGATCTTGCACCCATGGAAGAACCCCTTCAACAGTCGTTTTGTTCTGAGTGATCATCAAAAATGGCACAGAGTGTGTGTGAAGCATGTGGCATAGCCACAAGCTCAGCTATCCTTCCAGGGCAGTCTTAAGCACCTCTGGCGCCCTGGCGCCGTGATGCGACGGATCCCTCTGGCGCCCCCCCGCCCCGTTTCCCAGCGTGGCGGGCGGGTGGGCAGGCGTAGCACTACTGCCAAGGGCGCTGCTGCGCGGAAGAGCGGCGGGCGGGCGGGTGGGCACAGCTGCGATGCGCCCCCCTGGTGGGCCGGCGCCGTGGCGCCCTGTGCCACCCAGCCTGGCCATAGGGCTGGCCCTGTATCCTTCTATGAATGCAGAATCCTTCCGTTTACAGAGCAGCAACTTGGAATCCAAGCCAAATGGGCAAAGCACCATCCCGTAATCTTCATTAGCTGTATCTTTCAGTTGATTACCTGTCATTTGCACAGTTATTCATTGTGGTCCAATCATGCTTTGGGTTGACTAAGATCCCCCAGGACAAGAAGACCGAAGTTGGAGTTAAAGTGCCTATTACCAGCTGGAGAGGCTTTGGTGCATTCGTTTTACCTATGTAAGAAAGCATAGAAACTTTAAACAATTTTATATATTAGAAGATGCATCTAAAGGGCCTGCGTAACTTATGATCCAACCATGTACTGTGGTCCTCCAGCAGTTCAACAGCCCTTTTTTTCTTTTTTGATGGATCACCCCAAACTGCACAAACAGGGGTATGTGTGTGTGGGGGTGTGTGTATAGCACATGGCATAAGCTGAATTCAGTTTAGTGTGTCACCTAATAGAGGGCAGGAGTAAATCTGAGCCTCACCTAAAGGAGCACAATTCAAAGTGTTGGTGTTGACCTTTAAAGCCCTAAATGGCCTCGGTCCTGTATACCTGAAGGAGCGTCTCCACCCTCATTGTTCAGCCCGGACACTGAGATCCAGCGCCAAGGGCCTTCTGTCGGTTCCCTCATTGCGAGAAGTGACGTTACAGGGAACCAGACAGAGGGCCTTCTCGGTAGTGGCACCCGCCCTGTGGAACGCCCTCCCATCAAATTTCAAGGAAATAAGCAGCTATCCTATTTTTAAAAGACATCTGAAGGCAGCCCTGTTTAGGGAAGTTTTTAATATTTAATGCTGTATTGTTTTTATCACTCTATTGGGAGCCGCCCAGAGTGGCTGGGGAAACTCAGCCAGATGGGCGGGGTATAAATTATTATTATTATTATTATTATTATTATTATTATTATTATTTTATTACTACATCGGTTGTGTTTCAAGGCAAAGGAAACCAATTTATATGCAGTTTGATTTGTATGGTGCTTGCCAGAAAGATTACAAAAGCATATAACAATGTAACATGGTTTTGAAGGTTAAAACCACCTTCCAATGCTTCACATCCCTGCCCCCCAATGAATTTACTGTTTGTCTATGGCAGATAGATAGATAATAAATAAATAAATAAATAAATAAATAAATAAATAAATAAATAGAACATTAAAGGCCATTGCAGAAATGTGTTGTGCCACAGGCACTCTCCCTGACCCCTTCATGGCACTGTCTCAGCGCTCAGGGGATATCATGACATAAACACACAGAACTAACACAATTGTTATAACAATTTGTTAGGTATTGCTATTAGCCACTGAGATCTGCCATCTCAAATAAATGTTTTCTCTTCTAACTGTTTATGGAAAAAATGTTTAATACTGCTACAATACCTGAGCAGGGTTTCTTGTAATTTGGAACAGGTGCTGACCTCACTGCAATCAAGTATCTTGGCTCTGCGTCTGGAAAACATTAGGATGATCATTTGTAAAATTCAACAAACTTAAGAGTGTACATTGCATCTTATTATTACCTATGGCAGGGATGGAGAACCGTATGTTGGACTTAAATTCCCATCAGTCTCAGTCAGTATGGTCAACGGTTAGTGATGATGAGAGCTGTAGAAGAACATCCACAGGTTCTCTGTTCCTGGTTTATGAGATGACAAAATTTTGATATGTTTTGAAAACAAAAACATACCTAATTGATTTGGATCCAAATGCGCCTTTCACCAGTGGGAGGGCACTTCCACTTATGCAAGGCATTTCCCCACCTTCCATTCTGATTAACCCACTGCAGCCCCTTGCACTCCATCCTATACCACTCCAAAGCGTCCTCTAACCGCCAGGAGTTGACTTTGAGGGACATAGGAGGCTGCGAGGAGGAGGGGAAAGGGGCAGGGAAACCCCACTGCAGGAGCAGAGTTTCACTGTGTTCCCTAGATCAACCTCATTATAAGTAATAAAAGTATGAGGGAAAAAGTTGTGGGTTAAGTAGGAATAGAAATACTTGAACTAATACAATAGTGATATACAGTGGTACCTTGGTTTTCGAATGTAACCCGTTCCGGAAGACCGTTCGAGTTCTGAAACGTTCGAAAACCAAAAACTCAATAGCCGAAAGCTAGGCCTCAGGATTTTGCACTCAGTGGAAGCTGCGTGGCATGTTCGACTTCTGAGGCGTATTCGAAAACTGAAGCATTTACTTCCGGGTTTACAGAGTCCGAAAACCGAAATGTTTGTCAATGGAGACGTTCAAAAACCGAGGTACCACTGTATACATTTTTAATTTTTATTTTAAGTAAGAAGAAAAAGAAGGAAAGAACATCTGAAGGGACAAGCTCTGAAGATATTAAAACAGAACTATTGTGTTGGTTTAGAGATTTATGCCTTTGAATTAAGCGGCTACTGTGACATATAGCAATGAACCAATTAACTATTTCAATTTTCCAGTGGATAAGCCAAAGTCTTAATAGTTTGAGGCAGCATGGGACCTGAGTTTATTGAGCTCATTCGAACTTCATCACCTGAAGCTCATGGGACAGTGATGAGGACAGGACTCTCCCATTTAGCAAATGGGGCTTGAAGGTGCCAGGATCAGGGCATATATCAATCAACTGAGCCGAACCGAGCTTGCTGTAAAAGATGGGCTTTACTGGGAGGAAAATGATGCCAACAGCAAATAGTTACCTATACTGGAATTTAGGATTTAACATTAAAGGTAAAGGGACCCCTGACCATTAGGTCCAGTCGTGGATGACTCTGGGGTTGTGGCGCTCATCTCACGTTATTGGCTGAGGGATCCGGCATACAGCTTCCGGGTCATGTGGCCAGCATGACTAAGCTGCCGTTTACCTTCCTGCCGGAGCAGTACCTATTTATCTACTTGCACTTGACGTGCTTTCGAACTGCTAGGTTGGAAGGAGCTGGGACCGAGCAACGGGAGTTCACCCCGTCGTGGAGATTCGAACTGCCAACCTTCTGATCGGCAAGCCCTAGGCTCTGTGGTTTAACCCACAGCGCCAAGAGCGTCCCATTAATAGGCAGTAATTAATCCACTGCAGTTCTTTGCCACCGAAGTATCTCACCTCTTTATTACCATGTCTGCTGCAAACACATTGGGCTAAAGAGTTAGACATGCTTAAGTCCATTTCAATGGGACCATGCCTAAATCTGTGTGGATTTGGTCTCTATAAAATGCTGCCCTTTGGGCTTCTGATACACAAGCATGAAAAAAAGCAAAATTTTAGAGTATTTTATAGATAGTATATAATTTAGCTGTGGAAATGCCATTTCTATAAAAATAAAGCTGTAAATCAGATAGCTAATAATTCGTTAGAAACAGTTGCGGATAAATTAGGCCACATGAGAATGTCAAAATACACACATATATATTACAACTCTGTTACAATAGTAATAATTTGCATAAACAGAGGCTCCTTTTATAAACCTAACCACATTTTTTTCCAGTCTCAGAATAAATTGCTGTCTGGGTGCATTTTCTGAGAACCATCTTGCAATTGTTTCAGAAACATTGTTCTTTGTCGGAAACAATGAAATGAAATAAACCAAAGCCAAACTCACTGATATTTTTACTCACTAGCTAACAAATTCTTAGTACATTTGATATGCTCTGGAAGAACACATGCTTTTGTGGTTAGAGGCCATAAGTTCATGTAAATGTTTCTAGTGAAAACCAGCTAACTTCATCCAAGAGTTGATCATAATAAACTGATTAAAACAATGCTTATGAGAAAAAAACTTTTTTTGTTGCAAAAATGTAAGGTTTTTTTGTTTGCTTTTTGAATATATCTATTTCCTCCATTGATAAAAGGATATTTTCGGCATTTTCAAATATTTAGTTGTGCAAATTCAAAATTATTTGGGGCTAACCAAAGCCCTCAAGGTGTAAACATTTTAATCAGACTTTTAAAAATTGAATATAAAGAATACTATGATTCTATGACTACTGAATTTTAAAAGACTTGATTTGTAAAGTTTTAAACTGGTATCTATTCATTGATTAATGTTTTAGAAAAATGCAGTCCGTGGAAAATCACAGATGTAGGCAGAGACTTAGCATGCAGATCCAGTTTGCTCTCAAGTAGGAATGAAGGTGAAAACCAATTATCTTTCTTCCTTTCTTACTGTTATGTACTGAGCTGAATCCTAGAACAATAGGATTCAGAATCAGCGGGAGCTACCCAATCCAACTCCAGGTGGAAGTGAATCCTCAACCTGATTGGCCTGCTGGAGCAGCCAATCAGGCGGCTGGCAGAAGTGAATCTGCTACCTGATTGGCCTGTAGGAGCAGCCAATCAGGCTGCAGGCAGAAGTCAATCCACAATATAATTGGCCCACAGGTGTAGCCCTGAAGTAGCCAATCACGCAAGGCCCATTGTGTAAATAATGTATATAAGCAGACGGTTTGGGGAAAAGAGCCATTCGTCTTCTCTTCTCCTCCTTGATGACTATGAGCTGAATAAAGAGCATGAAATTCACTCTTGACTCCGAGTATATTTCACTGGCGACGAGGATGGGATAGTGAAATATACTCGGAGTCAAGAGTGAATTTCATGCTCTTTATTCAGCTCATAGTCATCAAGGAGGAGAAGAGAAGACGAATGGCTCTTTTCCCCAAACCGTCTGCTTATATACATTATTTACACAATGGGCCTTGCGTGATTGGCTACTTCAGGGCTACACCTGTGGGCCAATTATATTGTGGATTGACTTCTGCCTGCAGCCTGATTGGCTGCTCCTACAGGCCAATCAGGTAGCAGATTCACTTCTGCCAGCCGCCTGATTGGCTGCTCCAGCAGGCCAATCAGGTTGAGGATTCACTTCCACCTGGAGTTGGATTGGGTAGCTCCCGCTGATTCTGAATCCTATTGTTCTAGGATTCAGCTCAGTACATAACACCCCTCCCCTCTAAGTTCCAGTCCTGCCCGGGAAGTTGCATTCGTAGTCCCCAAGGTCTGCTGGCCGCCTCCGTGTGCGTTGTGGCCTGGGGTGTTCCTTGGTCAGGGGTTCTGGTTCTGGCTCGTGTTCCGAGGCCCGCCGGGTCCCGTTCGCCCTGAAACCCCGCATAGACGAGGAATTGGACCGGCTCGTGGAGCAAGGAGTGCTGGAGCCGGTGCCCAACGCCCCCTGGGAAACTCCAATTGTCACACCCGTCAAGCCTAACGGTTCGGTCCGCATCTGTGCAGACTACAAATGCACCATAAACAAGGCTCTCACGGCCCATGCATACCCAGTGCCAGTGGTCAGCCATGTCCTCGCCACCCTGGCTGGGTCAAAAATCTTTGGCAAACTGGACTTGGCCCAAGCGTATCAACAGTTGCCTGTGGACGAAGCCACAGCAGAGGCTCAGACGATTGTGACGCACAGAGGGGCATTCAGAGTAAAGCGGCTGCAATTTGGCGTTAGCGTGGCACCAGGCATATTCCAGAATCTAATGGACTCTCTCCTTAAAGGGATTCCTGGCGTCACCCCCTTCTTCGATGATGTACTGATCGCCGGGCCCACACCAGAGGAATTTGAGGACCGCCTCCGCTCCGTCCTGCACCGTTTCCAGACGGCGGGCCTCAAGGTGAAGCGGGAAAAGTGTTTACTGGGAGTGCCGCAGGTGGACTTTCTGGGATTTAAGGTGGACGCAGAAGGGGTCCATCCAACCGGTGACAAGGTACGGGCCATTTGTGAGGCCCCAGCGCCCAAGAGCAAGCCCGAACTTCAGTCATTCTTGGGACTATTGAACTTTTACCATGCCTTCCTTCCCCATAAGGCAGCGGTAGCGGAGCCCCTACACAGACTCCTAGATAAAAGGGCCCCTTGGGTGTGGGGCCAGCGACAAAGGGCCGCATTCCAGGCAGTCAAGGACTTGCTCGTCTCGAACTCGGTCTTAGCACACTTCGACGAGAGGCTGCCAGTGGTGCTGGCATGCGACGCCTCTCCCTATGGCATCGGCGCTGTCCTGGGACACCAACTCCCGGATGGAAGAGAGGTGCCGGTGGCATACTTCTCCCAGACGCTTGCTGCAGCCGAACGAAACTACTCACAGATTGACAAGGAGGGTCTGGCAATCGTGAAGGGCGTAAAAAAATTCCATGATTTCTTGTACGGGCGGCCCTTTACCATAGTGACTGACCACAAGCCGTTGCTTGGCCTGTTTGCTCCTGAGAAGCAGACCCCCCAAGTGTTGTCTCCACGTGTCCTCAGGTGGTCAATTTTCCTTGCCGGCTACCAGTATGCACTAATCCACCGCCCTGGGAAGGCGATGGGCCACGCAGACGCCCTCAGCAGGCTACCACTACCAGAAACAGGCCCCGACCCAGCGCCTGCGCAAGAGGTTATGACCCTGGAGCGGCTTCCCGACCGACCCATTCAGGCACAAGAAGTTGCGCACCATTCCACAAAAGATAGGGTCATCTCCCGGGTCCTGGACTGGGTGTGGCGAGGATGGCCCAGCAGCAGCCCCGGCCCAGAATTCGCTGGCTACACAAACCGCAAACATGAACTGTCGGCCCACAAGGGGTGCCTGTTATGGGGAAGCAGGGTTGTTGTTCCCCAGCCCCTCCGCAAAAGGGTCCTCACAGCCCTACACGAGACACACCCAGGGGTAGTGAGGATGAAGGCCCTTGCCAGGAGTTATGTGTGGTGGCCGGGGATTGACAGAGAGATAGAGGCCTGGGTCCAACACTGCCAGACCTGCCAAGAATCCCGCCCGGATCCCCCAAGGGCCCCAGTCCAGCCCTGGGAGTCCGCCCGACATCCATGGTCACGCTTGCACGTGGACTTCGCTGGCCCCTTCCAGGGAAAAACATTCTTCATAGTGGTGGATTCCTACACCAAATGGCTGGAGGTCGCACTGGTACCATCCACTTCTACGGTGGCGGCCATCCGGGTACTACGTAAGCTGTTTGCGACCCACGGGCTCCCTGACACCCTCGTCTCGGACAATGGAACCGCATTCACGTCAGAGGAGTTCCAGACCTTCACAGCGCAGAACGCCATCCGCCACATCCGCTCAGCACCATTCCACCCTGCCACCAATGGCCAAGCGGAGCGCATGGTGCGGACCACCAAGGAAGCCTCCGCCGCATGACACAAGGGGACTGGGAATACCGCCTTGCCGCATTTCTTCTAGCACAGCACAGCACCCCAAGCACAACGACGGGCCGGAGCCCAGCTGAATTACTAATGGGCCGGCGCCTTGCAACTAGACTGGACCGACTTCACCCCGACAGAGCTCAGGATGAGGTAGTGGTGGGGAAAGGCAGGAACCCCCGGACATTTGTGGCCCAGGACCCAGTGTATGCAAAGAATTTTGGGGCAGGCCCAGCATGGGTACCCGCCACAGTCACCAAGGTGACCGGTCCCGTGTCGTACGAGGTACTAACGGAAGGGGGGCAATGTTGGCGCCGCCACTGCGACCAGCTACGGCGACGATTCCAAGGAGGAACCCGGGAGGAGAGCGGGACAGAGGGGTCCCAAGGGGACAGCAGGGCAGTGAGGCCTGTAGAGCGAGAGGGGTGGGCAGGGGAAGCAGAAGCAGTAGGCACAGAGGGGCGCCCCGAGGCTGGAAGGACACCGGAACCAGAGCTACAACCTAGTGGTTCAGTGGCGCCAGACCAGACAGCCCTGGCACAGCCAGCAGCCTCGGAACACGAGCCAGAACCAGAACCCCTGACCAAGGAACACCCCAGGCCACAACGCACACGGAGGCGGCCAGCAGACCTTGGGGACTACGAATGCAACTTCCCGGGCAGGACTGGAACTTAGAGGGGAGGGGTGTTATGTACTGAGCTGAATCCTAGAACAATAGGATTCAGAATCAGCGGGAGCTACCCAATCCAACTCCAGGTGGAAGTGAATCCTCAACCTGATTGGCCTGCTGGAGCAGCCAATCAGGCGGCTGGCAGAAGTGAATCTGCTACCTGATTGGCCTGTAGGAGCAGCCAATCAGGCTGCAGGCAGAAGTCAATCCACAATATAATTGGCCCACAGGTGTAGCCCTGAAGTAGCCAATCACGCAAGGCCCATTGTGTAAATAATGTATATAAGCAGACGGTTTGGGGAAAAGAGCCATTCGTCTTCTCTTCTCCTCCTTGATGACTATGAGCTGAATAAAGAGCATGAAATTCACTCTTGACTCCGAGTATATTTCACTTACAGAATGAGAAAGGGAGACACTTCTCATCCTACTATTCTTGGGAAGCTCAAGGCTAACCCAGTTTCCCTCCTTTACTTCTGCTGGCAGGAAGGGACCTTGCCCAGATGACCCTTGTCTTCTGTTTAGGTGCATCTATTAGGTGGCAGAAAGAAGATTGTTGCCACTGTGAGGTGCCACATTCTTCTCCCTTCCCCTCTCCTAGGTTAATAAGTGCTACCTGCTTAAACTAATTGATTATTTATCCTTTGATAACCTTAATTCATCCTTTTGTCTCCATCAGAACCATCATCATCATCATTATTATTTATTGAATTTATATACTGCCCTATTCCCACAGGTCTCAGAGTGGTTTACAGGACAAAATCAGAATGTAAAACCATTATACAAGGCTTTCATTAGTAATATAAAATTATTTATACTGGCTTCATGTTTCACAACTCAAACCTTTAATTTCTGTTCTCTGATCTGCTGCTAACATCAATTGCTGCTTTCTTCATTGTTTTCATGCTCCTTTTCATTTTCAGTATATCTTCCCCTTTACCTATGGTGGTTCTTCTCTATCTACCCTAATTTCTCATTATTCTCCTGCTCGTTCCCTTCAGTCTTGTCAGCGACTTTTGTCCCAGTCCTATAATCCACTTTGATTCTTGTGATTCACTCTTTTCTTGTGCTTCTCGGCATCTTTTAAACTCTTTCCTTTGTTACATTCACAGCACTGCAGCTCTTTGTCCTTTTGAAATGATTATTACAAGCTGCAATTCAACACTTTTCCTTGCAGATCCTTCTTGAACTATTCTAGAAGATTACAAGCTAATTTTTCTAACAACCCAGCTTCCATCCTTGTAACTAATCTTCACCATCTCTAAATTATATTACTTCATCTAGGTCTGTTGTTATTATTATTATTCTCCCCCTTCTGAGTCTTGTTTTTATTATGCTGTAAACCTTTTTGCAGGAACTCTACTATTTGCACGTTTTGTTCAGTATCTTTCCTCAGTGCACTTTATGGATATGGAACAGCAGCAGAGAGATAAGTCTCCTTGATCCTTGCCCATCCTGGCTAATAAAAGTGAGCTGGGAAGGGCTAGGCGATGGGCTCTGCGGAGTGGTGAATGCTTCCCTCTGCGAGGAAGCCTTCCCAGGCTCACTGAAAGAGGCGGTTATTAAACCGCTTCTTAAAAAACCATCTTTAGACCCGGCCAATATGGCCAACTATCGCCCAGTCTCAAATCTACTATTCTTGAGCAAGGTGATTGAGCGGGTGGTTGCTGAACAACTCCAAGCATGCCTGGAGGATGTGGACCATTTGGATCCCTTCCAATCGGGATTCAGGCCTCACCATAGGACTGAAACTGCCTTGGTCGCGCTGATCGATGATCTTCGGCGGGCTAGGAACAAAGGTGAGAGCTGTTTCCTAGTTCTGCTGGATCTCTCAGCAGCCTTTGACACCATTCACCATAACATCCTTCTGGACTGTCTAGGGGGGCTGGGAGCTGGGGGCACTGGTATACAGTGGTTCTGTTCCTTTCTCCTGGGCCATGTCCAGAAAGCGGTGTTGGGGGATGAGAGTTCAGACCCCTGGGCTCTCACGTGTGGGGTGCCTCAGGGTTCCGTCCTCTCCCCCATGCTTTTTAATATCTATATGAAGCCGCTGGGAAAGATCATCAGGGGGTTTCGGCTGGGTGTTCATCAGTATGCAGATGACACCCAGCTCTACCTCTCTTTTAAATCAGAACCAGTGAAGGCAGTGAATGTCCTGTGTGAGTGCCTGGAGGCGGTTGAAGGATGGATGGCGGCTAACAGGTTGAGGTTGAACCCTGACAAGACAGAAGTACTGTTTTTGAGGGACAGGGAGCGGGTGGGTGTGGGGGACTCCCTGGTCCTGAATGGGGTAACTGTGCCCCTAAAGGACCAGATGCGCAGCCTGGGAGTCATTTTAGATCACAGCTGTCCATGGAGGTGCAGGTTAATTCTGTGTCCAGGGCGGCTGTCTACTAGCTCTGGAAACTGCAATTAATCCGGAAACTGCAATTAATCCAGAATGCAACAGCTAGACTGGTGACTGGGAGTGGCTGTCAGGACCACATAACACCAGTCCTGAGAGATCTACATTGGCTCCCAGTACGTTTCTGAGCACAATTCAATGTGTTGGTGCTGACCTTTAAAGCCCTAAACGGCCTTGATCCTGTATACCTGAAGGAGCGTCTCCACCCTCATCTTTCAGCCCAGACACTGAAATCCAGTGCCTTCTAGCGGTTCCCTCATTGTGAAAAGTGAGGATACAGGGAACCAGACAGAGGGCCTTCTTGGTAGTGGCACCCACCCTGTGGAATGCCCTCCCATCAAATGTCAAGGAAATAAGCAGCTAAACTATTTTTAAAAGACATCTGAAGGCAGCCCTGTTTAGGGAAGTTTTTTTTAATATTTAATGCTGTATTCTTTTTAACTCAGCTAGATGGGCAGGGTATAAATAAAATAATAATAATAATAATATATTATTATTATTATTATTAATTATTAATTATTATTATTATATTATCTAAGGGCAATGCTTGCAAGCTGTTGAGGAAAAAGCATGTCAGCTAAGCTCAGGTGCTAGTTCTGTGCTAGCAGTGACTGGACATCTACTAAGGAAAGAGGTTTCCCTAGAGAAGCCTCTCCGTCTCCAACCCAGCATAAGAGAAGCTGCCAGTTTAAGAGATTATTATGCAGAGCTTCTTGCATGCAACAGCACACACACTGTTGCTCATAAGAATGGGTGGAGGCAAGCTATAAATTCATTCAGTGACCTGACCCAATTCCTCCTCTCTCTTTTTTTTGTAAGGGATAAATGTTTTGATACACAAAAATCACAATGATTATATATGCATATCAAACCATTAAGAGCTGGAAATCACACAGTTTCAACTGTGCACAGGTCATGTCTGTAAATGTTTGTGAGAACAATAACTATAAAGGCATGAAACATAGCATTCTGTAGACTTTGGTCAACTAAAGTTTCTGAGCAATTCACAATGGTTGACTTCCAACTTTGGAAGAAGCACACAATTTCTGCTTGAGTTTTGTCCAAAGCTGACATTAATCACTATCTATCCCATCTAGGAAATGTTGAGACTTGGCAGGGAACAGTGTCTGAGTATTTCACGATGTCCTCAAACTTGTTACATTCTCTTCTCTAAGACTCCTCCATACTTCCAGGATCTCTTTTGAGATGTGATGACCATTACTGGAGAAACAGGTACAGTAAGTTACTCAGCCTGCAATATTATTTAAAATCTTCTTGGAAACAAAAGCTATTGAGTTTGATGGGAAAATAACTACAAGACTGCAGTCTTAACCCCTCAGTTTGGACAGTGGCCACTCAGTATACTGAACATATAAATAACCAAAATGAAGCAAGTCATTACTATGTTTCTGAAATCATGTATACCCTAATGGATTCACACTGTATTTCTGTAAAGGGCAGAAAGATGGCACAACTACAGACTGCACTGTTGTTACATTGAAGCAAACATTGTTGTGCATGTGCACAAACACATAAACGCAAACTTCGTCTAATGGCTTTTTTGAGTGCAATGTAAAAAATGCTACAGATGCTGTCATGAAGTCTGCACATTTTGTTTTATGAGGCTTAAAGACATGTCTTAAAATTGGAGGTTATTACAATTTTTCAAGTTATTTCAGTTTTTAATAGTAGTTTTTAATACGAGTTTGGGCATCCTCTTTCTGACTGAATCATATTTGAAAGATCAACACAGCTCTTTCCTTTTAGTGTCAGTTTCAATCATGCTGCTGTCCTAAATGTAAACACAGCAGGAGACTTTAGAAGCTTTCGTGCTCTTCTAACTTCCACCTGTCAATGATACTTTCTTATGATGTTTTTGCAATGACAAATGTGTTTACTGGTGCTCAGAACTAAATTCAGTGGGAGTCACTTCCCAGAAAGTGTGTGTATAGGAAGCCCACCCCAGGAGTACAAAGAAATAAAGTTGCCCCAAATCACCAGAAGGTATTCGAAATCTCCAGACCAGCTGTTCTTCCATGTATGAAAAAAATGTCAGCTACAGCCTTACAGGCAACTATTCAAGCTATTAACATCCTTGTGGCTGTTCTAATGTGTGCCAGCAGCTGATTTTAGGATTAGCCATCTTTTATGTGTTTTCCTTATCTCAAAGAGCATCAACTGTTCAGTCCTGGCCTAGGGTAATCTGCTTTAAGCAGTCATGTTGCAATATGAGGGAAGACTTCAATAAGCCTATTTTTTAAAATAAGAAACATAAAAGGGAATATTTCTATTCAAATAAACAAGTATATTAAGTGTATATTAATTTACCTTTTTAATTTCTAATGCATCCACAGTGAACATAATTAATATGAGTAAGTCTATTATCTTCACACTCATTAAGTGTTTGGACCCTTAGCCTATTCAGTTTCTCTTTTTATTATATATGCAAGGAAAAGTCCTTAGTAATGGATTGAAGTCTTTCTCCACATCACACGTTAGCAGTGTTTTTTAACAGGTATAATTGTGATCTCATAGAATCATGGAGTTGGAAGTGACTCTGAGGATCATCTAGTCCAAACTCCTCCCACCGCTCAATGCAGGAATATGCAGGATCAAGCCTGCAACCTTGGTGTTATCGGCACCATGCCCTAACCAACTGAGCTATCCAGCTGATTTAAAACACAATTCCAAAACAAAACACAGTGTATCACCAGATTATATCAGAGTATATCACTTAATCTTAGTGAAGCATGGCCACACAAACTCTATAACTGAAGCAGAACAAAGCACTTTGTGAAGGTCATCAACGTGCTTTGTTGTGTCTGGCTAGGTTAGGGAGTATACAGCTTTTCATTCCAAACTCTTGGTGTAATTTTATTTTTCATCTCTTGTTTTGAGTTTTCACTGTTCCATTAATTTGTTTTAACAGCAATAGTTTTAAGCAAATGTGAGTCTGCTGCTGAACTCTATATTTAATTTCTGTAATTCCTAGTAGAGAAAACAATTGACATGTTCTGTTAAAGCCAACTGGATAGACCATAAGGACTATGGAAAATGCAAGCCAACACTGTCAGGTGTTCTTAAATCCATTGAACAAAATGGTGTTGAGTACACCTTTGGCTCCAGTAGCATAGCTCTCCAATGGAGCACAATGGCATTAACACTTTTATCTACAGAGAGATTATAGTTCCTGAAAAGTTATATCTTAATCAGTTTAGACTATAAACCTACACATTCTTAGTTGGAAATACAAGTGCCACTGAATTCAATGGGACTTACTTCTGAGTAGACAATAATAGCATTGCACTGCAATAGTATAGCTAAAAGTGATCAAGAGTCAAATGACAACTTTAAAAAGAGTAGCAAATCCACTCTTATTTCAGGAGGCATTTTAAGTACATATTTCTGTCTTTATGGTCAATTTTAATCATGTTCCTGATAGGCAGGAATACAATTCTCTTCTTGAGACGAGGACTGATAAGAGCAAACAGAGTTTCCTTAGCTTGTTTACTCTTCTTGCATCTAATGTGCAAACTAAATAACAGCAATGAATTTTGTAATTGGCCATGCAGAAGTGTGACAGTATGGTCAAATAATCTTTTTTCCCATTAAAGGCTTGTTTTCCTCACAGAGGGTGTGATCAGTTTTGCTCAGCTGTACCTGTTTCTATGGACACAAAGCAGCATATCCAAATGAACTGAAGCTTTAAGCCAGAAACAGATTTGCTTTTTGGAAGCCATGTGTTAACTAAAATAAACTTTAGGAGCTTCCAAATTATTTTGGCCCAGCTTACAACCATTTTAATATCCTCATTAAGTCAGTACTTTATTTTACTATCCTGTTTTCTTGTTGTCTTACATTCCTGAATTTATGTTCTCCCCCCCCCCCCGAATTATCTTGATGCATGTCCTTGTTCTTCCTGGGGTTATTCTAGAATAATGATGTCACAGACTTTCCTGCCACAGGGTTACTTTACATATGTATGAATGAGTGAACTGGCTTCCCAAAATCTAAGTGCAACAAAATAAATATTTGTATGTTCTTCACTAGGGAAGGATAGATCAGCCTATTTCTGGACCGCGGCAGTTCTGCATGTGGTCATTCAAACATCTGTTCCATCCCCACCAAAATTTGCATTTCAATACCTATTTTATCTCAATATATGCATTTCTAAGTTACCTTAAAAATACACATTTTGATATATTTCTTAGGCTGAGAACTGTATTGCCAGATTCAAAGATGTGCAAAATCCAAATGATAATTATATTCAAACTAGCCTCTGCCCCCCTTTCACACATTGCATAGATTATCTTCATGCAACAGAAATGCCATGTGTGAACTAGTTCTAGCAGGCACCACAACAAAATAACCAGAACAAGAGCTGCCTCAAGCAGCTCCACTTTCATCTAGAAGCAGAGATCATGCCTTTGTTAAAGACATCTCTAATGAATAAATTAACTATTTACAGCACCTTAGGTAAGAGCATCTAGAATTGAAAGTCAAGTTGATGTTAGTAGACAAAATTCCAAATTAGTGGTAAAGTAGTACCAAGTAGGATTAACAACTCTATTTGGGCGATCAGCCCATACGATTAACATTATGTGAGGCAGAAGAACAAGGCCATGCTCACCTGGTTCCCATGGTTACAGCCTGCCCACACCCCTCCTCAATACTAATCACATATTTGGAAGAATATTTGCAGCAGGGCAATGTGCCAACATGCACAGTTCCTGTGAGTTGCAACTACAGAGGGAGGGAGAATTTTATTTGCTCACAGGCTTAAGTGAGCTGAGCTAATTCACATCTCCCAAAACTAATACATGGAGCAGACTAGAATGATTCTTCATAATATTCAATTCTCCAAAATTTGGTCAAGAAATGTACCAAAATGCATACAAATGTGCATTTGAGGATAACATGCAGTTAGAAGTACATACAGTGGGATAAAAGAAAAACAACCTATTTTGCAATAAAATATGTATATAAGTATGGCATTAGTGAGGGACTTGCATTGGGGGTGAGCACAGGGCAAATGTGCATGGCCCCATTCTCCTAATTCACATAGTGTTAATTGTAGAAGAAGAGTTTGCATTTGATATCCCGCTTTATCACTACCAGAAGGAGTCTCAAAGCGGCTAACATTCTCCTTTCCCTTCATCCCCCACAACAAACACTCTGTGAGGTGAGTGGGGCTGAGAGACTTCAGAGAAGTGTGACTAGCCCAAGGTCACCCAGCAGCTGCATGTGGAGGAGCCGGGGCGCAAACCTGGTTCACCAGATTACGAGTCTACCGCTCTTAACCACTACACCACACTGGCTCTCAGTGTGCCCCAAATAAGGTTATACTCTGCCTTTCTCCCAAATATTGGCTATTGTCATCACTGCCCACTGATTTGAGTCTCAGCAACAACAAGCAATGGCACTTCTAACTACATCAATCTCTTTGGCACGATAGGCTAGGAGATGTGGACTACAGCTCCTGGCAACCCCAGCCAGCAAGGCCAATGGTGATAGGAGTTGTAGTTCAACAAAATTTGGAGGGCGATTTTTCATTCCACATTAGAATTAATATTGAAATAACAGATCCGTGAACAGCAAAACAAAGAATATGCAAGCTGACTTAATAGTAATGAATGATGATCTAAAAGCTTAGATTCACTTCTTAAGGATTACGGTGTTAAGACCCACAGCTTTAGCTACAAATCAACAAGTAACTGGCTAACATGCAGTGCTTATATTAAAGATCTGTTTGGATGGCCTGTTCAACATTTCAATTGCATTTGTGTCAAATTAGCCTCTTTCATTTACATATTCAGTGCCTCTGGAAAATGTCAGTAACTGAAAATTGCAAAGAAGGGAACAAAATAACAAACAATTCAGAAAATACAGAAGTGTTTGCCACTGTTGAAATTCGATATTTCCTTTGGTTTTAAGCCTCGGGTATCCCCACCCAGACCACAAGTAAATGCAATTTCAGATGCCACAACCATCTCTCCAAGATTCAGATCTAGGCATTGGCTTACCAACTTCAGTTATGTAAGATTTCCCGTCTGATGGCAGAGGAATATACTGGTTAGAGAAGAAGCTGCTGCCGTACCCCAAGATGAAGCCTTCCAGTTTGGTGCTTGGACTGGGTCGAATGTATCTCATGCACACTGCATCACTGGTTGCATTGATCTGAACTTTCAGGCTTTGTCTCTTAACTGAGGTTGGGGGAGAGAAAGCAGAAAAATATGGGATGTCACCAACTCAAGCAGAACAAACTTTTCAGCATACACATAGGACATGCTTTCAACAGCATAAATACAAGCAGGTGTGGTAGCCAGTGCTGTCTCAACAGATGCTTCAGAGTGGCATCATGTAGCAACAGATGTGGCACAGCTGAGAGTACCACATGCCCCACAGGTGCACCTGGTTTGTGCTAGAAATCAGGCTTTTAGTCTTGCAGCTACAGCTTTCTGGAATCAATGGTCAGCTGAAATTAGAAAGGCACCCTGTATCATAGTGTTTAGATGCCTACTGTTTTAGTCAAGACGGCTTTCTCTGAGGTGTGACATCCCCCGTCATTTATAAAATATTAATTGTTCATCTACAGGGATGGTGCCTTTAGAGCAGGCACCCCCAAACTGTGGCCCTCCAGATGTTCTGGCCCACAACTCCCATGATCCCTAGCTAACAGGACCAGTGGTCAGGGAAGATGGGAATTGTAGTCCAAAACATCTGGAGGGCCGAAGTTTGGGGATGCCTGCTTTAGAGTCTGCAAGAATAGTCTTAATTGTTTCTAGAATTTGTAGTTTTTTGTATTTTATCTTATTTGTATTATGTCTTACATTGCTTTGTTGCTGTGAAGGGATAATACATTTGTAAAGCAAGCAAACATTTGCAAAGTGGCAGCTGCAATCACATGAAAGCCAGTCTACTCAGGAAGCCGTTTGCAGTAATTTCCCAGAAGTCTTCAGTGATTTCACTGTAGCACCACAGCCGTTTACAATAATCTTGTTATGGTGCCACAGTCATGTGTTCTGAGAAAGGATAGAGTGGGTCCCATTAAGAACATAAGAAGAGCCTGCTGGATCATGCCAATGGCCCATGTCATCCAGTATCCTGTTCTCAAAGTGGCCAACCAGATGCCTGTGGGAAACCCATAAGCAGGGCCCAAGCACACCAGCACTCTCCTCTCCTGCAGTTTCCAGCAACTGGTATTCAGAAACATACAATAGTCACCATACCAGTAGCTAGTAGCATACCACTAGTAGCCATTCCTGTAATGTTCATATGACAGATATTGCAAATGACAGAATATTACTTCTCTTCAAAAATTATTTAAGAAATGCCCAATTCTGTTTGTCCTCTATGTTAAGTCCACTGAGTGTGAACAGTTGAGAAATTAAAAAGAGCACTAGGTCATTGCGTGGACAGGCAGAGACCCCCCAACCCCAGGCAATTCCTGAGTGGAATAATGGCTCAAGACAACGTGCTATGGGATTAAAATTGGCCACAACTTTATTAAGTTTCAGGTGTAGGGAGACCTTGGCTCAGGCGTTGGGCGTTTATCCTTCCCAGTCCCCAGCCGGGGATCTGGCAGACATCAGGGCTATGCAGAATGTGTGGTGATTGCGCTGGCTCTGGGGAACATATGTTCAAGCAGAGAGCCTGCCCCCCATTTCACTGCCGTCACAGGGGAGAGCAATGACAACCTTTCAGCGTATGGCCAATGCCTCCCCTCAAGACCCTTTCAACGGGGAACCCTGGGATCACCGCTGCAAGGGAGGGCATGGGTCACCGCTTTATGCCCCCCCCCCCATTTAGGGAAGATAGACTAAAGGATTCTGCCCAAGGCCTGAAACTGCCAAAGTTGTGACATTTTGCTACAAGGAAGGCAAAACCTGCCAATGCAGGAAAATCCCTTTCCAGCCCTTCAACAGCGACCCTGACGTAGCAGCACCTGCATACCTGTGGAGAAGAGGTTAACCTGCAAAAGAAGGCTTCACTGAGGGAGGGCAGGGTGGAAGAAGCTCTGGAGCCAACTGACGATTTGCAGGTAAGATTTTTTGTGGGGGCAGGGCAGTCCTTCCTCCTACCTGGCCGATCCCCTGACAACGCCTCCCCAGGTGGGATTGGATGATTGGCTGAGGTAGGCGGAGACCTCCAGGTATCCAGCCTGTGGAGGGAGAAGCCAGCCTGTACTACCTGGAGCTGCACGGGATCCAGGGGAGCACTCATTCTGTTGTGTTTGTCAACTGTAGTTAAGTGCTAGCCATAGCCTGATCTTGATAGTTTATAAACTTTGCCACTTTTCTCTTTGAGTTCTTTGCTATATATCCACTTATTAGTCATATTTCCCACCATTTGGGTGCTTGAAGTGATGTACAGTCAATAAAAACAAACCCAATGAAATTGTATATTTAACAAAATGCAAAGTATAGTAGAACAATACTGTTTGGGTTTCAAACAGTGTTGGTATGCTATATTTTCACTACTGCAACAGAGGCTTTGTGGCATCAAAACTGGACTGATAAACAACCACAATAGCATTACAGTGACCAGATTCCTCATCCTGACACATTACCCTGTCCAGAGCCAATGTTGTAATTCTCAGTAACATTACCCCATCTTGGCTAGTGCTTACATAAACAGTCACGCTAATTAAAATATGCTATCATATACACCCTACAAATCATTGGAGTCTGCTTGCTATTACCAAAATGACAGGTAGTCACAGTTACTCATCTAGAAAATGCTTTTGTCATAAAACAGGTATAATTCAATCTATGTCAAAATGTCACTGTGCTGGCCAACAGCACTATAGTCATCACGCTGAAATCCTTAAGTGCCAAGTCCAAGCCAGTGTTCTCTCACTGTTCAACACAACTCTTCATTATGCATTTTCTTTGACATGTGTAGCATACACATTATAAATGTGCACCTTCATTTTAAGGCGCAAACAGATTTTTTATCTGGAATCAAATAAAAGGGATACCAGACTTAAACATGTTATGTAGTCCTTTAGTTTTCTGAAAGTGGTTTTTACATCATGTGAAAGCTCACATATAACACAGATATTAACTGTTAGGAAATGGGGAAATGGAATAAGCTATGGGGTGAACGCAGCCAGAATGAAGTGCTGCATTGAAGTGGCAGGATTCTGCAATGCAGCACTTCATATTACACAGGAGGGGTTAAATTTTGACTACAGTGGTACCTCGGTTTACAAACACAATTGGTTCTGGAAGTTGGTACTTAACCTGAAGCGTACTTAACCTGAAGCAAACTTTCCCATTGAAAGTAATGGAAAGTGGATTAATCCGTTCCAGACGGGTCCGCGGAGTACTTAAACTGAAAATACTCAAACAGAGGCGTACTTAAACCGAGGTATGACTGTACTAACAAAAGTAAAAATTCCCTACATGTAGTAAAGTAAATAATACATCTGAGAGAGAGGTTTGGTGTAACTCTCTTCACGATATGCTAAATTTATTATAAAGCAGGGAGAATTTTTTTTAACATAGGAGAATCATTCAAAAACATAACAGCTGCACACCTGCAATCTGAAGAGCTAGAGCAGAAAATTCCTTAGGGAACAAGGACAAATCAGAGAACATCTGGGTCAGGGCCAGGAGTGTTATCCAGCATTCTGTTTCCACATCTGGCCAGTCAGAAGTTCCCAGGAAGCTCCCAAGAAGAGCACAAGTGTTGATGCTGACCTTTAAAGCCCTAAACGGCCTCAGCCCAGTATACCTGAAGGAGCATCTCCACCCCCATCGTTCTGCCCGGACACTGAGGTCCAGCGCCGAGGGCCTTCTGGCGGTTCCCTCGTTGCGAGAAGCCAAGTTACAGGGAACCAGGCAGAGGTCTTCATCTGACTGGAAAGTCAGAAGCCAGGAAGTTTTGCAGTAGGAGGAAAAAGCCACTGGTGAACACCGTCCTTGGCTGGTGGACTATTTCCTGCCTTTTAATAGTCCCCCAGGCAAAGGACGGTGTTCACCAGCAAAACTTCCTGGCTTCTGACTTTCCAGTCGGACAGCTCCCAGTTTAGCTCTCCTTTTGCTCATTGGTCATTCTCTCCCCCCATTTCTTTCTTCTCTCACAGCTTCACATAGTCTCCCTTTAAAGCTCCATCCACTGTAGTTGTGTCACAGTATACCCTGCCCTGGTGTTAGTTTTGATGAAGCGAGAGTTATAAATATTTTGAATAAGTAAATTGATAAAGGTACCAATTGGAATAACCTGCTTTACCTTGCAAAAGGGCTAAAAACATTTATAGACAGGTAGCAATCACTTTAGGTCTTATAGCCTGCCTACTTTTAAAAGGTGATAATTTTACTGTATTACGATTTTATTGGCACCTACTCCCCCTTTCAGTCACACAGAGTCAATAGAAAGCTTTTTAAAGATACTGTATAAGGCATTTGGTTCCACTTCTGGCATGTCCCCAAATATTGGGTCTTAAATTATGTCAGATTCCTTGCTTTCCTCAGATTTCTGCTTTTGAACTTTACAGTTATGTCAAGATGAAGAACTGTTTGACCTAGAGAGAAATAACTAATTCATACTAGCTGGTTCGTGTTTATTTATTTTTTAAAAAAATACTCCAGTGGACAAATCTGGTACAGGTCTAAGTCATTAGACCTGTACTAAGTCAAGGAGTGTGGTGGAGTCTCCTTCTTTGGAGGTCTTTAAGCAGAGGCTTGACAGGCATATGTCAAGAATGCTTTGATGGTGTTTTCTGCTCGGCAGGGGGTTGGACTGGATGGCCCTAGTGGTCTCTTCCAACTCTACGATTCTATGATTCTATGATTACTGTACTTTACTACTCTAAATCTGTTGAACATTGTGTTGAAGCAGGACTTCTGCTAAAGAATAATTTTCGTTCTTTAGAGGCTGGTCACTTATTTTATATTGCTGAAAAGAGGAAAATGCATCACCCAAAAAAGGGCACTGATTGCCTGATGTCGATGTATTTATGCAAACTAAGAAACAATGACAATTTAAATATAAATTCAAAACCATAGTGTGGAAGACTGTAACCAGGTGATCTGCATGTACAACTTCCAATTCAGTTCACATTTAAAAATGAACTCACCTAATTTGCACCAATAAAACAGCAGTCTAACAACCCATAAAAAGCATATAAAAACCAAATAAAACAATTTGAGAGGATCCAAACATGCAAAACAGGGTCAAATCTTATGGGTCAGGGTAAGCCTGGGCCAAAAGATAAGCCTTCCCAAGGCATCTGAAGCCACTGAGAGTTCATGAATGATAGAGAAGGGCATTCTACAGTAGAGGAGCAACAGCAGAAAATGTCTGTTTGGGGTCACTGCCCTATTCTGTAGGGTGTGGTTTCATGGGCAGAATTGTCCCAATGCATGAATCACAATGGCTAAGCTATCCTTGTCAAGGAAAGGGTATAGTTGGCATGTCATTCTAAGCTGATAACAGGTGTTCATTGTGACAGATGTCACCAGAGCCCCCGGTGACAGAGATTGATCTAGGAGCACCCCCAAACCACACAACTTACGTTTCAAGGGGTGTGCAACCCTACCCAGAACTAGTGAATTCCCCAACCCCTGGATCTGGGAAGTGCTTGCCTGCAGAATCTCAGTCTCAGCAGGATTCATTCTGTTTGCTGCCCCTTGTCCAGCCTACCATCAGGAGGACCAAGGTAATTTATAGTAATAAAATATTATTATTAATACCTTTATGAATTAATAATAATATACTGTAAGCTGTTTTGCTCTTTAAGTTGAAGTTCCAATTAACTCAATCCAGACTATGTGCTCAGCTTTATATTATCCTAGGAGCCTGCCTGCATTTCCTTTGCACCAGAATGTGAAATCAAGTAGTGGGTCACCCGCTGGAAAAAAATATGGCCAAGACACGTTTCTTCAGAAACATGCAAAGTTCAATCCACATCTTATTGAGGTCAATGGCAAAACTCCCACTCATTTTAATGGGGCTGGCCTGCACTCACTGAAAAGAAATTATTGGGAAATTTTGTCCAGCTGTGACTACCTCGTCAGCGAAGAGCCAGATGAACAAAAGGGACATCTGCACTTTGTATATCACTTTCAGTCCATCTGTACAATTCCCATGATCATAGCTGAAATTAGCATGTTAAAGTTCATGTTGTATTTAAGATTTGGGGGCTTTCCGCATTTTTCCTCTTCTGCCTTTTCTCCGAAGATCCCTATTGTACAGCCGAGTATGAAAGAAATTAACACCACACACCAAACTAGTAAATGATGCTATCTGTTTAACAGACTGAACAAAGTGAGGCGGGTTTAACTCCACAGTTTGGCTTTCTCTGTTAGTTTGTAATCTCCTTTAAAAACAGAGCTGTTACAATGAAATCTCACAAGTGTATCCAGGACACAATCCTACATTTCAAGTAAAACCCAAAAACTAAAAACCCTGAACTTACCAAATAGGAGATAAAGGGTCTAGATATCTCTACTGAACACTGAGATATCAGACTCTGTTGTGTGAGGTTCAAAAATGGACTATTTCAACCACCTGGTTTTTTGGAGAGATGGCAGAGCATCTGATTCAGAACTGAGGAGAAGATGAACCTAGCTTTTGCTCTGGTTTTGAGACAGAAACTACTCTGGTGGACAATCCATGTTGGAGGAAGCGCAACCTTGTTGCGTTCTAATGACCTCTCAGTGACTTTTCAAACCATTAACTGTGGTTTATTTCTGGATGACACTTGGAGGTGTTATGGTGACTGGTTCTTTCTGGAGGGATAAGCCTAGAAAGAAGTGCTGCAGGACCTCAGTTCCACCTCATAGCCTCTATGCTTTTTTAACATTTTCATGAGCCAGCTCAAAGTCAACTTGAGATTCTTCTGGAATGTAGAGTTCATTCTCTCTTTCCCATCAGCTCATCCCAGAGAGGCAGTGGAAATTCCAAGCAGGTGTTTGGAGACAGTTTTGGGATGGATGAAGGCAAACAAATGGAATCATAATCCTGGTAACACAGTACAGAATTAGTAGTGCTCTTCAGATATTATAGCCATGCAGTGGGGTGGTGGTGTCACCAGTTGTAGCTCTGGCCTCAGTTTCACATGCTCCTATCACATCCAGACTGAAATATTGTAATCTATTCTACACAAGGTTGTCTTTAATGATGGTTAAGGAATGTCAAGTGCTACAGATTGCACTTGCTATGTTTATGCTATTTGAAGGGTGGCTTGGTCCAAGTCTGTTTTAGAGATAAAGAATCCTAAGGACAGAGAGAAGTAGATTTGCTGTTGCTTATCTGCAGGTAGCATCTGAAGAGCAGATTGACCAGGCATACAGGTCACATTCCCTGGTATTGTTCTTCTATCATGATTATTTCTAGATTTGCATCTGTGCATATGCATTAGAATATGTGCATTTTATGCAAATCTGTCCTTTTTCTGGTGATGTTTTCCTCTTTTTTTAAATATTAAATTGGCCACCCTACCACTTGCAATATGCCTATTTATTTCCATTCCCATTTTAAAGTGTTGGTCTTAAGCCCTAGGCAGTTTGACAGCAGGTTATCTGAAGGATTCCCATGTACATACGAGTTAGCCTAGGTCTTAAATCCAACCTCCTGGGCTTTGTTCTCCAGCACAACAGTAAGGTCCATTATGTGGGTAGCTTCTAGAGCCTTTTTGATGGTGCTCCCACATGTAAGGATTTCTTACCCTAGAAAGGAATGCATGGCCCATTCTGCATTGGCCTTTAAATAAACTCTGACCAGGCTTTTATTTCTGTCTTTGTTCTGAAAGAAAGAAGTGTGGCATGCTGGGTTTTTTAATTGCTGTTGTTATTAGAGTTTAGATTTTGATGGAGTTGTTGAACATTTCATTGTTTTATGCTGCTTTAATTTTGTGAGCCACCTTAGGACCATTATGCCTTGAAAGGCAGGCTCAAAATCCATTAGTAAATAAAATATTTATAGTCTGCATACAATTCCCTATTTGACATTTTTGGCCCTTGTATTTAAATAGATATTAACAACTGCAGAAGACTTATTTGCTATAATTAGAACATACCTCATCACTGAAACATGGATGGCAAATAGTTATCTAATTATGGATACTAAAAGCCTGAATTGTGCCATTTTTTCTTCGTTTTATATGTAACTGAAAACATAAGGCATTTTATAAATCTGGATTCAATTTAATGCACTACAGTAAATTTCAGTTACTTACTTGAAACCTCAGTATAGGGTAGTTACAGTAATTAAGCTAGCACCGGCAGTTTTCTGAATATTAGGATGAGAACGCAGGACCCAACTGAACAACTCTATTCTTGCAACCAATCAAATGCTGGGAAAAGACAGAGGTTGTTGGCTCCATTCATCTATACCCTGAAATTGGATCATTATTATCTGGACACAATTAAATGGATAAAGGAAGGCACAATCTTTAGCAGAAGGCTAGTCTTCCGGCTAATTATTTCCATGTTTTCTACATGGCAGGTAACTTTATATTACTAGCACTGTTAGAATTTATTTAAGGATTGTTTACCTAGGTGATGGATAAACTGATCCTGTTCCAACTTGGAATCTAGCAACCAAGCTGCAATCCTAATGTTATAAACTGATGCAAGAGCTCTCTTCTCTTAAAATCTTTCAAAACATATCTGCATTTTTGCAGATACACATCACCAAAGTGCATACTGGGAATGTGTGTGTGGCATTATTTTCTACCTCCCACACCAATCCTTCTCTGATCGGATATTATTCTATGTGCTTTGTTTACAATGGTAAGCATATATGCACACAGAGCCACAAGCAGAGACAACAGCTGTGGAACAAGTCCAGCAAACAGAAGCCACAGTACCTGTGCCTCCTTGTTGCTGGAGGACTCCTCTTGTTGCAACAGTCAAAGAGGAAACTGTTCCTGCCATTTGCCATTTCCAGCTTTTTAATTATAGTAGTATTATAGGCTAGTATATTTTTAATGATATAGGGTGATGTCTTTGCAATTGTTTTTCTACAATAAGCTCTAAAGAACAGGAAGCACGCTACGTATAGTCACTCAATAGGTTTTGGGACCAAAGTACCACTCTCTTTCTGCTTGACTTCAGTATGAGCAACGGGGGTGTGGGGAGAGATGCCTCTATGGCAATGATGGCTGATTTAGTTCATTGGCTGCTGCATGTAGCCCATGTCTTTTCGTGGTGGTTCTTCAACCTAGGGTCCTCCAGATGTTTGGGACTGCCACTTCCCCAACTTGTCCCGCTCCCTGTAACAGTAATCCATCAGGGCAACCAAAGCCAGCAGTTGAACCTCACTTCGGAACTAGCTGCCTCCAGGGCACCAAGCTAGTGAGTGCAGAATGGACCTCTTGACACACACAATTTGGACCTCCAGCACCTCACCACAACTACCTGCCTCCCTCCTACCCTCTGCCACCTGCGGAAGTTGCCTGAAGGCCAGCTCTGCTTATGAGTTTGAGTATACCACAATCTCAGGTACAAGATGTTGCCAGTTTTGCCTGCATTAAAGAGCAGCCAGGGTTTAAGAAAGTGGGCAAAGGAACCTGACAGTTAGTGTCTCTGGTAGGACAATTCACAACGCCTTATTCACAGCAGTTTTGCTCTTTTACAAATAGAGATCAGATGTAAAAAAAAATAGTTCAAATTAAGCAGATTTATTTTGGGGGTCCTCGTTTAAATTCTACCATGAACAGCAGCAGCAGCTTGCTCCTTCCTAGTGGCCTCATCCACTAACACCAGTCCTGGCACATTATTTTGGCACATGGCATCCATTTCACATACAGGATACAGAAGTTTAACAGCACAGTTTTACGCTCTGCATGTAATGTTGTTCTTTTCTGTTAAACAAAACGAACAGCATGTAAAGTTCCCAACATTAAAAACAAGTGCTACAGATACATTCTCTCTAAGGAGTTGGAACATGTGGTATTAGTTAACACAGTGCCAAAAATATTTGTCCTTAACACAAGGGATTAATACAGAGGAGCACAAGAGAGGATTGGGCCTTGGGTGGTTTTAAACAGAAACACTTAGCATAAGTTTCATGAAGTTGGAAAAGCCTTGCATGGAAATCTCTTTGCTTGAATTCGAGATTAAACTCCTATTCACCGATCTCATTTCCATTAGTTTAAATTTAGCTCAGTTTTTAGAACCCATGGCATAGTACATTTGAAAAGGCAATGTTCTCTCTCTTTGGTATAGGTTCAAAGTAAATTGGATGATTTCAAAGGAAAGATGTACTGCTCAGTAAGTTAGAAAGCAGACTTTGGTCATATGATATTAGAAAGTACACACAGTCACCCACTTTCAAAAAGTGTTTTCCAGAACATAATGGAGCCTTTCTTCCCATTTCTTTCCTTTAGCTTCTATAGGATCTCTATCCCCAAGCACTGTCACAATAAATTACACTTCCATAACTCTGAATTTCATAATAATAACAATGAACAGTTAAGTAACAACATATGTGGTTTGAAGCAGCTCCACCTAAAGCTCTAAATGAGAGCTCTTAGGTAAGCAACTTTAGGTCCAGTTCCAACTTCGTGTTGTTGTTTTAGCTGAATCATCTTGTAGTATGAGTTGAGTATTTTTGCTATGCATAGCTATTGTTGTTTAGTCGTGTCCGACTCTCTGGGACCCCATGGACCAGAGCACGCCAGGCACTCCTGTCTTCCACTGCCTCCCGCAGTTTGGTCAGACTCATGTTCATAGCTTCAAGAACACTGTCCAAATCTATATTTGGACATAATTAAGAGTTGCTGCCCAAGAAACTAAACTGATCTTTACCATGCCTTAAGTCATAGAAGACCTCCTGGATTAGACCTAAAGTGATTAACCAGGTATCTCTAGAAAGCCTGCAAGCAGAACGAGAGGGCAATAGCCTTCTAATGCTGTTCTTCCCAGGAACTGGTATCCAGAGCATGGTCCATCTGATCTTCCAGGTTATATGTAGCCATCTTGACCAGTGGTCAATGATAGCCCAATCCTCCACAAATTTCCCCTTTAAAAGCCATCTATGTTTGTGGACGTCACCATATCCTTCTGGAAGCAAATCCCATAAATTAACTATGTCTGTCTGCTACATACTTCCGTTTGCGTGTCCTAATTCTCCAGGATTATATCCACAGATTTGACACCAGTTTCAGATTCCATCTATCAGCTCCATCTGTTACACAGGTTGAGACCCTACCTGCCTGCAGACTGTCTCGCCAGAGTGTTGCATGCTCTAGTTATCACTCGCTTGGACTACTGTGTTACCTTTGAAGGTGACATGGAAACTACAACTAATCCAGAATGCGGCAGCTAGACTGGTGACTGGGAGCGGCTGTCAAGACCACATAACACCGGTCTTGAAAGACCTACATTGGCTCCCAGTACGTTTCCGAGCACAATTCAAAGTGTTGGGGCTGACCTTTAAAGCCCTAAATGGCCTCGGTACAGTATACCTGAAGGAGCATCTCTACCCCCTTCGTTCTGCCCAGACACTTAGGTCCAGCTCTGAGGGCCTTCTGGCGGTTCCCTCGCTGCAAGAAGCCAAGTTACAGGGAACCAGGCAGAGGGCCTTCTTGTTAGTGGCACCCGCCCTGTGGAATGCCCTCGCATCAGATGTCAAAGAGAAAAACAACTACCAGATTTTTAGAAGACATCTGAAGGTAGCCCTGTTTAGGGAGGCTTTTAATGTTTAATAGATTATTTTATTTCATTTTTCTGTTGGAAGCTGCCCAGAGTGGCTGGGGAAACCCAGCCAGATGGGCAGGGTATAAATAAATTATTATTATTATCATTATCATTATCATTATCATTATTATTATTATTATTATTATTATTATTATTATTCCACCCTGAGATTCTCTCTTTAAAAATAAGATTTTAAACTGATCAAACCTGCTCATCTCAGAGAACTAGGTTCACCTGGTGCCATTCTTATATGTCTGATTAATCTGGGGAGAAGTCTACATGAGTAATTGTCAGGAGCCAGTGTCAGGAATAGGTCAGCAATAAAAACAACAATACTGGTGTCGGTGAAGTTTACTCTTTATTAAAAGAACCAAAAAACCGTGCAGGTGATTACAGCAATTCTTCCTAGTAGGTCTTGCCCTCATTGAGGCAGTTGTGAGGATTGAAGGTCCCCACCTTCCCATTGCTTTCTAAGGTTCCTGCCCTCGTTCTTTCCACAGCAGCCTAAGGCTTTATTGTCTTGCCTCTCATTACTCCACCCTCTTCATTTCTCTGCATGTTCTGGGAGTCCAGGAGGGAGAGAAGCTGATCGCAGCAGGAGGGAGAGGCCCCTGGGCTTCTTCAGCAGCCTGCCTGATCTCTGCCTCTGGACTGCCTTCTGCCACAGTCTCTTCCTGCTCACTAAACCCTGTTACTTCTTCAGCTTCCAACACCTCCTCCTCCCAGTCTGCTACCTCTTCTCCCACTAACTACTCATCGTTGTTCCCCAGGTTCATCTGGCAAAAAGCCGACATGAAGGTTGTAAAGAAAAGATGACTGGCTTACAGTGCTTGCCTCTGGGATGCTTCTTTGGAAAGCATTATTACTACTTATTTCTGACCACAATGGAGATATTTCTTGGCAATTTATCTTTTCTGGGTTTTTTTTTTTTTTGACATTTCATTCTCATTCATCCTTCATTGGGGCTCATTCTTTTTCAAGAATTCATTTGATACCTGGCAAGAGACAAGCAATGCTTATCCATATCTCCCCTCCATTCACCCCCCCATCCCCGCTTTATCAAGATTCATGGTTTGGAAACTTGTACAGTAGCTGGAAAAATCAGAGGAAAGCAAAGAGATTACAGCTATTAAAATTTATTGCCTTCCAGAAATGTCTAGGAATTTTCTGCTGTTCTGACTACAAGCACAGGTTGCACGTTTACTGGAATGAGGTCAAATCCCAGTAGCAATTTAAGTTCTATTACTTCTTTTCCCTACATTTCAAAACACACACACAAAAACCCAAAGCATGATGACACTAATAATATGGGCGATGTGTCACATCGAGACATTGTGTCCTACTTTTAAATCAGTTCTTATCTAATAAATCAATTACACTTCTTAACTCTATGTGAAAGATCTTCATTTTGAATTTGTTCTTGGTGAAATCTCAAAATTGGCAAAATACAAGTTACTTCTGCTTGGTTGATTTATCAGTTCTATCATAATAATCCACAAATGAAATAATATTGAAATGAAAGTAGCAATCTGTTTTCTACTTTGATCTCTCAGGTTGTAGTAATTACACTAGCGAAATGTTTGTACATCTACAGTCATATGAATATAAATTTTATTTTATTTTTACTCTGTAATTCCAAGGGTAACTACAAAATAAATTAAACTTAATCTGTCTCTCCATTAAACTGAATCTACTCGCACATGAATTACATGTGCTGCATCCATTTGTGTTCTGTAAGTGTTGGCTTGAAATACTTATGATTCTAACAGCTGGAAGAATTTATTCCATCTTGCATAAGAGAAAATGAGTCCCAGAATACTGATGACCTGGCCTCTTAGATAAATTGCAGGTAAGATAATGAGAGATGACCATTTTGTTCTTCTACATATTCTAATCTATTCCTGTGAAATTTATACACATCAAAACCCTGCAATCTTAAGAAACTATTGTAAACAAGAATTAATTAATGATTGGGAAGTTAATCTTTTTCTTTTTCTTTTAACAAATATTTGTTTAAATGATGTACTTTTTTCTTTGTATTGTATTTTAATGACTTAAATAAAGGTTATTTTTAAAACTAAAAAAGAAGAAGAATTAATTAAACCTGAATTACTATTACTCTATAACTGAAGAAAGGAATTAACACAGTGTTCTGGAGAAACAAAGTTAATTGTTTCAGTGACAATGTTTTCTTTCATACTTCGAGAGAAAATGTTTTTCCAATTCACATACAATATGCAGGTTGGATCTGGCAGCAGGAAATAATCAAGTATGAACAAATCTTGCTTTAAGTGGAGTTAAATGGGGCAGGGGGAGAAAGACAGGTTTTCAGCCATTACCCATAGAAAAGACCAGATGGCAAGATAAAAGGTTATTATTATTTCTTATGTAGCACTATTCAACATGCACACAGAGATTTAAAGAAAAAGAAGACAAAGAAATCTCTCTGCCCTGACAAGTTTACCATCTACATTGTGACAGCAGGGAAAACAATGAATGGATCAACCTATTTCTGTCTCATAACAGCATCCTAGGCACTGAATCATAGGCCTGTTTTTGCAAATTTTCTTTTTAAACACAAAAATTTGTATTTAAATTAGACACATTGTATAAAAGGTAGGTCCAGTCGTGACTGACTCTGGGGTTGTGGCGCTCTATTGGCCGAGGGAGCTGGCGTACAACTTCAGGTCATGTGGCCAGCATGACAAAGCTGCTTCTGGCGAACCAGAGCAGCACACGGAAATGCCGTTTACCTTCCTGCCAGAGCGGTACCTATTTATCTACTTGCACTTTGATGTGTTTTCAAACTGCTAGGTGGGCAGGAACTGGGACCAAGCAACAGGAGCTCACCCCGTCGCGGGGATTCGAACCGCTGACCTTCTGATCGGCAAGCCCTAGGCTTTGTGGTTTAGCCCACAGCGCTACCCGCGTCTCTCAACACATTGTATATTCACTGAAATATGTGGGTTTTTGTATGCCTTTCTGTAAGTAGAGGTTCCTGTTGTTGGGACCACAGGTGGTTTGTGAGCTTCATTCATGTGATCCACTGCATTGCACATGCAGGTGGTGCTGTGGTCTAAACCACTGAGCCTCTTGGGCTTGCCAATTGGAAGGTTGGTGGTCCAAATCCTCACGACGGAGTGAGCTCCCATTGCTATGTCCCAGCTTCTGCCAACCTAGCAGTTCGAAAGCACACCAGTGCAAGTAGATAAATAGGTACTGCTGTGGCGGGAAGGTAAATGGCATTTCTGGGCACTCTGGTTTCCATCATGGTATCCCATTGCACCAGAAACGGTTTACTCATGCTGGCCACATGACCCGGAAAGCCATCTGTGCCGGCTCCCTCGTCCTGAAAGCGAATTTGACTGGATTTAACCGTTCAGGGGTCCTTTGCCTTACCTTTACCATTGCATGTTTGTGGATTTGTGGTTGAAGTAGTGAAATGGCACATCTGTTGCATTATATTTCTTATTGATTTTTAACCACACTTTTATTGCTTCCTTTATTTCTTGTATTCTATTGTATTAAAAATTGGGATTCAAATTGTAACGCTATGGAATACGATGCACAAGCAATAAAATTGCAACTAAAAATCATACAGCATCTAGTGCAGAGCATTACACTTGCTACAATAGGCAGAAAAATCATTAAGTGGTCTGCCAAGGGCCTGAGCAATTTTCAAGTGGTCGATGGCGGGGAAAGGTTGGGAACCACTGCTCTAAAATACACGTTTTGTGCATATATATTTTTAACCAAAACTGCCTTGCAAAATTTAGGAACCTGCCTAATCTGATTGACAGATACACTGAACAATCTGCACAGAAATCGGGGACTGGTGAATCATGAATTAAGTCAGATGTGGACTGAGCAAATTTCTCCTCCATTCCCTCAATAGAGAGAATGACAAGGAGGAAGGAAAGACCAGCAGTTTTAGGCAGGATTTCCCTAGCCTTACCTGGAAATGCCAAGTACTGAATTTGGGACTTTTAGCGTACAGATCTTGCACTGAGTAACAGCCCATTCCTCAGCTCCAGGCCTGAGTAGAAGTCAAAAGTCTATATTGTTTACTTATATCTTATAGTGTTTCAATGTTCTAAACTCCTTAGGGAGAAACACCAGGATATAAATAGTTGTAAATAAACTGTATAAACAAGAAACATAAGGCCAAGGAAGCAACTGCTCAGTTCTAGTACTGGACCAAGTGTGATAAAATATTGGAATTGAATCCAGACAGCAGTTGCTGAACAATCATGGACTCTGTCCTTGGCACAGTCAACAGCCCTTCACTATCAATTCACCATTTACAAAATTTGCTATTTGCCTCTTATGTTTGCTGTAAGGAACTTACTGTTTTAAATAAATTGCACCAGTGGTGAAGATAAAATAAATCTCAGCAAACCTTCACACAATATGCAGAGCACTACTTTTACTGAATACAATGAATTCCAAAGGGGTAGTTGTGTTGGTATGAATCAGCAAAAAGAACAGAGAGTCTGGTGGCCTCATTTTCTAACCATGTCAGTTGGGGATAACACCTCGTGCATCAGATAAAGGGGGCTCTACACGACAATAGTTTATGCCACAATTTACTTTTAAGTATTGACGCATCATTTTTCAAGCACACAACCTCTCAAAACAGGATCAATAAAACAGGAATATAACTTATAATTAAATTTTAATTGGATTTTTACTAAATGATTATGATGATTATTTAGTAAAGGTACCCCTGGCCGTTAGGTCTAGTCACGGACGACTCTGAGGTTGCACCCTCATCTCGCTCTATAGGCCGAGGAAGCTGTCCACAGACAGCTTCCGGGTCATGTGGCCAGCATGACTAAGCCACTTCTGGCGAACCAGAGGAGTGCATGGAAACTCCGTTTACCTTCCCACCGGAGCAGTACCTATTTATCTACTTGTACTTTGATGTGCTTTCGAACTGCTAGGTGGGCAGGAGCTGGGACTGAACAATGGGAGCTCACCCTGTTGCGGGATTCGAACCGCCGACCTTCTGATCGGCAAACCCTAGGCTCTGTGAGAGTTGTCATAATGATTTTAGTTAAAAGTAGAAGTTAGCACGTGTCCTCTTTTTAGCTCTTCAAAATATGGCAACCCTAGAAAATAGCATATAAGGCAGAGTTGATAAAATGAACTCCTGGCACAGTTGTCATCAGGACATACAGAAGCAATCCAAATCTAGGAGCACAACCCACCTCCAACCTGCTCTTTAATGGAAAGTGACCCTGTTTCAAGCAGGCAGTTTCTCCCAGATAGATGCACTCACCTGACTTGCCTGGATTTATTTTGGTTTATGCATCCTTGCCAATGTTTTTCCCGATACTTACTAGCTATTATTTTACAAAGATGTGCTTATTAATTGCTAATTTCAGGCTTGAAATGAGGCATGGAATAAACAAAACTTTGCCAGCACATGTGTAAATGACTTCAAAAGGAGAAGACACATTTCTAGGAATTCTCAGTTGTGTGTGTGTGTTTTGGTACTAACCACAATTTCCTTTTATCCAAAAAAAGGAGCAGTCTTGTGTAATAACAAAAATGTGGATGATGGAATGTACTGAATATACATAATAAGAGAGATCTCCCTAAGCTAACCCAGCAACAAATAGTTACATTTTTCCATATCCAAAGCCAAGCTCTATGTGCTAGGAAGTGCTAACTTCTTATCTTGTTGCTATAGTAATAGCAGCATTACAAAAACTGAATTACAGCCACATGCCAAGACATCGCTTAAACTGTACTGGAGCAAAAGAAGGCTGACACTACTGCAGCTAAATTGGCAAGGTTGTGCTAAGCCCATCAAGGGAGAGCTGAAGAAATCGCTCTCTGAAAGGCATTGTTCCAGAGGTGATGCCTTTGATCATTGTAACACAGCTTCTTCCCTGCAGCAAAGCCTTCTAGGTCGCAATAGGATATAAGAATCCAAGGCAGAGAGATGGAGGCAGAGTAGATGGAAAAGCTTGTCCTTCATGGTCTCTAACCACTTCCTGCTTCTGCCCTTGTCCCTCACCACCCTGATCCTACTTTACAATTAACCATTTTGCTGCTGCTGACATGGTGGCCACACCAGCAGTGTTATCTGTGGGTTAGGCAGCCAACAAGATTATGTGAGTTGCTGTTGCTTTGTTGCTGTACCTAGAATTTTTTGTAAAAAGGTGTTTCAAGTTGCTGTAGCAAAGCAGCCTACAGACACTTGTTCTCCTGGGCAATCTGGACACCCTTCTCAAGAGAGCTTACGCTGGCAGGGGTGCCATGGTAGCAAAAGCAAAACAACTGTTAGAGGAGGAGGAGAAGGAAGAGTGTGGGTGCAGCTGTAGGACGAGCAGAACCCAGCCTTCACTCCAATGAAATGGGGTTCTTCCTCAGAACAAGGAATGGGGATTGGTCAGGTGCCACTGGAGCTTCCTATACGGAACAGGAGTTTCATGGGATGGGTGTGTAGGTGGCAGGAGCAACAGCATCTGGCCAGATAGTGAGGGAAGTGTGCAAAGGCCTGATGCCACCAATTCTTCATTCCCAGCTTCTGCTACCAGAGGCAACTGTCTTATTTTGCCTCAGGCCTGCACCTGCCTAGACCCTTATAATGATCTTCTGCCTGAAATACTGCTGCAGAGCAAGGGCTGGTTGGACTTGCAAGCATCTGGACTTGTAGAGTGGGGTTTTATAAAAATAGAAAACTGATCCTGGTTATTTTGAAGATGCTTTTATTGATCTGTAAGTTGCTGTGCAGATCAATAAAAGCATGTATGGCATGCTCTGGTCCATGGGGTCACAAAGAGTCGGACACGACTAAACGACTAAACAACAAGTTGCTGTAAGATGCCCTGAGTCCTGTGACTGTAGGAAAGAGAAGGGTAGAAATCGTCTTAAATAAAGCAGAGCAAGTGGTGCAGAGCTGCCTGCCTTTGTCTCACTTGCCACTCCAAAGCTATAAGAGCACTGCACCAAAGTGCCTAATTCTGCTTGATAAGGGAAGGACTCAAGGGTTCCCTGCAAAGGATGCTAAGCACCTGCCTTTGTCCTAAATTATCCTTTCCCTGCATGTCACTTGCATGTCACAATTATGTGGCATGCAACTTTATAGAAAGCTCTGGTAAGAGCAATTATGGACATGTGTTTATGGCGCTGCATTTGCTTTGCTGTAATTTTGTGTGGGTGATTTTAATTGGAGACACACAGCAAAGAGGGCACAAAAGCTGGTGGAGTATAACACTAGAAATTCCCTGTCATTCAATGAAATTTATTGCTAGCAGATTCAGACTAGACAAAGAATCTCATAATTTATGGCTTTTGCTGCCACAAAATACAGTGACAGCTAATAGCTTGGATAGCTTTAGAGGAGGATTATACAAATATTTGGTTCCTAGGTTCCTGAATGACAATTGGTCATAATGAGTTATGCACAAATTGGTGGAAGCAACTACAGAGTGGGTAGCTTATGCCCTGCTTGTGGGCTTCTTGAAAGCATCTGGCTGCCCCATGTGGAGAGCAGGATGCTTGGGGTGATGGACATTTGGTCTAATCTAGCAAGCTTCTTCCTATGCTGATCTAGCAAGCTTCTTCAAATTCAACTTGGCAGTGTCTGGAATACCTTTAACAAGAGAAGTTTTAGCACTTTCTTACTGAAACCTTGCTGGAAAAGGTTCTTACTTGTGCTCTTGGCCATTTTCTCAAGTTCAGCTTTCAGTCACAGGACAAGTTTAAATAAATACTTCATGGAGCACATACAAGAAGGGATAAATCATTCCTTCATCATGTGACTACTGTGAAACATCTAGTGCTATCCTTAGCCAGAAAGAAAATCCTCAGCTAGATTACCTCGGGCTCAGAATAACAGTCCTTGTGTTCCAATAAATGAACGTAACATGGACTTCGGCACCAACTCAACTGCAGTATTAATGACAGTATAGTGTCACATCAAAGAGCACTTGCAGTTCACCTTCAACAAATAATTTGCAAAACTAGACATATATTAAAATTGCAAATGGAAATGGAAAGTAGACAGTTCAGAAATAAGCAATGATTTTGTTTCAAAGATATACCGGTAGATTAATGTTGTGTCTAAGGGTAAAATTCTATGCATGCTTAGCTGCAGTGAAGCCACGTTTAATACAGTAGGACTTACTTCTATGTAAGCTTACATAGGATTGTGCTTTCAATTGCCATGGAACTAAAAATCAAGGTAATTGTAACAGAAGGGGCTGCAGCTCAGCTTTGCATGTCAGCAGTTCCCAGCATTTTCAGGTTGACTGAGGATAGTGGCTCCCAAAATTGCCCCCACCCAAGGACTGCTTGAAAATTGCTGCTGGTCTTGGAGAACTACTTATTATTATTTTTCTGCCTGCTGTATGACTGCATTGTGCTGTGCTAGATGCTGTATGATTTTTAATTGCATTTGTATTGCTTTCTTTCTTTATTATATTACATTTGATTGCATCAGCTTCCTATGCCTTTAATGCCCATTTTCAGGAAGCTGACATTGCTTTAAAAGTCTCCCCTCAAATTAGTAAATGGCAAATCCATGGAATTCTGTATGACTTTTGTACTGCTGGGGCTGGTGTTTAGAATACAGTTGTGCTGTAATTTTATAGGATCGTGTATTGCTTACAGCCACCAATTATTATAAATATTACATGGAAGCCAGAAAACCTTTAGCAAAAAATAAATGTAAAAAGTCAAAGTTATCAGCTGCCACAGAATACACTGTAAGAAATTACATTGTTTGACAAAAATGAATGAAAGCACATGTTGAGGTTAAGGGCAAGTGTTACCTAATGCAACACAGATGATCAAATGTAGAAATGATTGCAGCTAACTATACTCTCAAAGAGCCAAATAACAAGCGATTTGTAATGGAGAACAGTGGGTGGCACAGGGCTGCCAGGCATTGGCAGAGAAGTGCATCTTCTAGGGTTAGCGGCTGGGGCAAAGGCTGAACTTTCAAAAGGGGAAAACAAAACACCACACCTCAGCCTGGGAGCATTTTCTACTGCACCATCAATATCCCAGTTAGTAAACGTATCCCAGTTAGTAAACGGAAATACTGTTGGATAGCATTAGACTTGGTAATTTCACTGAGAAAGTCATAGGTAATCCATTCTGACTTTTCTCCTATTTATCTTGATTATTTCACACAGTTCACCTTGCTCTTTCTGTTTAAATCAAAGTTAATCATTGCACCAGTTAGATTTATTTTCCACCACAAGGTAATTTCTCATCATTTATCCATGGGTACAATGAAGGTGCCTGTAATGAAGACAACTGTGTCTCCCTTATGTATATTCATAGGATTTTGTCCAGTGCTGTGCAAATGTCATTCAACTTCTGCAGCAGAACTTTCCCTTCTTTTCATCATGTTGCTTCCAAAGCTGCTCCGGAGGGTCTTCCCAACCCTCTGGGGCAGATTTTGAAGATCCACGAGGGCCTGCACAGGACAAGGAACATAGGGAGGGGGAAAGTTCCTTTGTAAAAAATAAGATTTTATTAAGACTTTTCATAGTATATTGCAATATGAAAGGGGGGATAGAAGAATATGAAGTCTTCTCTCTCTCTCAAGTAGACCTTTCCCACATAGAAAGAGGTGAACTCTCTCAGCTCTCATCTGGGAGCTTCCCTTCCCTGCCTTTCACACAGGGTCCTTCACCAACCATCCATTACCTTCATTTGTGTGCAATGAGAGGGGGAAGTTCCATTGTGGCAAGTGGAAGTCTGTTGTGTGAGTGGAATGGCAACATTCGATACAACCCACTGATTGTACCATTTGACAAGACATCTCCATACACGCATAATGGGGTCTGCCTTTGGGAACCTCCTTTTCCAGGGTTCTTGAATAGGGAGGTTCTTCAGACTGAAGGCACATATGTTGCAGTCTGCTGCACCTTCACACACATTTTTGTTTACACTGCAAAATGGTGAAAAGGGTTAAGATGATACAAGTTTAAGAGCATTTGTTAACACCAATATAGATTTCTTGCCATGCTAGAAAGGGGTATATGGAATAGCAAGGAAAATGGAAGGCTATGGTAAACAAAAGAGAAAAGGAATAGGCTAGTCATCTGGTGTTAATTCTAAAATGCTGGCTGGTTCTAGTCCTTGGGGAAAGTAAGAAAAAAGTTGACCTACATTTTGTTGCCTATGGGTTCCAGTTCTAACATGACTGCCTTCCACTGCACTTCTAGACAGCATCTTGGCTCATTCCACCACACACAACATCCACAATACACTAGAGAATGAATATCTGTAAACTCATCTTTTGCTACGCCGTCCATAAAAGCAAAAGCATTATGTTTTCTTTACCTGGTAAAGGTCACCAGCTTTTACAAAATAAGCTCCAGGAAATGTCTGCTGCACAATACAGCATCTAAAACAGACTCTAAGACCCAACTTGTTGGGTCTTGTTTCTTTATCACAGATTCTTTTTGAGCTGCATAGCATTTACTCTGCAATGTTTACCAAGTTCCATTTCATGCCAAGTGTTTTCTGTTTCACTATATTTCTGTCAATAAGTGAATGTTTTTATTTTACAGAGTCGCATATAATCAGCATACTGCTCGCGACTTAATTCAAGAAGCCTGGAACTCTTTTGTCATTGTAGTCAGGTAAAGCTAAATCTGTCATCTGATCTACTTTGCTGACTTGTCCCCTCAAACCCAGGAAGTATTTGGGGTCAGATGAGTTAGTCTTGCCTTATTGAATACAGTTCTGGGAGGTACCCTTCTAAGAACAGCCTGAGGGCTAATAAGAATATGAGGCACTATGGAAAAACTGGAGCATTTGTTTTTATTTCAAACTGCTCACAGTAATGTTTCAATACACTGGGGAACATGTAATAACAAAGTTTCCTTCTGGTGCACTTTGGCGTCAGAATTAGACTGCCCTTTTTGACTGTTCAGAGAGCAAAACTGTTTCAGCACCAATGCAGAATAAGCATAATCAGTTCAGAAGATCTACCGGAACTTGCTGTCGAAATAATCCCAAAAGATGATCAACCTTCTCAATGAAATAAAGAATCATCAAACCAAAATGTGAAAAATAAGGAGTGCTCTAGTATCAATTCAGCTAAATGTTTCATTGCCACCACACCCCTGGAATGAAGACATTAGACAACAATTGGAATTAAGGGATCATATTTATTTAATCAAGGATCTGCAATGAGCTGACTCAAAATCTAACTCTTCCCAGGAAGAATCTCTGAGGAAGCCCAGATTTTCTGCCTTGGGCAACACTGTCCTGGCTCCGTAAGGTTGGATGATACATTGTGTGTCTGCTTTAAATGCAACCTGAGTTTGTGTTTATGCTGCTCCATTTCACCTCCACTGTTCAGTGAGAAGAGGCTCCCCTTCTTTCCCCCCCTCAAGCCAGCTAGCAATAAGAGGTAGGTTGAGAAGACCTGTACCCACCTTCTATGAGATGCCTCCTAGTGCTCACCAAAGTCTATTACCTGCCCACACTACCTGCCAACATGTGGCAAAACTGAATGGGAAGCAAAATATGCCACTGCATCCCAGCTGAATCAAGCAGCATGGAGGAAAGCAAAAACATATGGTTGCCCCCAAACTGTGGAAAGACCAACAACCACAACAACAACAAAATCATATGACCTCCAGAAGGCAACCAGCTACACCCACAATTACAAATGGGATGAAGTGTCTCACGAAGATGCCACGTTTGGGAGAAGACAGACCATATACTGTAAATGCTAGCTCCCTTACCATTCATTTGGTGGCCCCTGTCAAAAAAAAATTCCATGGTGCCTCTTTCCATGCCAAGAAGGTGTGGGGCAAAATTGCCTCCAGAATAAGAACCTAAGAAGAGACTAATGAATCAGGACTATGGGTAGTCCAGCATCCAGTTCTCACAGTGGCCAACCAGATTCCTGTGGGAAACTTGCAAGCTAGACCCAAGCGCAAGAACACTCTTCCTCCCCGCAGTTTTGAGCAACTCATTTTCAGGAGCATGCTGCCTCTGATCATACAGGCAGGTTCCACCATGGCTAGTAGTCACGGATAGACTTATCTTCTATGAATTCCTCTGATCCTCTTTTAAAGCTATTCAAGTTGGTGTTCACCATTGCCTCCTGTGGATGCCTATTCCACAATTTAACTATGTGCTGAATGAAGAAGTAATTCATAGAGCATAAGGTTATCAGTAGCTATGAGGCCTGATGACCATCTTCCTCCTCCATTGTCAGAGGAATTCTTCCCAGTTGCTGGAAACTGCAGCTAGGCAGAGTGCTGCTGTGCCCATGTCCTGCTTGCATGCTTCCCACAGGCATCTGCCTGGCCCTGTGGCCTAGATGGGTTGTCAGCCTGATACAGCAGGCTCATGATATCTTCTTCTTCTTGCTAGCTTTGGCAGCTGGGAGAGTCTGGACGTCAGGGCTGATGCCGGACATTGTGCCAACTCAGGTGGGTGGCTCCACTGCCCTGCAACATCTCTCCCCACATCCCATACTTAATTAAAGTGGTTTGTTGTTGTTGTTTAGTCGTTTAGTCGTGTCCGACTCTTCGTGACCCCATGGACCATAGCACGCCAGGCACTCCTGTCTTCCACTGCCTCCCGCAGTTTGGTCAAACTCATGTTCGTAGCTTCGAGAACACTGTTCAACCATCTCGTCCTCTGTCGTCCCCTTCTCCTAGTGCCCTCCATCTTTCCCAACATCAGGGTCTTTTCCAAGGATTCTTCTCTTCTCATGAGGTGGCCAAAGTATTGGAGCCTCAGCTTCACGATCTGTCCTTCCAGGGAGCACTCAGGGCTGATTTCCTTAAGAATGGATAGGTTTGATCTTCTTGCAGTCCATGGGACTCTCAAGAGTCTCCTCCAGCACCATAATTCAAAAGCATCAATTCTTCGGCGATCAGCCTTCTTTATGGTCCAGCTCTCACTTCCATACATCACTACTGGGAAAACCATAGCTTTAACTATACGGACCTTTGTCGGCAAGGTGATGTCTCTGCTTTTTAAGATGCTGTCTAGGTTTGTCATTGCTTTTCTCCCAAGAAGCAGGCGTCTTTTAATTTCGTGACTGCTGTCACCATCTGCAGTGATCAAGGAGCCCAAGAAAGTAAAATCTCTCACTGCCTCCATTTCTTCCCCTTCTATTTGCCAGGAGGTGATGGGATCAATGCCTTGTCGTGGCGAAGGGGCTTGAATAACTCAGAGAAGCTATGAGCTATGCCATGCAGGGCCACCCAAGATGGACAGGTCATAGTGGAGAGTTTTGACTAAACGTGATCCACCTGGAGAAGGAACTGGCAAGCCACTCCAGTATCCCTGCCAAGAAAACTCCATGGACAAAGACAACAGGCTGATCATAGCTATGTAAAGTAGGACCAGGTGAGCTTTTTGCTCACGAAGGTGACATGCAGTGGCGAGAGGGTGTGCCTGGCAATGGACAGAGTGTGGCCAATGGTGGGTGGGGCCACTAACACACACACACCAAACTAGCCCCCGACCACTGACTCTCATACAGCCTTCCCACTACTTCTCTCTCACATATACACAGACTTTGCTTGTATTATCTATAAGCAGCACAGTGGCAGAGATCTTTTCTGGACTGGTAACTGTGTTATCTGGTTGTTAAATTCCTCTGAGAAAGTTTTATCTTGCTTCAAAATACCCATAAACAGCTGAACTATGTGCAACTTCAATTGAAAATCCTTGCCTGTGCATAAAAATAACATTTACATTTCAACTGGTGCTGCTCGGTTGGTATTGAACTTGACAGAGCCTCCTTGGTGGTGGCTCCCAATTTGTGGAATGTTTTTACATGTTTTATATGGATTTATTTACTTGTAATTTTGCTGTTTTACCATTTTCATGTTTGCTGCCATGAGCTATTATGGGAAGAAGGAAGGGCAGGACTGAAATTAAGTAGCAGTGTAAATTACAAAGCATTTGTTTAACAGAACCATCCTATTCATCAGTGCACAGGAAAGTTTTAAAATAAAGTGTCAGAAGACACAAGTGATTTTGTTATGTTTAAAGTGAAGGCAGAGGGTGGAAGAAAAGAATTTTTTTCTACCAACATTAACCACTGTGACTTCCAGCTGCAAAAAGTCACAGACCAGTTATGTGGCATTAGGACAGTCTGTCAAAATCATGCACTTGCAAACAATGAGCTAACTTTGCACACCTGCTTTTGCAGTCACATAACTTGTTTTTTTCTTGCAGTGACTTGAGTGCAGTTATTAATTCTCTTTCCACTGCATTTCTCTAAGTAGCAAACCAACTTTCCAAGAACTCCTACAGAAAGTAGGATTTTCCCTGCCGACAATTCCAAAACTGACATTTTAAAACAGATGTTTCTCATCATGATATTCAGTCAGGTGCCTGTGGAAGTGGCAGCACCTCAAAAAGTAGAACCTTCAGGTTGTAAGCTTCAGGAATAGCATATTTGTGCAAACAGCTTCTCCAATGGCCCTGCAAGTAATTGGCATACAAATGTCTTATTGGCTCTCTTTCCTACAGCTGCAGGAAGCAAACTTTCTTTCCTTGCTTGTACCAGGGAAAGGAAATCCAATTTCATGACATAATGCCAGGAAGAAGTAGATTTCACATCCTGGCGTGGAAAACAGAGTACTGGGATTCTAGAACCATAGAGTGGGAAAGTTCAGGCACTGGAATGGTTAAGTCTACCCAGAAATAAATCTGGCAAGAGAATCTCATAGGGATTATGAAGTGACTTGAAAGCACTCTCATCGGTTGGAGTCCTTATGCTGAATCTATATGTGTGCCTTGTGGATAGGATTAAACAATACTGAGGAAAGTGTGCCTTGTTTGCACTTCAATGTGCCTTAACTTTTTTATTTGACAAGACAGTGGAACAAAGAGACAAATCTTGTTTCTAGAATGCAATTCCAGCCAAACTGAAATGTTTTGACAAAAGACACAACCCTTCAGTATATTTCTGAATAGTTAACACAGCAAAATAAATAAATAAATAAATAAATAAATAAATAAATAAATAAATAATGAGCAGCATGTTCAACAATAAAAATAATCTCATATTAGAGCTATAGATGCTGGAGTGGCTGCTCACACTTACTCTTTTGCAAAAGGGAGAGTTATTTGAAACCAAATGAAGAATAATACACAAGTTTCTCAGCTGTTGACATAATCTGAGAGGTAGACTTGTGGCTTTGTTTTACTATACTGGGGAAAATATTCCTCCAGTGACTCAAGCATAAAATCGTAAAGCATTTTTCTTTGCCAGAAATCTACCCTCAAGGATAGTTATGGCTATCATCCCACAAAAATGGATAGGAAAGGTAAATAAAACCATCTGCAAGGTTTGCACCTTGGAAAAGATCCATATTCCAAATGCAGACAATACATACTATTTAACTCCAGAGTGTAATGACATTGCTAACTGTTAACCTATATTCATGCATTTTTTAATGTTTAGATGCTTCAGAATTTGAGGTATAGCCCCAAACCAAAGGAATACTTATCTAGGAATAGTGCAAAAATATAGTTTATGTAGCGACTCAATGTATTTCATCAGGAAGGATAATGAACATAACTTCCATTCAATGATAAATGGGATAGCATTCCAAAATTGCAAACTTTCAGAAGGAAAGTCAAGATGAAGGGTTATTCAGTATTTTGCAGGTGGAAGAAAATTGCTGTTATGACCTCAGCTTGGTCATACAGACATCTTCATGGATGCTGTTCTCTGACTTAGCATTCATCTAAGCCAGTGTTTCCCAACCTTGTGCCTCCAGATGTTTTGAGACTACAATTCCCATCATCCCTAGCTAGCAAGACCAGTGGTCAGGAATGATTGGAATTGTGGTCCGAAAACAGCTGGAGGCACAAGGTTGGGAAACACTGCTCTAAGCAACTGAACATTTAAAAAGAAAAAATAATAATGTTTCTCCTATAAATTGTCTTCTTGAAGCATCTGCAAAGCACACTGTGTACTTAAAAGACATTTCAGCAAAGTCAACAGAAAAATGTCAAGTCCACAAACTGTAGTGAAGCGTGCTGCTTTGGTGCCAAGGTGTTACAAAGTATTTCTTGATCTTGATTTAGAAATATGGTATCAATTTTACATTACAGCTGAGTGTTTTTGTAGCAAGAGAATACTTGCCAACTGCCTGAACAACACAGATAAAATTAAATTAATAGGGATTGGGGTTATGCCTTAGATTTTACATACCTTCTTTCAGACTATAGAGAAGGAAATCAAGTTCAGTTCTTGTAACACCCCCCTTGCCTCTTCCAAACATGCATTTCAGTAGAAAACATAAGCACTTTGAAAAACAGAATCCTTAGAAAGATGGGGTGCACTCCCCCCCCACATTTCCTAGTGATCACATCACCGGTATGAATAAGAAGTAAATGTGCAAACAAACAGTAAAATCAGTTCTCATTTACAACACAGATTTCCTCATTGGAATCATGAAACTACAAATCATTTGCTTTGTTTTGACAAAGAATTTTAAGCTCTCATACATGATTTTTGCCCTTTTCCCCATTACATTTCTTTCTCACTCCCCTTTCACACATGCTGAAAACAAGATTGTCTCATTAAGACCAATCATCCCCCCCCCAACCCTCAAGTAAAGTATAAAAATATCACATCTACTTGCCTCTTGGCAATTTCTGAGCATTTCCAAGGTTTAGTGCAATATTTCCACAGAAAAGTAGAAAGACCAGCCTTGATATCATGCTTTCAAACCCAAATGTGTACAGTTCAAGATGCTGAGGGTGTCATGCAAGGTAATGCAAGCTGCAAAACTGTTCTCTGTCACAGAGGCAGCAAAACTTTGACAGGAGTTTAGTTTACACTGTGGGAGGAGACAGTATGACATCACACCATCTCACTTGAAATGAGAAGGGAATTAAAATACAAATGATATTCTCAATCTCTTTGCCTGAAACAGAATTCCTGTTGCTGTCAACTGAGCACTCCATCACTGAGATTTACAAAATCTTAACTTGCAATCACTTGCGCTTTCCGTTTAGATTGGCAGGAATAATTATACAAGGAAGATATGTTAATGTATTTAAGGAGACTAAGTAGAAGTCTGTGGAAACAGACTTTTGAAGCACATAGGGAAAAAAGCTTACCCTAATTGATTTAACAAGAAAGAGGGGGATTAGTGGATACAAAGCAGATGTGTTCAAGAAACAATGCAACATGCTTAATGAATATAGTCATTAATATGAAGTGGTAAATGAAGAAAAACAACCAATCTTTGCAAAAAAAAAGGTAACATCAAATTAGAGCTCTGAACCAAAAGAAGCACACAGCCAGATAAGATATAGTTAATAAACATAATCCAAAACATAGGCATGCTAAGGACTCATTGATTTCAATGAGATTTAAGTCAGGTACAAAGTCACAACTATAGTAATAATAACTAGGCAGACAAGATCTGAGACCTCCTTGACTCAAGGGAGTTGTGAACAAAACGTGCCAAGTGGCTATGCCATGGAGAGAGCAGAGTCTGGTACCTTTATGAGAGCCACAGAGTCCCCAATCTTCTCTTTGAGCATCAACCCAATCACCTAGATCTCATTTGAATCATTTAATACCACCTTATCCAGGAGTAGGTGCTGAACAAAGAAAGACTCACCTCAATGTTTCCAGAACTGGCTGGTGAGGGTCAGGGAGAGGGGAATGAAGTATGAGAATTTAACATAAACTGGGTCAAAAGGGCTCAAAATGGAGGTTCTTGATGAAGTCCCCACACACGTATCCCTCTTTCTTTCTTTCTTTCTTTCTTTTGTTCCAAAAGCAGAAGGCTACTTAGGCTTGGATTTTGTAACTGATGAGATGGATGGTAATATTTCAATGTCATTGATGATACTGAGGTGTCACTTAGCCTCCCTGAACACCAGCACCCTTTCAGTCCAATGAGATGGTCTCTGCCATCATCAAAGAACAGCATGGGCAGAACTGAAGTGGAGAGGGGGTGGCCTGAGCCCCGACAAAGAGGTTTGGAGGGCTGCATTTGGTCCCTGAGCCTGATATTTCCTACCCGTGCTGTAGGGTTAAGCACCCTTAACTACAGTTCCCAGGGACGCACCATTTTCAAGTTCACCACAGGCAGCAAAATGTCCAGTCAGCTCTGAGTATACCAGACTGTTCAAGCCATTCTTCTGAGGAAACTGCTTTAGCTGTCTCCAATGAAGAGTCTCCAGAGAGTCATTAAGATTTCCTCTTCTCCTTGTTTCTGTTCTGGTACCTTCCATCCTTTCCTACTTTGGGTATGATGTGTTTCTGGGGAGCTGGAGAGCATCCTTTGACTAGCAGTGTTCCCAAATGACCGTGCCTTTGACAGGCATAGCCAGCTGTTCAGGTTTGAGACTGACTGATTGCCAAATGAAGTGTTGGTTTAAAGGAGAAAGCTGTTTTCCCTCCCTACAATTTATTTATTTTACATGCATGCATGTTGGATGGTTATGCATTTATAGGGAAGGAATTAGCCCCAGAAGAGGCTATATTATTGTACGTGTGCTGCTTCAGACTCAACATTTAGAAGTGCAGGTAGGTGGCAGCAGTAGCAGCACAGCACATTTAATGTTGGCCTAAGCTTGGGCCAGACAGCTAAATGGCAAAGAGGGACAGCTGCTCCAGAAGGATACTATGGTTGATGGTATCAAAAAGCTGCTGAGAGGTTGAGAATTAACAAGGACACATTTCCCTTGTCTCTTTCCTGACATAAGTCATCACACAGGGTGACCAAAGTACTTTCTGTACCAAAATCAGGCCTAAACCCTGATTGAAATGGATCTAGAAAATCAGTTTTTCTCCAAGAGTGCCTGAATCTGGTCCATGACCACCTACTCAGGAACCTTGCCCAAGAAGATTAAATTGGCAACTGGCAAGTAATTATTTAAGTTTTTCCTCATTTAGGGCTTCTTAAGGAATGGTCTTCCAGGTCATGTGGCCAGCATGACAAAGCCGCTTCTGGCAAACCAGAGCAGCACATGGAAACGCCGTTTACCTTCCCGCTGTAGCGGTTCCTATTTATCTACTTGCATTTTGACGTGCTTTCGAACTGCTAGGTTGGCAGGAGCTGGGACCAAGCAACGGGAGCTCACCCCATCACAGGGATTCAAACCGCCGACCTTCTGATCAGCAAGCCCTAGGCTCAGTGGTTTAACCACAGCGCCACCTGGGTCCCAGGTGGGCTCCCTCGCCGGCTCCCTCGGCCAATAATGCGAGATGAGCGCGCAACCCCAGAGTCGGTCATGACTGGACCTAATGGTCAAGGGTCCCTTTACCTTTAAGGAATGGTCTTACCACTGCTTCCTTCAAGCAGCCTCCATGCAAGAAGGCATTAATCACCTTCCTGGTTCAGCCCTCCTTACAGTTTTTATCAGCCAAGAGTCCAGAACACAAGTGGTCAACCTGGACCAACCCAAGCACCTTGTCCACATCTCCAAGCCTTACTACTCATCCAATATAGCAAGACTAGACTGTGCTCTGGACACATGTTGAGATTCATCTGTTGCAACAGTGAAGTCAAGGTCCCAATGGATGCAAGTGATTTTATCCTCAAAATACTTTGCATAAAAGTCAGTTGTGTCACCTCCTTCGGGCCAGACTGTAAAAGGCCCTGCACTACAAAGAAATGCTCTGCTGGATGACACAATGAGGTATAGGTAAAGGACCGCTGGACAGTTAATTCCAGTCAAAGGCGACTATGGGGCTGCGGTGCTAATCTTGCTTCAGGCCGAGGGAACCGGCATTTGTCCACAGACAGCTTTCTGGGTCATGTGGCCAGCATGACTAAACCACTTCTGGCAAGGATGCAATGGAGGCCTTCTTTGCTGCCTTCACTACCACTAAGTAGACTCAATGATGAGCCCTCACCAGTGTTTGGTTACATTCGACTGGAGTATTTCTCCACTCACGTTCAGGTTCCATAGCCATGGGAGCAGCCACCTGGGCTTGCTGTTTAGCCTTCAGCTGAATGCTGTGCAGCCCAAAGAGGAGGAAACAGGCTGAAACATCTTTTTAACTCCTCATCTCGCTATACTGGCCGAGGGAGATGGCGTACAGCTTCCGGGTCATGTGGCCAGCATGACTAAGCTGCTTCTGGCAAACCAAAGCAGCACACGGAAACGCTGCTTACCTTCCCGCCAGAGCGGTACCTATTTATCTAATTGCACTTTGATGTGCTTTCGAACTGCTAGGTGGGCAGGAGCTGGGACCGAGCAATGGGAGCTTACCCCGTCGCGGGGATTCAAACCACTGACCTTCCGATCAGCAAGCCCAGGGTTCAGGATTGTGAGTGTGCTGAAATGAGTCAGTGAAAAACAGTGGGGTGGGTGTGTATGAATGAATAAGAGATGGTGAGAGAGGGGTGTATGTATAAATTATATAGCAGAAATCTTGTCCTCCCCTTCCCCATTCTGCCCAATTCTGTACAGTGAACCAGCTGGAGGGGTGTTTAAACTTTTCCCCATTCCATTTAACTCCTTTCCCCCCATGCTATTATTCTGAAATAAACTGCTATCCTGAGCTGCTATTACCAATGTGAGAAGCTACCAGATATCAGTACAGTCGTACCTTGGAAGTTGAACAGCTTAGTTCTCAAATGTTTTGTCTCCTGAACGCCGCAAACCCAGAAGTGACTGTTCCTGTTTGCGAACTATTTTTGGAAGCCGAACATCTGGAGGAGCTTCCGTGACTTCTGATTGGCTGCAGGAGCTTCTATGGGGCGCTCAGCAACTTGAGCAAAGCAACTTGGGTTGAGAAAAGAGCATCATCAAAAAGGCACAGTGAAAAGGGATTAAATGACCACTCCTCTAACAGGGCTGCTACTGCTATCAAAATCAGAGCTTCCTGCATCTGCTTCAAACACTTTTAAAATGATGGAATATCGGATCATAAATTCCCCATGTCATATCTGTTTTAAACCTTAAAGAATTGGCTCATTTTCTTGAGTGATCTGCTCTGCATGTGTTTTCAGTTCTGTCATAAATTCACCTATTGTCTTGTGCTTAGGTACATGTTGGAGTCACCAGCTTTGCAGAGATTTAGAGTTTTGTCCATGGATTCACCAAATATTTTCCCCTAGAATGTCTTCTAGATACTTAGTTCTTCCATAATCTGCGGCATATATACAACTAATCTGCTTATATTATGCATTTTTTTTACTCCTTATGCTTGTGGCATATCTTGTCTGCAGAGTGAGGCAATGGTCTCACAGGTGGCTGATTCCCTTCTCTTCACATATGCCTGTTCCTGCTCCCAGCCTCCAATATGGCTTGCTGCCTTGAGTATGGTGGGAGATGCTACCCTATCACCAATGTTCAATTAAGAGTCAACTGCCTGCCCATGGAGTGGGAAAGGGGAGCCATCATGTCCTTTGCTTCAGGCAGCAGAATGTCTTCTGGATGAGTTCTTTGGTGGCACAAGAATGTGACTTTTCAGTGGTAGCTCCCCATTTTGTGGACTACTCTTCCTAGAGAGGTTTGTCTGGTGCCTTAATTGCATATATTTAGGCACCAGGCAAAAACACTCCTCTTCTTCCAGGCCTTTGACTAATTAAGCAATCCATGGTTTATTTTATTTTATTATTATGTTATGTTTTTTTTTCATTTTGCATCTTTATGTTTTAAACCTCTCCATGATCTTCAGGTGAAGGGTGGTATAAAAATTTAATAAAAATAATTTCTTAAAATGCAGCATTTTCTGTGGGCTCTGCCCTTTACTGCTGGGTTTTGCAATTTGGTTCTGCTTCTTGACACCAACAGCCTCTTGCCCCCAATCCCTTCTGAACACCATGCCTTTAACACACGTCTCCCTGAGCTCCACCTGTATGGGTATCCTAATTTTATCTTTCAAGAGTTAGTAAGCCTAATTTACAACAAGTTGTACAATCCTCATCACTCAGTTTATTTCCATTTTTCGTCTTAGCTGCCCATGATATCTACCAGCTGGCTGTCACTGTCCCTTCAAAGTTGACTTGACTGTACTTCCTGTTCTATGTATATTACAAATCCCACATGTTGCGGTACTTTGTGATTAAATAAACATTCAGTTGTATGAGGCTTCCATAGTATATGACTCATTTATTGGACTTCTTATCTTTGCCATAAATCTGTCACAAGATGTGTTGAAAGGTTTCAGGAAAATTGTCTCAGATCTGCTACCAGAAAGAAAGAAAGAAAGAAAGAAAGAAAGAAAGAAAGAAAGAAAGGGAAAACCCTTTAAAAATGCTCACAACGAAATCCATAAATTACTTCGTTATTCCCTTACTCTAAGCAACTGCACAGCTACATCTAGTACTTGTGGAAGCAGAATTGTTGTAAAATTTACAGATTTGTTAGACCTCCTTAATAATATGCGAAACACAACTGCCCAGGCTTCTACTATGTAAAAGACATTGTTCCTTAGAAAAGAAAAATGGCATAGCACAGAATCAGTGTTACAAGCACTGCCAAAACACTTGTACGTGTTCTCTAAAGTGGAGTGGGTAGCAACTCGTGGGGAAAGAGAAAGGGCTCATCCACTGCCTAGAAATCACAGGTCCAAGAGGTTTTTCTCCTGCTCCATTCCTTTCTCAGGGAATACCCACTGTCAGAGGAGCAAACTCTTAGGGGCCGAGGTTCCTTCACCACCACCCCATAAAATATTTGAGGGGGCTGCCCCCGCCCCAAGTTGGCATTGCCATTCAAATAGTATAAGATTGATTATGCAGGGTGAAGCTTACCTGGGCCCTCCCAATATGTTATTCAAGTTGGCACCCCTGCCTGCTGCTTTGCTTTAAATCAGAGCAAATGGCAATCTGCAGAAAACCCGACTGCCATTTGCTCTGATTGAGTGCTAAAGAGCGGTTTTCCCTGGGTGTAAAGCAGCAGGACAAGAGGAAGTGTGATTATGCTCTACTTTACAGCAGAAAACACACAGAGAGATACAAAATTCTCTTAATGCAAATAGACCTTCCAGAATGCCAGAACTGAAGGGGAAGAGGTTCTATTGTATTTTCTATGTTTTCAGCAATTCTTGGGCTTTACCTGTAAATTGCCTTAAATCCCACCAGGGGAAAAGGGATGTGTGTGTGTGTGTGTGTGTGTGTGTGTGTGTGTGTGCGAGAGAGAGAGAGAGAGATCCATTTTTGTGTTTTACTCTCTGAACATATATTATAAGAGGAAGGAAATAAGCAGAACAATATGGAACAAGGAGACAGTGACAGAAGAGGTCATGTTTTTATTCTCATGAGGTGAAGTAACTCTGAAAACCAGTCAAGCAATGACAAAGATGGATTTGTCAAAGTACTGTCAGGTGGAAGGACAAATAGAATTGATAATGTGCTTTAAAAAAGGATGTTACTTTAAGAGTTATTTTACAGACCTTGAGTCTTGGACTGAAATGCAACTTCTTTATCCCACTGAAGCTGCATTGTGAACTGTTGTGTGCCTTGTTATTGGATCCTGATGTTTTCATCACATGCTTGGCTTGATTATCCTAATGGATTACCATCCCTTGTCTTTTTGGCAACTTAAATCTCTGCTGATAGCTTATTTGCCTAGCATTATTCCCATTATATTCTCCTGAGAAATTTACATTTGCTTTTGGTGCAGTGCTGCTATCCACATTCATTTTTCCTCATCAGTCTTTACACCTGAGAATGAAAGCAGGTCAGTATAGAATTTTCCATTCTCGCACAAGTGTTCTGCTTCTAATATCATTGGGATGTAAGAGATAGTAAGATCGCCTGGTCATATCTTCTGCACTAAAGCATCAGGTAGTGATTAGAGATTCCTCCCTTCTGCGAGTTAGGACACGGGTGGTGCTGTGGGTTAAACCACAGAGCCTAGGGCTTGCCGATCAGAAGGTTGGCAGTTCGAATCCCCATGACAGAGTGAGCTCCCGCAGTGGCGAACCGTGCGGCTTGGCTGCCCAAAGGCGGAGGTGCCCTCTGGGGGCGGGACGTCATGACGCATGACGCATTACGGGCTGCCGTGTGCGAGCAGCGGTCTGGGGGGGCCGCCGTACGCCAGCAGCAGCATGTACTTACTGCACATGTGTATCATCCCAGCACATGCACACTCCATATGTGCCAGGATGCTGCACATGTGCAGTCAGTATGTGCTGCTGCTGGCGTACGGCGGCCCCACAGGCTGCTGCTCGCACACAGTGACCCGTAACGGGCTGCCGCTCATGAGGCAGCCAGCACGGACCGTGTATGGCATGCATGGGCGGAGGTGAGGGGTGCCCCGCCCCCACCGCCCCAATTTTTCTACACTACTGAGCTCCCGTTGTTCGGTCCCAGTTCCTACCAACCTAGCAGTTCGAAGCACGTCAAAGTGCAAGTAGATAAATAGGTACTGCTCTGGCAGGAAGGTAAATGGTGTTTCCGTGTGCTGCTCTGGTTTGCCAGAAGCGGCTTAGTCATGCTGGCCACATGACCTGGAAGCTGTACGCCGGCTCCCTCAGCCAATAATGCAAGATGAGCGCCGCAACCCCAGAGTCAGTCACGACTGGACCTAATGGTCAGGAGTCCGTTTACATTTACCCTTCTGGCTAGCAGGGCCGTCTTGAGCGCCCCTGGTGCCGTGGAGCGACGGATCCCTCCGGCGCCCCCCCACCCCGTCTCCCAGCGCGGCGGGCGGGCGCAGTGCGCAGCGCGGCTACCACAGGCGCTGCTGTGTGGCGGGTGGGCAGGCACAGCATGGTTGCCGTGGGCGCAGCTGCGCGGCTGACCGGCGGACCAGCCGGCCAGCAGGCGGGTGCAGCTCACGGCACCCTCCTGGCGGGCCGGCGCCGTGGTGCCCTGCGCCACCCAGCCTGGCTGTAGGGGCGGCCCTGCTGGCGAGTACTTCCTCTTCTAGTTCCTCCTTTTCAGTGCTAAAAGTCTGCCTTGCATTTATTTTCCTCACTCTGGTTTTTGAAATATATACATCCTTTAGGACTCTATAATGGCATGCCTAAGCAGACTGAAAAGTGGTCATCGACATTTTTTGAGCGCATTAAGAAAAAAAGGGGGGGCGAGATGGAACATCATCTGTCTTAGTTCTGTGTCTATGTGGCAGTTTTGGGTTTTTTATTCTCCGAAACATGTTTGTCAGTCTTGGCACTGAAATCACAATTAAAAGTGTCCAGCCCTTTCTTGCAGAGCATTCCATGACCTCCTGCTGCAGTGGATTCCATTGGCTTACAACACACTGTGTAGAACATTTCCTTTCCTAACTGAAACAAGACCTTTTGCAGAGTGTTCATACAATTGCTTGGCACAGCAGGATGGGCCCATAACACAAAGTCAAAGGTAATTTCTGGCACTCCAAACTCCTTATCATAGGTAGGGAGCTGAACATTCCACAGCATGATTGTTTTAAACATTATAATTAGCTGTCATATGGCTTGTCCTTGAGTTTGTACAGTATTTTTAAAAGGCTAAATACTGTAGGAGAAGGATCTAGGATTGACCGATATTCTTCCCTATATACTGGTAACTTGGTCTGCCTTAACTTAATGTGCCTATATAATCGGGGGGAAATAAGCACTGCCCCCCCCCAGTATATATTCCATCCAAATTTTATCAAGGCTGTGGTATATCACAATAAATCCTGCAGAGATATTTATATAGGACTCCTGCAGAATGCATCACTGGCATCTCAGCATAGCTTTCGTCCACTTTCTAAAGCTGGGATTGCAGGCATGACTAATGGCAGCATGCCGTGAGCAACCCCCTTCGCCCCTCCATGCACACATTCTCGGTGTCACTTTTCTGTTAGTGAACAAATACCGCCAGAGCAAATACCAATAGATTTCCCATTCCGCATTGCTGTCCAATGTCCATGCCAGACACTTCTAAGAATGCTACCATTCTGTACAGTAAGAAGCAGATGATGTCAGGAAAGCTGATTGACCCAGACTCCATTCCATATGGAGCAGATATCAGACCACTTTTACCAGACTGAGGCTGGAGATCCCATTATTTGGTTTCACTGGGATTTGCATGATATCAATGGGGATGCAGTGGTACCTCGGGTTACAGATGCTTCAGGTTACAGGCGCTTCAGGTTACAGACTCCGCCAACCCAGAAATAGTACCTCGGGTTCAGAACTTTGCTTCAGGATGAGAACAGAAATCGCGCAGCGGCAGTGGGAGGCCCTATTAGATACAGTGGTACCTCAGGTTAAGAACAGAGCTCCAGAACGAATTAAGTTCTTAACCCGAGGTACCACTGTATATCGATTGAAAATGTATTGTATTGTTTCTGTATTGTAACTTTTGAATTATTTTTTTTGGGGGGGAGCTATATAGGAAGCAGTGGTGTAGTGTTCTAATGACAGTTATCATAACCATCCCCAAAGGGGCAGTCCAAAACACAAGCAGCTGTGTTTAGCCAGTATTTAATAAATTATAATAATAAGAATGACAGATCCTGAAACTGAGGCTCCAATACTTTGGCCACCTCATGAGAAGAGAAGACTCCCAGGAAAAGACCCTGATGTTGGGAAAGATTGAGGGCACTAGGAGAAGGGGACGACAGAGGACGAGATGGTTGGACAGTGTTCTCGAAGCTACGAACATGAGTTTGACCAAACTGCGGGAGGCAGTGGAAGACAGGAGTGCCTGGCGTGCTATGGTCCATGGGGTCACGAAGAGTCGGACACGACTAAACAACAACAACAACAACACACTAAGACAGCAGCAGTGTGCCACCCAATTTATTAGGTTCAGCATGGCTTCAGTCCTATGCTTTGGGCAGATCCAAACAATAAATTTAAAACATATTCAATACAAATTTGAAAGGGCATGACTCCCTCCAAAGAATCCTGGCAACTGTAGTTTGTTAGAGGTGCAGGAACAAAGTAGCTTTGTAAAGGGATCCCAGGAATTGGGGGGAGTCATGTGTATGATGTTTTAAATGTATACTGTGGATCTGCCCATAGCTTCATGGGAGGAAGCTCCATAGAACTCAGTGGGGCTTACTTCTGACTCCAGTGTTAATTTCTTCTGGCCTTTGGCTAGAATAAACTTATAAACAATGACTACACAGATTCAACATGTAAAACACCATCATCTTTAACAAAAGATTTCTAGCCAGCTGAAACGCGATCTTTAACTTTTAATTAGAGAGGGAGCCAATCTTGCCAGTAAGTGTTACTATTTGAACTGCAAGTTTCAAAGAACCCAATAAGCAGCAGTACGCAGTCATTGCTTGATTACTTTCCTCATTAACACATTCACTTGCCAGAAGAATAAGGTCCATCAATTACCATGAGGTTCTTGCGGAGGACGTTGGTGCTCCTGCTCTGAAAAAAAGTGCTCCTTAACATCCCCCTTTCACTACAACACTGGTAACAGTCAGGGCAGGAAAGTTAGTATATATACCCTACTATATGGTTTAGTGATCATAGTATTGCTGCTTGTCTGGTTTTAAACTGGCCTTCACAGGTTTTTTTTCATCTTTTTAAATCATAGTTCAATCTTAATGTTTGATATTTCATGCTCTGCACTTGCTCAGGGTGGTAAGTACTAGGGATCAGCTGTGAAAGATTGTATCTTTATACAATGACCGTGCTGCTAATTTGTGATGTTTAGCATCTGTTTATCTACAAGCATACAAGGCCAGCAGGGTGGAGTAGGTAGACCAGTATTGGTGAATCTTTTTCAGCCTGAGAGTCACAATTCCTTCCATGGCAGTCATGCTTCTGAGTTGCTGGAAGCCACAGAAGATGGGAGTGCTCTTGTGCTCAGATCCTGCTTGCTGGCTTCCCACTGGCACCTGCGTGCCCACTGCAAGAACAGGAGGCTGGATGAGATCATTGGCCTGATTCAGAGGGTTCTTTTCTTATGTTCTGTCCTCCACCAGGCAGGCAAGCAAGATAGATTACCACACTGCAAGGGCACATTCCAACACTTGAAGAGGTGGGTGTGGCCTGAGGATGGGTAATGGCCCAAAGGCCAGAGAAAAAGATGCCTGATGGGCCATGTTTAGCCACTGAAACTGAGGCTCTGAGATATTGACAAAGAAAAACTTCCAGACAGTTCATGCTAGCCTTTAAAGCAGATCTCCACAAGTTTCACAAAAGCAACTGCATACTCTTGCAGCAGCCCAAGACTACCACGACTTGCCAACAAGCAGCAAAACCTTACTTTCTCCAGCTCTTGCTTTGATTCAAACAGCTTCTTTTTTGACTTCCTGCACAAGAATACACAGGAATTTAAAGCAGTATGCCCTTAAAGGGCAGCATGGGCAGAGGCAAAGGAGATGTTAATTCCACTTCTGCCTGCGTTCCCTCACACGCCCTCATTGTTTCATCCAAACTGATTTTCTTCCAAGGGTGGAAGAAAATCCTGGTGGAAGAAAATCCTGCTGGGAGAACAACTGGGTTGCATGAAGAAAAGCTTATGCAGGGAAGGGTTCAGCTTAGCTTTCCTACTTCCTATACTGCACTTTAAATCACCTGGCCCCTGCAATGTAGGAATTTGGCACAATCCAAAATGGGTTCAGCCAACACCAAGTTTACTCTCGGTTTCACCATCAAACATCCGACAAGCAGTTTTGATCCACTTTCCTAGCTCTGGGAATGTCAACTGCCATTAAGCCCTCATCACTTACTAAAAGCCTCATTTTGCAATGGCCAAGCTGTTGAGAACAAGGAAATATTTACTTGAAATAGCTCGTAAATGAGATGTGCACAGTCTTCTACGGAGAGATGGCATGGATGATTCATGGGGATTGGAGGGTGGCAGGATAAATTGCTTTTGTGATTTGCTGTGTGGTTCTTTTTTTTATCACTAGAGCTCACATCTTTGGAAACTTGCTGCTTTGAAAAACTGCTGTAAAAGAAAAAAATGTGTCTCTGGAGCTAGGCAATAAATTCATCCATGTTGTGCATCTGAGTAGGGCTGAAAGGAAAAGCCTTGCCCAGGGCTACAGCTGGAAATCTGGGTGTGGCTCCCCCCCCAATTGTGGACACATAGTGAGTCACTTTAGCACACTGTTCCATCCAACATTGTTACCAGAGTCCCCCTTCCTACTCTAGGAAGTAAACAGTTTTGCTTAACATGGATGAAACATATTACATCAGGAAGCATGTACTGTGTTACATTCAGGGAGCTAACTCTCCGTTGTTCACTAGAGGAGAAATGACCACTGGGAGGCTTACAGAAAGAAACAACACTATGGTGAGTCTGCAGCAGCAAAACTGGATACCTTCATCTGCCCCAGCTGCAACAAAACATCTCTCTCCTATACAGTGGAACCTCGGTTTATGAACACCTCGGTTTATGAATTTTCGGTTTACGAATGCCGCGGACCCATCTGGAACGGATTAATTCACTTTCCATTACTTTCAATGGGAAAGTTCGCTTCAGTTTATGAACGCTTCAGTTTATGATCAGACTTCCGGAACCAATTACACCCATGCTTCGGGTTAAGTATGCTTCAGGTTGAGTACTCCGCGGACCCGTCTGGAACGGATTAATCCACTTTCCATTACTTTCAATGGGAAAGTTCGCTTCAGTTTATGAACGCTTCAGTTTATGAACAGACTTCCGGAACCAATTGTGTTCTTAAACTGAGGTACCACTGTATTGGTCTCTACAGCCACAGCAGGCACTGTAACCTTCCCACAGTTTGACTTCACTCCCAAAGGCGCTCTCCTCCATTGTCTCCCAAGACAGATGGATGCCAACCAATGAGTGATAAGGCTCCTAGCAGGCAACATAGTATGGGGTAGTTTTGTGATTGTCAGCTAAAGATAGCTAGACATAAAGGAGACATATGCATGCTACACACAGAGACAGAAAAGCATGCATGCATATATCTCAACTATCTAAACAATGCCACTGACCAGCCAATAGCTATGCCTGGTACGGAATTAGCGGAAGTGGAGACAATTCAACACAAAGCAAATGAATGCATTTATACTGAAAGGAATCTCCTAGCCAGCTTGAAGGTAGATCAGGATCTACTATTATATTTCTGGCTAATTTGCAGAAGATCTGACAGCAAATAACAACAAAAAGACAACTTTTCTGACCTGTGTTTGGCTGCTGATATGAAATAGGGGACACTATTTTCTTTTGCATCTTTGTCTTTTGCTTGAAAGAACTTGTGGCTCTAGCAAAAAAACAACAACCCTAAAATCCAAAGAGCCTAAAATCTGCCAACCCCTGGAATAGCGTGTGATGAGATTTCAGAGAATACTGTGTGATAACTAAGTTAACTACCTGTTTTTCAACACTTATTTTCAGTTTTTTGCTATGTCGTGATTGCAGTCTTGTTACCAGATATTCACCTTGTAACTATGTCATCAATTAGAGCTTGCTTATCATTATTTCTACATTCTGATCACAATAACATCAAATTTGTAGACAGAAACAAGCTTTTCTAACACTAGAGGGCAACATCAAAGTAGTATTAAGGCATTAGGAACAGTTTTCATTTAAAAAAAGAACATTGCAGATTATTAATTAATTATCCTTAAATACTTTCTATAAACACAGCAAGCTTAAGAAAAGTATTAATATTACTGATCTTAGTTAAACTATATGTTTTGCATGTATAGGAAATTTTAATATGCATTTATGAAAGAAAACAAAATGAACTTTAGTTTCAGTTGAAATACACATTAAAACAATAAACCAGGCAATTCATCACAGTTATAAGATGTTTATTAAAGTAAATATCAATTCATTTTGATTGAAATCCTTTATGGTTGTTCAGACATAGAATATATCTGAGTGGAGTGACAATGTCTTGAAATATATTTTTCCAAGAAAACTTCTGAGATTGCCACTTTGCAGAATTTTCTCTGGATACGGGCCACCGTTCTTTTGTGGCAGCTGCCATTCCTTAACACCCCCTGGAAGGACAGCAAAATGGTGGCCAGGTTACCAATGGCTGATGCTGTCACTTGCAGCAGCAGCAACAACAAAAGACCATTGGAGAGGTGGAAAGAAAGAGGTTGTGCAGTTGTCACTTCCAATACTATTTAAGGATGGGCTTTATGCACAACATCTGCATTGATTTGAAGCTGAGCTCTGAATAATAATAATAATAATAATAATAATAATAATAATAATTTATTATTTATACCCCGCCCATCTGGCTGGGTTTCCCCAGCCACTCTGGGCGGCTTCCAACCGAATATTAAAAACAGTACAGTACTGTGAATGTTTATGATACATGTAGATAACTATTTTGGGAAAGCTGGAAAGGGCACAATCCCCAGTCTTATGTAAGTAGCCTGTGGGCATGCATCTGTGTGTAGGTTCCATTCAAACCTTTGGCTGAATGTGCAGAGTTAGGGGAAAATGGGTGTGATCCCACACTGTTCATCCGCCCATTCAATGAATGCAGATACAGCATGTGTGACTAGCTACGCTTCATCCCTAGATAGTAAATGGTGCTGAAGGTGTTTGAGTTGCAACTCTTCCATATCAACACAATCATCTCCATTGTGAGCCGAGGATCCATTAAATATTCTGGCCTCGCCCTGTTCCTGGCATGAAAATGGATCCCTTACAGAGCAAGGGGACAGGGACTGGCTCCTTTTGGGCTGAGTCACATCCTTACACTTACACGAGTTAAATGGGTTCTGCTGCACAGGGTGACTCATATGATCAAACTGTAACAGCTTTCGAAAAGATACTGCTCAGATGTGATATTCTGCAACAAGTCCCTCAGGAAGCTATTACATATGGAATCATGGGGAAGTGAATAGATGAGAATGGACTAAAACAAAATGCAAATGTGATTTCTGTAAATTGCTATTGAGGCAAGAAGGAGATCTCAGCCATTAAGAAAATAGAGAGACCCACAGAATTGGATGAGATGGGGGATGTAGCGTTTTCCATTCTAAAAGGGGCTCCTAATGTCTGTGATGATTTGACTGTTGGACCAAACTTCTTTCCAGAAAGAAATTCTTTCCTTGGCCACTCACTCCAGACATGATGGATGTTTGCAAGGATAACAGATAAATTATGCATCTGTGCTCTCCTCCCCATCGTGAACGGCCATGGCTTAGAAAATGCCTTCTGCAGACATTTCTGCTCAAAGCACTTCACTATGCTAGAACCAAGATAAGATTTTATACAGGGGAAAAAATAAAACCAATGTACATATTCCCAAGGAAGGCCAACAATCGTATGAAGAATTTTGAAAAAACATTCCAATGCAACCAGAAATTCTGGACTTTAATTCAAAGAGGGGGGGGGGTTAGTCTATTTTGAAAGAAAGCGGCAGAAAGTCTGAAAGTCTGAAAAAGTCTGAATTTTTTGCACCCATTCCTGGCTATCTTTCAGTTTTCAGTTCATTCCCACCCCTTTTCTCTTGAGAAATTGCCACAAATGTTTCTTACTGCACATGTTTAACAGCTCATGCATGATTTGGATGAATTAAAACAAAAGTTAGCACATAAAACAAAACAAACACAAAAGTATCGTTTTACTGTAAACTCTTTCCTAAACCAGTCTTAACTTTTCTCTCTTTTTTTGCATGTGTTACATATGTTATGTAAATCTGTGTGAAAGCTAAATAATGTATATGCCAAGCACATTGCTGCATCTCTGGAGACCATGTTAAAATATTAACATAGTAAAATTCTACTAATAAAGTTTTGACATTTATAGTTCTTTCCATCCAAGAATCACAATCTATTTGAAGCCATCTTGTAAGGATGGTGGTACTTAAAGAATGATTCATTGTCCATTCATGTTGGCTAGGGGAAAACAACTAAGCCAACAAAGAAAAGGCAGAGCTCATCATGTGAGCTGTCCATACCTCGCTGCCAGCATGTGGTTGTAGCACACTTATGGGTTCATGGTTCTATAGGAAAATATACCACCTAAGGTCCATGAAACAGCTATAATAATAATAATAATAATAATAATAATAATAATAATAATAATTTATTATTTATACCCCGCCCATCTGACTGGGTTTCCCCTCCCCACTCTGGGTGGCTTCCAACAGAAAAATGAAATAAAATAATGAATCTATTAAACATTAAGAGCCTCCCTAAACAGGGCTGCCTTCAGATGTCTTCTAAAAATCTGGTAGCTGTTTTTCTCTTTGACATCAGATGGTAGGGCATTCCACAGGGCGGGGGCCACCACCGAGAAGGCCCTCTGCCTGGTTCCCTGCAACTTGGCTTCTCGCAGCAAGGGAACCACCAGAAGGCCTTCGGTACTGGACCTCAGTGTCCGGGCAGAACGATGGGGGTGGAGACGCTCCTTCAGGTATACTGGACCGCCTGAAGGGCTTTAAAGGTCAGCACTAATATATCTAAACTTTTGACAAGGTTCTTCATTCTGAGTGCCTGACAAGGCCAACCCTACCATTACACAGGGTGAGGTGGATGCCTCAGGAAGTAGATGCTGAAGTGGGTGGCAGCAGCAGCAGCCCACTGACCAGTACTCTTGAGCAACTGAGCCACACAAGTTGCCCTACACTGCCTAAACTAGCCTGCTGCCCACTGCTGCAATGGAAGACTCTGTCCAGCAGCCATGGTTGCTATAAGGCCTACTTGCTAAGGAATAACCACATTTGATACCAATAGGGAATGCTTTCGAGTAAACATGCATTAGATTGGGCTGTTTGTCTGCGTCCTAAAATACATTTACGATGGTGCAGTAACAGAAGAATCTGCACTACACTGAGTCAAACCATTGGCCTATCTACAGTGGCTTTCCATTGTTCCAGGCATGGAATCCCTCCCAGCCTTATCTGGAGATGTCAGAGACCAAACCAGTGACTGTCTGCATGCAAAGCAGAAGCTCCACCACCGACTCACAGCTCTTTCCCAAAAGTCAACTCCCATCAACCCTGATCTTTGGCCATGCTAGCTGTGGGGAGTCCAAAAACATGGGAAGGGCATCGCAGGTTCCCCATCCCTGCTCTACAGTGAGTGGCTTGAACAGAACATTTGCTCCATTTTGTGGGTAAAGGTAAAGGGATCCCTGACCATTAGGTCCAGCCGTGACCGACTCTGGGGTTGCGGCGCTCATCTCGCGTTATTGGCCGGTACAGCTTCCGGGTCATGTGGCCAGCATGACAAAGCCGCTTCTGGTGAACCAGAGCAGTGCACGGAAATGTCGTTTACCTTCCCGCTTGGAGCAGTACCTATTTATCTTTGACAATCCATTGTGAGCACAACACTTGAAGGTATTTTCTGAAAATCATGTGAAACAAGAGAAAAACCCATACAGAGCTCACAGGGACTTTCCAGAGGAGTCTGTAATAATCATACCCCCCCCCCCCAAAAAAAATGATGCTTTGCTTTCTGTGATCCAAAAAAGCATTTAGTCTCTTTGACTGAAAAAAGAAAAATGAAAACATACAGCTCAAAAACAAAACTGAAATTGCCTATTCTTTATTGACATTTAATGGGTCTTCTCAGAGAATGACTAATATTGGCTACAACTAAGAGTCCAGTAAACTGCACTTTCATAATTCCATAATGTCATACTCTATTCACTGAGATGTGAATCCCTTAAGAGGGAAGGTATTATTCACCTCATAGTCCTATCTCATAATGTATTGGTGTTATGCTTGCATTTTTAATGTTTTCAGAGAGCCTTCACTATTTAAAATCTGTGTCTGCTACACTTCCAATTTGTCTTGTGCAAGTAAATACCATCCTGTTGGGTACCATACGAAGCCAAAAAGAATTTGACTGTCCTACAATTCTGTGACCTTTTAGATTTAAATGAGTAAAATGAAAGAAAAGTGGTTTTGAAAGTAACTTATAAAGTCACGAAAAGAAGGTATTGGCTTACTGGTAAAACTTTTCAAATGTGTTTCATTTAAATAATTTTCATGGAAGGAATGTGAGGGGAGGGGAAATAGCCCTGTTATGTACATTTTTCATTTCATCGTGACACTAACTCTTGTTCAAATAAAAGCGCCAAATCTCTTATAGTTACACATGGCTTATGGTGTATGTACATAGAAATATTATCCAAACTGCTAACATGGTATTATTGGGAGAAATACACATGTTGAAATAGCCATAAATCCTGACATTAAAAGAGAAGCAAGCAGAGTACAAGAATATTAGCCAGGGAACAAAAATATGCCTAGCATTAGTTACTCTATTATTAAGTTGTATATTCTGGGAGATACATGTTTTGTGACATCTGGCAAAAATGCAACGTTTAGGCTGCATTCCCTTTTGCCAGCACCATCCTTTTTGCCAAGCTAAGTTCTGCCAGTTTTCCAGGTCATGGGACTGAGCTGAAAGAGGTTTCAATTTGGTGTAAGTCTCACCCTATCCTGCCTCCAGAGTGCCCTTTTGGGGATTTACGCCAACCTTGGTTGGGCCAGCTTTGGCTGAGACGGCTGGAGTGACTTATTTCTGTATTTCTGGCAGAGCCAAGTTGAGGACTGCCATCCTTGCAGGCTTTGGTCTTGGCCATTTGAGGTCTTATTGCAATCTGCCAACATCCAACAGTTCCCTCCAAAGGACGAAAGGTTCAAGGGGGTCCAGATGCTGTACCTCAGCAGTGGCACCCTACTGCTTTTTCTCACAAGGCACTTGGTTCTGATGGGCTCTGTGGTGGGAACAGGCCAGCCCATGAAAACGGCAGCATGTGATTGTTCATTTGTGGTTGTCTGTGATGATCCTTAGTTTCTTGTGTGAGTGGGGAGGGAGGGTGTTTTGATTAGGTTAGCCATATTGATTTGTATGCTGACGGTAAGTTTTTGTCGTTGTCTTGTTGGGCTGTATAAGTGATGAAGGGGAACCATACTGGGGTGAAGGTGTCTTCTTCTGTTTGTCCCCATGTCAGTTTCAGCTTACTGGTTAGTTTTTCTAGTAGGGCTGTTTCCCATACAACTTGGTGCCATTGGTCCATGCTTACCCCTGACAGGTCCCTCCAGTGCCTGGCTATGATGTTTCTTGTTGCTGACAATAATCACATCTTAAGACGAATCCCGACCTCTCTCACCAACAGAGAAGCACGAACAAACAACAGAGAACCTGCACAAATGACGCTGACGCCGAACCCCTACACATATCAAGAAAAACAGAAACATTGACAATCCACCACACCCAACTCCCCATCCCACCCACCTCTTTCCCCCCCTTCCTCATAATGTCTCAACAAGTAAAATTGATGTGTAAAAATGATGCATGAGACACTGCACTACCTTTGTAACCCAAGAAAAGCATGTGGATATATAGATAAGCTTTTAATGTTTAGTTTTTAATGTTGTTCTTTTAATTAATTTTATTCTAACCCTTTTAAGGTGCCCTAAGGTTCAAGTGTATGGTATTAATTCCATATATTAAAAAATGTCAGGTTGTCCCTGTGACAGAAAAGTTGGTTTGAAAAGGGGGAAACGCACGGCAGCCTCTGATTGGCTGAGGTTCCAGGAGGGAAAGTATAAAAGGAACGGATTTTGGAGAAACAGTAGGTTGATCGGGAAGGAGGGTTGGTTGGATCTGGGAAGTTGGTTGGTGTGAGGAGGGAAAGGGAGTGAGGTTGGTTGGTTCAGAGGTGGGTTTTGGAATTGAGGTTGGTTAGGTAGGGAGATAGGTGGAGATTTTGGGACTGTCAGGAGAGAGAGTTGGTTCAAGATAAACATCCACTCTGAGTGTAATATGGAAGGTACCTCAGGAGCAGGACTGTTTAAAGGGGTGTGAGTGTGAAGTAAAGTACAACCCTGGAAAGGTTAGATACTAAAGCAGTACCTAAGTTTTATCCCTCTACATTGTTATGCCACCTTGGATTTAAATAAAGCGTTCTTGTTTATTTAAAAAGAAAACCCGACTGAGACTCCAATTCTTAGTTTTCCCCTCACGAAGGTCCCCCAACATTATAGTCTGGGAACGTTTGTATGCCTGCGGGTTAATGGTTGTTCTGAGAGGTGGGGGCAACATAACCAAGTGAGAGCGGGTCCAACAGTGATAGGGAAAAAATAATTAAGTGCTGTTGCACTCGCTGGTGTCCTGTCCCAGTCCCATTTGATATTCTATAAATTCAATGAACCTATCCCTAGCTTATCAACAAAAACATTTCAAGGCCAAGGTGATGCTAATGATAAGCAGAGCTAAACATGTGAATGGGCGTTAAAGTTGGGTAACTAGCCTTTAAAATTGTTTATGTCTCACATTCAATTCATACTTGAATTATTAATTTTCACACCCAAGTTTACAATGGCCAAATGATTCAAAGCAGAAGTCCAATTATAAAGTGTCAGTTGGTTTTTCCAGCCTGACACCATATTTCCGCATGAATTTAATACCCAATATCTCATTCCATCTGAAAGATTATGGCATGCATGTTTACATGCAAATATCAATTGTGAATAATTATTGAAAACATAACTTTTCACAAGAAAAATCTTGTTTCATGGTGTCTCCTCCTTTGGCCTATAAATTAGCATGTGTTACATCTAAATAGAATTACCTTTCAATGATAGTAAAAAAGAGAAAGTTTTGAGTCGGCAGCCCTTTATGTTAATATATAAAGCATCTTCCTAGAAATTCTAAGAACTCGACTGATTGCCCGGACTAAAAATCTTTAACATCAGGGACTATGAAATCTCATCATCAGCCCACGCAATGTTTTCCCCTTGCCAATCAGTATAACACAACACATGGCCCTGTTATGATAACAGCTCACTAAAACAGATTTAGCGCAATAAACTACGAAATAGCCTCAAACCCCAACAAATTATATTAAATTCCATGAGACTTACTCTGTGGAGATGGGACAGAAATCCATAGCAGAGCAACTGGCACACCCAACCTTCTGCCATGCAGCTGCAGCCTGGACAAGGGGTGTGGGAGAGCTGTTCCTTTTTCACCCTTCCAGTCTCCTCTTCCCCCATTGACTACAACGCTCCAGGAGCTGTGTATGTCAGGGGAATGAGGCTTAGAATCCTGAGCATTTAACTTGCCCCAAGAACACCTCATTCCTGGCAGGATACCTGCAGAGCTTTCCATGAACGTACCATGGGCCCTTCAGTGTCAACTCGCTTTTGAGCTGTCCACTCCAACTGTGGAGTAGCACTTGTGTTGCATCCAGTGGTCCCTGAGAGGATCTTTGGCTGGTTCAGGACTGCAGCTATGGTTCTTTTGTGACTAACTTATCCCATTCATCCAAAGAATGCAGGACCAACAATAATTCTTTGGGTTGGGACCTGTACCATGGACCCAGGTTTTAAATAGTTCTACAGCAAGAAACCCCATTTTGTCAAGATGAACTCTGTCACCTTCAAGTATTATTTTCTTTTAAAAAAAGAATATAAAAGCTATGCTAGCTAAACAACATATGTTAATTATAATCAAATATAAAAATGAATTGTTTGTGACAACCAAGACTTGTACATAACACGGCACGTATATCCATATGTGGTAGAATTGTAACAAAATCAGGGTGTTTTGGGAGATGATATACAAGGAGCTAAAGAAAATATTGAAATATTCTTTTAAGAAATGCCCCGAAATATTTCTTTACGGAATATCAGAGGACATCAAGCCGAATGATAGATGTATCATAAGTTATTCTGTAGCTGCCGCTAGATTATTAATTGCAAAAAATTGGAAGGCCACAGAAGTTCCAAGTAAAGAGGATTGGCAACAAAAATTATTCTATTATTATAATTTGGCGATAAAATATGAAGAAATTAAAAGAATAAAATTAGAAGAATAAAAAAAAATCTGGAAACCATTTACAGACTATATAAAGGATAAAATGGAAATTCCAAATCTCATCTCAGATATTTAAAGGTTCTATTAAGGAAAAGATTAAAGATAAAATATAAAGAAAATATATTGAAACAAATGTATATAAAAGCTTATGGTATGTAGTTTTATATCTGGAACACAGGGACAAGCTCAGAAAAGGTTGAGAAGTAGATGGGGAAGGGAAGAGGGAGGGAAATGAGGGGGAGGAAGGGAGGTACGGGATGGGGAAACAAGATAATGTAACGCTAAAATTTTGATTGTACATCTTTTTATTTGATTGTAAATAATGTTTTTTGAAACCAATAAACACTATTTTATTATTTAAAAAAAGACGTACATAACACTATGGGAAAAAGTGAAACTGAGTTTATTTGTTTTACAAGCTGTTCCAGGAATGCAATTGCTGTGATGTTGCATTTGTTTTTCCTGGTAAATATTCAAAAGGAACTGAAAGGGATGAAAAGTCTAATTCCCGCCCCCCGCTGAAATGTAACTTAACAGTATGTACATCCCTATATCCACTTACCTCAGAAGAGCCTGAGGAAGCAGTCTGCTGCGGTAATTTTTTTAATCCTTTGCTGTGTAGTGATATATTATCTTTATCATAGGGACAAAGAATAGGAGGCTGGTATTCAGGTCATAGAATTACAGACAAATGATATTATTATCATTTATTTATTATCCCTGTTTAGGGAGGCTTTTAATGTTTAATCGATTATTTTATTTTATTTTTCTGTTGGAAGCTGCCCAGAGTGACTGCGGAAACCCAGTTATTATTATTATTATTATATTATTATTATTATTTCCAATTATTTCTCAATTAACAAAAGTTTTTTTTATGATTTGCCAATAGAAACTGAGGGCTTTAGGATCTATATGTCCAGAGTTGCCTCGGAACGCTTTGGATTTCTGAGGCAATTCAGTCAGTCAAACTGCCATTTGCCTCAGCATTCTGCAAAGTGAAAATCTTATTCAATGTGGACTACAGAATTTTTTCCTGATGCTGTGACTGTTTTAAAAAATGTATTGTTATGAATTTGAAGGGAATAGGCTGTTTGCCGAGACCCTTCTAAACCGTGGATCCAGCAAATGTTAAAATATAAGCCCGGCTAGCTTCCTTTTGAGGTGATTGCCTGGGTGATGGGCCAGTAAGGGGAACAAAGTAAGTGGATCTGTGTGAGATGGCAAATGGGTGTCATCCTCCCCCCACCTGGCTGGTAGTTGGAAAAAGACAAAGGCGAGAGCCCAGTGTTTAGTGAATGCTTGATTTCTGTTTGAATAGCCACACTGTGAATAGCCACATTCTGTTTGAATAGCCACACTGTGGCTATAAGAAGAAACAAGACCCTTTGGCGGTATTCATGCTGTCAACCTCTCCTTCACAGGCTCATGTTGTACGTATGTGTAAATAAACCAGATATCATAAAGTTACCACCGTCACTCCAAAGGAAACATGTATGCGGCTGGAACCCCTGGAATCTCACACCACTCGGATATTGGGGTGACGTGCAACAGTTTTGTAATTTGTTATCTGTTCTGTGGTGTTTTGTGTTCTGATATATTACAAACCCACAAATAAAACATTTTAGAAATGAGGGCTTGTTTTTCCAAACTGCCATCATTTTCTTAAGACAACACATAAAACAGGTTCTTCTTCTTCAACAACAGGGATTCCCATACTTCCTACCCCCAGAAATCACTTGAGAGAGGAATAAAAATCACTGAGGCCTACTAGTCACCAAATGGTAGAGAGACGGTGCCAGTAACAGAAAAAAATCTACCTACCTAAACTATAGGAGCACTACCTTGCTCCTGTAACATATCACACTCTATTTCCACAGTGTATGAACTGCTTCAAAATACCATTGAAAAGCAACTGTGGGGTTGATTTTATTAGCATAGGAAATATGTGGCTCATATGAGAAACATATGGATACATGCCCTTAATCCAGATGCAGTCAGCCAGTATTTTGCAAATTTAAGAAAGCACTGATAGCATAACTGATCTCATATGTGTGTTTTTTTTGTTTTTTTGCTAGACTGTAACATAATGTCTATTTGTAGACCATTTCATAGCACTTTGGAAATTTAAAAGACAATGGCTCAGACCCAGACGAAGTTGTCCACACTAGGTCCCATTGAAATTATTGGAATATGTGAGTTATGACTAAGTTTTTATGTGGATTTCAATGGGACCTGTGTGACTAAACACTTCTGACTTGTTATGCACAGTCAGCACATCTTATTGTGATTCTGTTAGAGATATCCCACTTTACAAACTCAAGAACATCAATACTGTTACACTCCACCCAAACAAGTGGTGTGAGATTCCAGGGGCTGCAGGTGCAATTTACCCAGGGTCTGCCCAGGCATTTTACCCAGGTTTTACCCAGGACACATGGCCACCATATATCTCATGCTTTCTGCAGCCTATTCTAATTGACTGTATTGCATTTTGAACCCATCCACTTGTATGATTCCCAATTTTGTGGTATCACTCGTTTAAAAAATCTAAGAAGAAATCACTTGTGCTTTTCCCTATATAGTCACACATACAAACTTGGAGAAGTCCACTCCATGAACTAAGAACTTTTGCTCAAATATGCCATAACTTATATATCCCTAGTTTCCATTCTTGGGGAACTATTCCTCATTTAAAATCAAAAATAGATTATCATCTACTGCCTTTGTGACATCCATTCTTTTATTACAGAGTATGAGCTTTAGAAATATGGAAAGGGCATAGAAGTAATTATTTTCACCAAGATTGCTCAGAAAGGGAAACATTCCCCATCAAAAATATCCCTGAAATATGACCAAACAGCCTCTTTTCCCCTCAGAGAAACAAAGCATTACCATAATTGTACTAGTATGCTAATTGCACTGTTGTACTTCCCTGAAGTGAAGCAAGTGGGGAATCTACTGGCAAAAGACAGGGGGATTTCCAATTATGTCTTTTGTGGGGTTATTGGGTTTTATATATATATCCATGAAATAAATTCTTCAGCTGAATTATCCCACATGTTGTGCTTGGAGGTATTCCCAGTGATTTGCTCAACAGGAGACAAGTGGGAGACGGGCCCAAGCTCACCCAGATCCAGTTTAGATACCATAGTGATAGTTTATTTTCTAAATAAAACAATGAAATCTACTTCTTCCCTGCAAGTTCTGCTTTATGTATAGCTGTTCATATTCTAAATTCTTTCCCTCTGCCTAGCCCTGTAGAGCTATAACTCTGAAGGTGCAGGGAGGGGGTGGAGATACCTGGCCACTTAAGATACAATAGTTCCGGCTAGATGATGAATAGATTTCAGCATTGTCAAGGTGAATTGTGCATCAGTGGCACAAGATGATTGGGAGAACGATACTATAGAGCATGCAGTTAGTAATCGGATTTGTCAGAGGCACAACAAACGCAGGCAGCCAAATGAGTTATGGCATTGGACTTTCATTGACACAGAGATGAAGGAGTCAGTTTCTTGGAAGGGTGGGAGTTTAGTTTAACTGGTAGTTTAGTTCAACAGCTATGCTGCACTCTGCACAGTTTTCATTTAACATTTGTGTTTCAGTTTCTCTCATACCTAAGAGCTCTCTAGCAGAGTTTAGTTTCAGTCCAATTGAAAAAGGCACAAGTGCAATATTGCTGGGAATTATAACATTTCTTCAGGGTTGTATTCAGGGCAACCCTTGGATAGATGTTACACCAGCTCCTGCCTCCTTTAATTCTAGTTACAGGGATGAAAGGCTGCTCCCATCTGCATAGCTCTTTCCTGGATTGTGTTTTTTGGTCACACTAGGGCCCACTTTTTGACCCAAGAAGCACAGGCCGATGAGCAAGCAGTGAAAGGCCACATGACTGTGGGTGTGGTCAGGCCCAGCATTTCCCTGTTACACCCCCCCCCAATTCTTCTTCAAACACACAACTTTCCACCAGTACACATGCAACAGCTGCCACAGGATGACTGGGGAGAGCAGGTTTTAATCTACACCCCTCAACAATTCAAATGCGGGTAAGATCACTGTCCCTGCCCTGCACAGGAACAGTCATAATTCCCCCTGCCACCCAGTTTATGGCTGATAAACTGGGAAGCAGGGGAAAGTGGGTTGGGTTCCCCAGGCCTTGCCCAGGTCACACTGAATGTCATCTAGACTTTAGGCTAGGAACTGTTTTGGACATAAAATATTCGATAGTGTGGCATTTCACAGGCAGAGTTATGGCCCTCCCTTTTCATCCAGGTGTTTCCCCCTTATGGCTTCCTGGATCTCTCTTTCCTCCCCACTCTCCACCTCTGGGTTTACACTCTTCTCCCTATGTTTGCAGTTGTCCCTCCCCAAAATGTCTTTGGCTTTCTTTTCTCCATTTCTCACTTGCTCACTGTTCTCTTGCTCTAACCCCTGGTTGCACAAGGTCTTTCGTTCCTTTCTTTGTTTCTACACAGTGACAGATCGGGTCCCCCCTAACAAGAGGGCACGTGTTGCGGTGTGATCTGGCAACCAGACCCTGTGTTGTGGGTAGGAACGTTCGGATGGCCACAACACCCTATTGGAGGTCCCTCGATGCTGGGTGCAATTAGACCAATGGGACGCCAGTGAAATTGTACCAAGGGCGGTGGTGTGAAAAAATAGGGATTTAGAAAGTCTTGTGTCTCATTTAGTTGCATGCTGTCAACAGCTGACAGCAAATAACCACCTTCGCAGAGCTTTACGCAGTCACAAGTGAAAAACTAAGCCAGAGTAAGGCCTGTATAAAGCGTAGCTTCCACAAAAGCGGCAGGAAGGGACTGGTATGGAGAACCAGCACATAACAGTTCCAGGAAATCATTTTATCCACATTTATTGTTGAACTTAGCATTCAGGAACAATTCTATGGATGTCCCCCACCTAATAATAAAGTTTTCAGAAACCATAGTAAAGCAACATTATATTGGGATGGCCCAAGTCTTTTCAGTTGCTTATTTTAAGTATGGCATAACATATAAGAAGCATATGCTCTACAACTAGTAATTTTCAAGCTATCTTGATGGTGTAAAGAAGCTTGCATGTTGGGTAGGCAACAGGGGCACCATTGTCGCCATGTTCCTGTCCTCATATTTTTCCTAAATCATTTCTATTTGCCCATGTCTTTAGTGTTCTGAACACCATCTTTCATCTCTTCAGCAGCTTCACTTAAATACCCTCCATATGTTAAAGAAGCCTCTGAGTTATAGAGACATGGTTCATTCACTGTATGAAGTAATGGTCACTGACATCAAGAAATACAGTTAACAGGTCAAGGAGGATTTCTAAAAGCCAACATTACGCTCAGTAAGCTCAAAATAAAAACAGTTCCCCAAATCCATGTAAATATCACACGAATCTGACTTGGGAGGCCATGCTTTATCATGCATAAAATAATTTTATTTCAGTATTCGACTACTACCCCCAGTGGAATCAAATTGCTGCCCAGTGCTTCCTACATTTCCTGTGCTCTTGCTGGAAGCCATGGGAAAGACAGATCTAGTAGCTTTCTTCCACAGTTAACTTCTGTTGCCGCAAGCAGTCACAAAAGAACTGAAGGAACATTTGGTGGAGGTGCTTTTGGGGAGGGTGGCATAAAGGAACACTACATTCACACGGTTGGTATCTGTATCTCGGGAGACAATGGAGGAGTATGCCTTTGTGGTCAAACAAAGTTACTTGCTGTAACTGTAGAGACTGATGTGGGAGACACATGTTTTGTTGCAGCTGGGGCAGATGAAGGCGCCCAGTTATGCTGCTGCAGCTGCACTATGGCGTTTCTTCTCTCTGTGCTCCTCCCAGCGGTGGGGGTTCCCTTGATGGTTCCCCAGCAGGTGCCTCCTACCACTCCTCTGCATCCAGCCAGTCCATGACAGCTGTCAGCCAATGTCAGCAATATCAGGCTACTTGGACTTGGACTTATACTGATCTAAGTCAGTATAAGGTAACTTCCTACATTCCTATGCAACACATCCACACTGATGTCTGCCAAGGTCGATTCTAGAGTTCAGTGTTGGACCTCAGAATTGTCAAATGTGAACTGAGGTAAAGGTAAAGGGACCCCTGACCATTAGGTCCAGTGTTGACCGACTCTGGGGTTGCGGTGCTCATCTCGCATTATTGGCCGAGGGAGCCGGAGTACAGCTTCCAGGTCATGTGGCCAGCATGACAAAGCAGCACACGGAAATGCCGTTTACCTTCTTGCTGTAGCGGTACCTATTTATCTACTTGCACTTTGACGTGCTTTTGAACTGCTAGGTTGGCAGGAGCTGGGACTGAGCAACGGGAGCTCACCCTGTCGCAGGGATTTGAACTGCCGACCTTCTGATTGGCAAGCCCTAGGCTCTGTGGTTTAACCCACAGTGCCACCCTAAAAACATGATTACTGTATTACATTGCCCTTGGATAACATGGTCAACAAACTGTCTTTTCAGTTGTTCTTCTAATTAAGGAATTCCCAATAAGCTTCCACAGAATCCCTGGTTCCCTATGGATGGTTATATCATACTCCTTAATACTTTTGAATTATTAGGTTGCAATGTTTAAGCACATTTCAAATATTAGCAAACATTCAGTTCTGCTTGAATGTGAGCCTTTTTGTAAGACACATACATGGCTAAACTTAAAGTTTGACAGTGATGCCTTCAGCCATGTTAGTTTCCTGTATACAGTATCTTCTTACTAGGAAAGGATATTACCAGTCGAGCTTGTACATCAAATTTCCTCCCACCATCCAAAATCCATCAACTTCATTTAAAACGTATCGTACACTTCCCATTGTAGACAGCCAACATGTGTTAGCACAAGATGCATCTGGCATTAAAAGGCAGTATTACAAACGTCTGCTTTGGCAGAATTCGTATGACAAAATTCATATTCGGTCTAATTAAATGTGCACTTGACAGCTGATCCATAACCATCCTATATATACTAATAGCAAAATCATCATTCTCCAATAATATTTATTTCTTATTTATACACCACCCATCTGGCTGGGTTTCCCCAGTGTGGACTCTTATGTAGCCAGAACTTTACCATCCATGCACAAGGGGCAAATATCAGCAGGCTTGAGGGAAAACACAAAGAAATAGAAATAGTACCCAAACAAAAGCCTTTTAAAAAAAATACTCAGGGGAGGAACCTTAAAGTAGCCAAATAACTGACCATGCTCAGTTGGAACAGAATACTGTCTGTCAGGGTGGGGGTAATGAAAAACCCAAGAGGGTGTGAATGGAGTAACTTGGAAGAAAGCTGGCTGGCAGGCACCTTGGACTGGGGCGCTCTGCATTTCTACAATTGTATCGCAGGTCATATTTGTCTCTTCAAATAGCCATTAAGAAATCATAACTAATATAATTCTGATCTAACACAGAGGCATGCATGCAGAAGACAAGTAAGAAATTCAAAGAGAATATCGTAAGAACTACCGTAATTCACAGTTTAAATTCTTCCAAACTCTGATGACTGGATCTTGAGTCACAATATTGTTGAGTAGGTCAGATTACTGAACAAAGTAGACAAACCTACCATATGCTAGGACTTCACAATACTATAAATAAAAAATAGTGTTTCCTGAGGGGGGGTGTCATTGTTTCATTGTTTTTAACTATTTGTGTTTTTATTTCATGTTTTTATCTTGTGAACCTCCCTGATTTTTTTTCATGAAGGGCAGTATATAAATCCAATAAATGAAATAGACTCGATTATCTTTGTTCTGTGTGCGCTGCTCAGCATACCTGAGTTATCTGGTCACTTACAGTGTGCCTACTAGCTTGTAAAATATCTTAAAGTTGTGTCCTGTTTAAACTTAGAGCCTGTTGCACTGTGGTCTCCTTCATTTGCCTCACAAATCTCTGTATCCGATCATACATTCTTTTAATTTCAGACATTGCAAGTTAAGACAACTGAACATTATGTTTGTGATGGTCCCATTTGTCAAATTCAGGTGTAGTATGAACTGAGCATCTTTTCATCTGGCAGTAAAGCTCCTGCTCAGAATATTAAAGGACTTTCTGCACCTGTGTGATCAGTATTCAGCAGACTAGACAACTGCTTTGTGGGAACATGCGTGTAAGTTCTTCAGTGTAACCCACTACTCTAAATTAAGCTCTCATTGGTTCTTATGTACTATATGATCAGACCATCCTCCGTAGCAGCCTTTCATTTTGGGAATATCTTTCTTTGTGTCAGTTCTCTCAAAGGCTATATCAAAAAATGTAATGAAATATGCAGGAATGGTAAAACAAAAATTCAGTTCTTGGAGAATATTATAAAATGCATGTATTTAGCACCACCAGCTTGGAGATACTAACATTAGCTGGGAGAAAACAACTTAGCTTTTTCTCCACAGTCTCTGAGAAGGCTCATAAAAGCTGAGCCATACTGAGCTGGGGCATGTTTGCCGCCCTTAATTTAGGTACGTAGCCAAAATTATCATCCATTTCTGGAAAGCTAACGTCTACCTAAATTTTCTTTTGTCCTTATTTAAAGTGCATTGTGACATTTTAAATAAGAGTTTCAACACACACAGCTCATTCTCTAGTTAATGGAGGAAAGTTGAAAGGGCATGCAAGGATAAACAAATTTGTCAACTACTTAAAATGTTTATACTTCTTGGAAATGTAGTGTTTCTAAATATAAACCCTGTACTGTTAACATTCTGTTCAACATTCTGAACAGCAAGTTCTACGTACTTCTACAACTGATGCATAGCAATTAACAGGAACTAGTACAAAGACAGGTTACTTGTGCCCCAGAGGCAGAAACATAGTGGATGAAGCCTCTTGGAAACATGCAATGGCCACTGAAACTGGGTGTATAATGGCCACAAACATTATTGGATATAGCTTCACAGAGGCAAGTGGCATGGCATAAGGTCAGCAACCTGTTTCTGACAACTCAAGTGTTGCTAAATGTTTCGTTCAACCTAGGCTGCCAAGTCATGCTGGGTAGTCAGAAAGCAGCAGCAATCATCAATAGCCCACGTGATTATGTGCCCAAACAGCAGCGCCCTCCACTGCCCCAGCTCTGTGGAGAACCACCTCCCAAAATAAAAATTCACAGGGCGATCCTGTAAAACTCGCTCCGCACCGTGGCTTGCTCGCAGTTGGACGGCAGCGGAGCTCCAGCACCGCTGCAGCCAAACCCGCTTCGTAGGGTGCGTGCATCCCTCCGTAGTGACATAGGGACATGCTGTGTCCCTACGTCACTACACAGCACGTCACTACGGAGGGACGCTGCGCACCAAGGGGCGGGGTGCCGCCTCCGGTACCAGGGGGGCTTGTGACACCGCTGCTCTAGCATTTTTCTTCTGTTGGCCACCAAATGTGGGGTGCTTGCGTTGCTAAACATTCCACTTTCAAACAAACACAAAATTTAAATTCAGCTCTAGTTAAAATGTGCAAATTATATGATTGTCTCTAGACTTTCTGTTTTGACTTAATTAACCCTTCTGGCAAGTACCATGACTAGGGTGTTAAATAAATATTGTAGCTATTGGCCATAGTCCAATCATTAGGTATGTTGAGCAGTCTGCATGCATCCACCTACTTTTGAAAAGAATATTGTTGTTTGAAAAGGAAAAGTTTGAAAAGTCTGAATCCCTTGAAGTTCTGGACTGTGGTGAATGCGTTCTGGGTTTCTAGATATTTTCCACCCTGAACACCAACAGTATTTTGGGTTGTACATGACGGCATGATCAGCTGGTGTTGCAAGGTTAAAACTTTGTTGGTTTTCATTTCACTTCAGGAGAAGCAAAACCTTGTCCAGGAAGGGCAATTCTTTAGCTACTTTCTTACTATAAGAATTCTCTAAGATAAAACAAACTTCATTAGGAACACTTTAAGAAAATGTTTTGAGTTGATCTTTGTTCATGACTTGTCTCTGTACTGCTGTTCATTTTCCCTGTCAGTGTGTTGAATACTATATAAACAATAGATAATTTAAACCGCAGTATCAGTACAAGAAAACACCTTTCCATATGGCAATAATCACTCATTTTGGCTCTCATGGGCCAAATCTTCATCTCTGGTAATTTATCTAAGCCCATTTTGTCATATACAACCAATCCTATTAAACAAAACTTTGATAAATTATCACAAAATCCAGCCAGACACCATTTCTCTCTCTAATACAAATTTTCCTTCTGCCATCATAGCTACAAACTAATCTTTTTGAATAGGACGGTGCTGGTTTTTTGTGTTAAAAGACATCCAAGCAGTTCTCACTTATCCTAGTTTCTTTCAGTATGATTTGTGATGCACCTTGTTCAGTTGTTTAATCACAATAATGTATATCCTGCTCCTCCACTGAGATCACAGTGCTTAGGGCAGCCTACAATAATATAAAATTATAAAAGAAAAAACGAACAATACCATATTGTGAACCTGGATAAAGACAGGGTGTAAAGCAGAGTTTGCTAGCTTTTGGGGGGCTAATGGACACATTCTGAATTTTGAGAGAGCGATGTGGGCATCAGTCACAACATGGGTGCCATGAGGAATCATAGAATTGTAGAGTTTGAAGTCAACTATTCTAAACCCTGCAATGCAAGAATCTTGCCCACAGCGGTCCTTGGGTGGGCTTGAACCACCAACCTTCTGGTTAACAGGCAGACCCACTGACCCATTGCACCACTAAATGGCATGACACAAAATTAAACAGACAACCACCCTCAACCACCTTATGTTTACCAAAGAAAGTGTCCTGAATGCCTGGCCTACCTGGCAGCAAGTCAGCAGGCGAGGTCCAAAGTTCAAAGCCCAAGGGTCTATCCACACAAGCAGAGGATACAGACTAGAGTCAAACCTGAAGCATAGTCCCATGGAGGTCCAGGAGCATCCAAGTCAAGGTCCATCAACATGGGCGTTTGAACAGACACAGCAATTCAGCTCTGCTGCTCTTTTAGACTTTGCCTGCTGATTGCAGCATCTGGGCTTGATGAGGCAAGTGACCCTCACCTGTTCCAAGCCTACTCCAGCTGAGGAATCACACTCTGCCTCCCAGAGCTAATGAGCCCCACCTGGCTAGCAAGGGAGCTGGGCTGTGGGCCCTTGCTTGCCTCAACCTCCTGGAGCACCCTGCCTGCTGCTCCCTATACCTCATGTTCATAGAGACAGGGGCCTGCTGCTCTGGTTCCAGTGCCCTTACTCCATAGCTGCCAAGTTTTCCCTTTTCTCAAGAGGAAGCCTATTCAGCAAAGGGAATTTCCCTTAAAAAAAGGGATAACTTGGCAGCTATGTTACTCCCATCTCCTCATCATCCTCTGTCACCCCGTGAGTACTTCCTACACCAACTTCTCCTTCCCCATCCCTAGCTTGCCCCAGTGTGTCCCAGTCCTGGCTACACCCCTCGCCAAGATCCTCTTCCTCCTCTGCCTCCCTCCCATTGTCCTGCCACTTCATGACAGAACGTTTGCTATATCATGCTGATCTTAATTATGGAAATATATATATATATCTCTCTGTGTGTGTGTGTGTGTCCGTGTGTCCCTCTCTCATGTTCACAGAGAGAGCTCCTGTTCCTGTCTAATAACAACAGGGAGCATTTCTCAGCACCCAGGAAAATATACAAGGTAGCCAGCCATTTTATTCCCATTTCACAGAAATCACTTAGAAAGTACCTGCATATTTTGCCCCATAACCTCCTTTCCAGGATGGCTATAGGGTTAACTTTAAAATTAAAATAAAAAGCTCAGAGTCTGGGGAACCTGCCCAAGGGTTCCACTGGAAGCCTTCAGGAGCATAATGGTGCCCATGGGTTCTGGGTTGGCAACCCCTGGTGAAGAAGAAATAACACCACAGAGTTAAACTTGGGCTTACCTCAGCCACTTCTTTATTGGGCAACTACACAAGTTTAGCATCGCATTGTATGAGGAGGAGGAGAAGAAGAGTTTGGATTTGATATCCCGCTTTATCACTACCTGAAGGAGTCTCAAAGCTGCCAACAATCTCCTTTCCCTTCCTCCCCCACAACAAACACTCTGTGAGGTGAGTGAGGCTGAGAGACTTCAGAGAAGTGTTACTAGCCCAAGGTCACCCAGCAGCTGCATGTAGAGGAGTGGAGACGCGAACCCGGTTCCCCAGATTACGAGTCTACCGCCCTTAACCACTACACCACACTGGCTCAACTGCTGGCTAATATTCTAGTACTGACCCAAGTGCTGGGGTTCAGCTTTAGGGGAGTGAGCATGATTCATGAGTCCATCACTGAGTGAATAATTTCCATAGTGCCTTCAGGAAACCTGGGAGCCAGTCAACCCCCTACCCCCTTCAAGCTGGGGTTGTGAGCATACAGCAGCACCCAAGATCCATTATGGTGATTCCCACACACACACACACACCTTGGGAAAGTGATGTGCCCACCCCCTGCTTAACCTGACTATGGAACCTGCCCACCAGAAGGAAGTTGTGACAATAAATGTCTACCTCTCCTTTTTGCTATGAGGAAGAAACACCTCCACACCCCCACACTGGAGAGCAAGGTCCAATTGCGCCTGTGGTTAAAATCCCTATGTAGCTCTGTCCATCAGGGGTTAACTGCCATCCATAGCTCTGTACAATAGCAACTCCCAAGTGGTAAAAAAGCAGATCTGATGAACAAAACAAAGGGAGCTGGGTAGGGAAGTCGCCAACATGACCGCAACCATTTTGGTTTTTAGAATTGTGAACCATTTGAGCCCAGATAAAAAAAGCTAAGAAGTGGGCTATAATAATAATGCTCCAAGATCTGTGTTCGATATTTGAACCTAGGATTTAATATTTAATAAAGTTGGTACACAGAACTGTCTGGTACATGCTAATAGGAAAGACGTGCAAAACTGCAATTTTCTTTTCCACTGTTATCTTCGACAATGTTGCTTTACGGGGTTCAGTTGAGGCTTCAACTGGAAGCCATACAATGCCACTTAAAGGGCTGTTCCCATTTGGGTTTTGACTTGGCAAGAATTGGGAAATGTTGGAATTCTCACATGTCCCATTTTTCTAATAATTTCTAACTGCGTAAGTAGGCAAATGAAGTTCTGGAAGGCTGTCCACATTTTTCTATTGTTCAAACCAAACCTCTGGGCCTAAAATTTGGCTCTGGCTCCTCCAACATAAAAATGCCATTATTTCCATTCATAAAATTCCCAGCTTTTACTGGTAATTGGAAGAGATGGTATCTGAGCAAAAACAAAGGGGGGATTAATACCCTCTCCCCCAATTTTTCTGTTATGGAATGCCACCAAGATGTTTTTGACAAACCACTTTGCTGTTTTTTTAGGCTCCAGGAGAGAGTTGGGGAAAACATGAAAGCAATATTGTACTACTTACGTATAGTTAATCTGATGCACACATGGTACTGTTTCTGAGCCTTAGTTGAAAAGGGATGCAGACGTTTTCAGGACAAATATTTACACCATTCAAAGTTGTTTGTACAAATGAAAACTCACTCATGCCATCAGAAAGTTGCTTTCATTAATCATAGTCAAGCTGCAATCCTCAAGGGTTTACGGAAAACAAACAGTTCAAAAACAATTAAATGTATATGTGACAATTGATGTGAGGGACTTGCTTGGCATGGAACTGCTCTGGATGAGTACAGGGGAGAAAGGTGTTACAGGGCCAGGCTAGGTGAGGCTGAATTGTAATCACAGCTATTGGGCTCCAATCTGTAGCAGGGCCTTGGCATTGGCAGGGGTGTGTGTAGAGAGAGTTAACCCTTTGTCCACTGCAGCCATCTCAGTCTGGCCGAGGGCCCCTATGCCTGCTGTTTGGATTGGGGAAGAAAAACTTAATTCACTCCAGTTGTGTTGACTGAGAACTGAATGCAGTTTATTGCCTACTGAAAATTGCCCTGTAGCTTAATAAATTTAGGTAGAGATATCTTTCTGTAACTTTGCCATAACTGCTTTCTTTTTATGTTGGAAGGGTTGTGGAAAGCTTAGTTCATTTAATTATGTTTTAATTATGTTAAAAACGTTTGAAATAGGGACCCAGGTGGCGCTGTGGGTTAAACCACAGAATCTAGGGCTTGCTGATCAGAAGGTCGGCGGTTCGAATCCCTGCAATGGGGTGAGCTCCTGTTGCTCGGTCCCAGCTCCTGCCCACCTAGCAGTTCGAAAGCACATCAAAGTGCAAGTAGATAAATAGGGACCGCTCCGGCGGGAAGGTAAACAGCGTTTCCGTGCGCTGCTCTGGTTCGCCAGAAGCGGCTTTCTCATGCTGGCCACATGACCCGGAAGCTGTCTGCGGACAAACGCCGGCTCCCTCGGCCTATAGAGCGAGATGAGCACCGCAACCCCAGAGTCGGACATGACTGGACCTGATGGTCAGGGGCCCCACAATATATATCCACAAGCACAACCTCTTTCTCCAAATCCTGCCTCTTTGGATAGACCTGGGCTACCCTCTGCACCACATAGAACTACTAGGCTTCTTACTGATGGCAGCATAATATTTGGGTGAGTGTCTCACCAGACATAGGAGGGCAATTTAAAGCATATCGAAAAGAGACACGTTCCAAGAAACATGAACCCCTTTCTTTAACTATGTCAATGGCCAAAACAAAGACCTTGTTATACCAACCGTTCAGTCTTGTGTGTTCAGACCCAGAGACCCCCCCCCTAAATAAAAACACATTTGACTCAAATTTTAGTTTGGTTTTTGGCAGAATTTAGGCCACAACTTTATTAATTACAGAAAGTGAGTGGTTGCATAGGCTCTGGTTTGACTAGCTCCCTGCACCCTTGCAGGTACTGCTAACCCAGAGCTCTATCATAGGTCAGCCAAGAGTGAACACCTGAGGTAGGTAGAAAGCCCAGGTACAGGCTATGTCCACTCCCCCAGATGCTCCCCTGGACTCAGGCACGGGCACAACCCCCTCTCAAGTTGAGTCCCTGGATTCCTTTAATGGAATACCCTTCACATAGGGATGGCGAGAGCGTTCTCCCATCCCTATCACCTGAACCAGTGCCTATCTCCAACCTTACAGGTTGCGACCATTTGCTACGCGGCAGGTGAAACCCAAATGGCAACAACCAAACAGCCAAGTGGGGGAAATTTCTGTCGTGCCCCTGTCCCAATGAAAGACGACACACGATGGCATAGCAAGGTCAATCACAAAATGCCCTAAATATAGGGAGAGGTGGACAGGTGTTATGATGCATGAGCTGAAAGAGGAAGCTCTGGGTGACGTGCATGGGTATATATTGGTCCCTCAGCCCGTTTAGACTGCACCCATTGGCCAGATTAAACCCAGTGACGAGGGACCTACCAATTGGGTGTTGTGGCTGACCAATAAACCCACCCGCAACCAGGAGGCAGTCTCCAGGTCTCACTGCAACACGTGCCCTCTTTTAGGGAGGACACACTTTCTCAACAGAGAGGTTACATTAAGTAATATGCTGGAACATTGAATGTGTAAATTAAAGTCTAAATTCAATGGATAGAACAAACACTATTTGATGTACTGCTGTACGAGTGTCTAATGGTTCTTGGTCTAAAAACCAATAAAAAAATTTTTTTTTAAGAGTGCACCATGGGTGTAGAGTTAAACCATTGCAGTTACAGTGCCAAACTTGACAAGAGCCAGGGCACTCTTCAAAGCGTTGCTACTTGTCTTCTCAGCTGCCGTGGTGGTGGGGGGAGTCACATGCTAGAAGTGGTAGGGCATGTGGGGTGCCACCTCTTGCGCTTCTGCTGCCTGAGGCATTTATTGTTTTCATTTATTGTTCTGGTAAAAAAGATTCATTTGTGGTTACTCAGCTCTATCCGTTATAGAACATGGGGGTTCTGGATCACAGCCAGCAACTTTTATACAGAAAAGCCCAATGGACCTAAGTTAATGGATTAATTTCAGTGGGTCTATTCACAGTAAAAGTTAGCTGAGTCCACCCATTGTCTCCATTATGTTATATTAGGGCTAGCCAACATGGCACCCTTCAGATGTTGTCCGACTCCAGCTCCCATCATCCCTGGCCACTGCCCATGGGAGTCCAGCAAAATTGGGAGAGCACCAAATTGGCTATCCCTGCATTACAAAATACAAATACAAATACCCTTATTGGCGTTATGAGTTAAAACATTTCAAAACACTAGGATAAATTTTAAAGGGACAGGAATGAGGCTGTTGAGGATCACAAGGTATTCTCTGCATTACATTAGGAGAGACTTTTAGAGGTGGGAAGTACCTTGAAACTCTTAGGAAGTCAAGTATATGAGAAGTGAACAATGTAGACTCCAATTTGGCACACCAGTTTCTGTTTTCCTAATGCACATTGAGCAGTGTCGTACAAAACCAAGATGTGCTTATGCTGGCTACACAGCCATTCTACCACAAACTCATTTTTTGACCACAGAATAAAAATAAACAGTACTAAGTGGACTTTGCATGAGCATAAGTGTGATATGATTTGACCCCGAGTGTGCGTCTAGTGCTACAACATACAGAGCCTGCTGCTTTTCTGTTTAAGATGAAGTCAGGAGGTCTGTGTTTCAGTCCCTCTGTATGTCAGCCAAGTACGCAGCTGCCATACACATTCTTACTCAAATTAGCTTGCGTGGTTGGCCTTTAACATTACCTCTCAATTCTGCAAAGCTCTATTCTGAAAGTTTGCTCTCCGTGTTATCCTAAAGGCTCAAAGAAAAGCTTTGAGCAGCAGCTGAGACAAAATTGTGTCATATTTTCTTAACACTACAGCGTGTGACACCTGCTGCTTATGACGAACCGCGAAAAGAGAGATGTGCCAGTAATTTAAACTGTTTACCAACATATGCATATTGCACTGCTCGTTTCTAGGACTCCAACTCACTTTCAGAAGAGTGTGCCAACAGAATAGTTTACAAAGACATTCAAGACAGACGCTAACCAGATCCACTATGGATTGATGTTAAGGATAAAATGAGTTACACTCTCCTCTTTAGAGTCATATCCAACAAGGTATCCATTTATAACTTGCCTGAGAAGTTCTTATTATATTAACAGTGAAAATGAAGAGTCAAGCCAGCTTGGAAACTCATTCACGTTACTAGGAATTTAAAAAGCCCAACAGTAATACAAGGCCTTGCCCAATCTGGACATCAATGGATTTCAGTTTCTATCTATCTATATTTACTGATCGAGCTCCAAAGTCACTGAAGGGACATGGGACATGTTTTGTAGGAAAAATAAGAGCAAAATAATAATAATCATGTATATAGCAATGGATATACAATTCAAGCTCATTCTCACACTCAGAAAGAGCAGACGAGGCTACCATACTAAAAGATGAAGCATCTAATGTCTCTTTTTACACAACAGGAAAATGATGTCACCACAATTCTGGAACTAGCTTGTGCCACGACAATTACAGCTATTAAAGAGAATTAAATCATGCCTTTCAGATTTTCTACTTTTCCAGCTAAGAACTCTGAAATCTTCCTGGCACACAGTGAAACAAACACTGTGCTCACATAGCATGGTTTTCCTGGAACATTCCCTGCTTGTTTTGAAAAACTCTTTTAAGCTCACATGTTAAATGCTTCTTAATGGGAGTATTTGCCATACCAACATAGTATTCAGACCAAAACACCTCCACCCACGATTTATGATGAACAATTCCCACTTCATTCTCACCTAAAAAGGCCTTGTGAGAGCTACAGTTAAAGAAATACTATGTTGGACTTCTAAGAAACCACAACAATTCCCCCATACCAAAGCTATGTCCGCACTAGGACATTAATGCATATTAGAGTCAATGTTTCTGCATACGCATTTGTACACCTACCCACACAAATTCCCCATTCACGCTACTGGGAAGCACTTGATGGAATGTACTCATGCTGTGTGTTGCTGCCCCTTCCCCTCAAGTAGTACTTCCTCACCCATCATAACATGTGCAAACCTGAGGGCTCATGGGGGGAACTGCAATAGATGTCATCCAGGGAAATGCCACCAAACATGCAAGGAAACCCACCCACACAATGTGTTTTAGTCAGGGAACATGTGATTTTATATTGGCTCCTCTTCCCTTACTGGATCATGTATTAGGAAAATCCCAGCGTTTTTTGCAGGGTGGGGAGAATACAAGCGGATGAGGAGGATGTGATATGAATACTGCAAGAGAGAGAGAGGCTGGATCTAGACACATCAAAAAAGTAATTCAGTTAAATGTGTTGTAAGCTTCGTAAAGGGAAATTCTGTCGGCGAAAGATGGGACTCCACGGCGCCATCTGGTGTCACAGTGTTATTATGCATATAAAGCGCTTTTTTGTTTACTAATGTAGCTGAGTCCAGATACAGTAGATAAATAGGTATCGCTACAGCGGGAAGGTAAACAGCATTTCCATGTGCTGCTTTGTCATGCTGGCCACATGACCTGGAAGCTGTACGCTAGCTCCCTCGGCCAATAACGCGAGATGAGCGCTGCAACCCCAGAGTCAGTCATGACTGGACCTAATGGTCAGGGTTCCCTTTACCTTTACCTAATTATGACAAAGCTGACACATTATAGAAGACAAGCAATGTGCAAGCTAACATATTTTAAAGAAAACTCGTCTTTGTTTGTTATATTTTGAAACGATAAATTTCAGAATATCCATCTATGTCATACAGTGCTTTTCATCTGTTGTAAAAACGGAACGTGTGTGTGTGTGTGTGTGTGTGTGTGTGTGTGTGTGTCATTTTTATCAGAGCAGCTAAAGATGGAAGCTGAAAGGTTTTGCCACATAAATAAAAATACTGTTTTGTTACAGGCTAAGACACATATTGCTGTTAATTATAACAACAACAGTAATAAAAAAGGAAGAAATAAAATAAGATCAAGCAGATGAGCATTTCATAAGAGATCTGCAAAATATGTTTCCTTGGAAGTAATTCCCAATCAATTCAGTCACATTTATTTCCCAGAAAGCATGTGCATAATTTTAGCCTTAAAGTCTAGAAACAAGCCTGCTGGTAAGAGGTCTAAATAATTCAGTCTCTAGAATTGATCAAATATTAGGCTGAAAGATATCTTGGTATGTTATGCATAGCTCTTAACATAGAATAATCATCTGACAGGAACAGCTCCTGGAATTCAGCAACTGGAAGTTAATCTGAGACCAATTCAGCCTCAGAATAAAAAAAATTGTGTAGCAGTAATGGTAATTAAAGACTAGTATTTGTCTCAGGAGACAGGGTAGACCCACTTTAGGTTAGATATTTCAAGTCACACTTCTGATCTTAAGGCACCGCCCATCAGATGCTGAAGGAGGCTCCACCTATTGCAGGGGGGGGCAGGAGTCTCTGGAACTGATGTGATTAAATATTGCCACTTATCTGGAAAACTGGGGCAATGGATCTGGGGCAGCAACCATTGTATCTGACCCTCAATGAAGTCAGGGTGAGGCAAATGGGTGCACCCCTGGTCCAGAGCTGTGCTTTATCACCAGCTACGATTTTTTTAAAAAATAATATTTTTAAAATTTGTGATATGTCATACAATGGCAGCCTCCGTTTAAAGAATGACAGCTTGTTTTAAGAACAGAAGCAATTTAGGAATCGAACCCTCTGAAAAATTCAGGGACTAAGGCAGGGAGAGCACACAACAAAAGCCACACCTGGAAGAGTCTCCAAAAGTCTGCTCACTCAATCTGATTTGAGAGTGGAATTTTCATTATCACAGTCACCGGATAATTGACATGACCCTTGAAGAGTAAAATATTAGTACTTTGTAGTATGTGCTAGAGTTAGACTCCACCCCTTAGACTTTCCATTGCTCTGCTTTTCAGTTTCAGCTGTGTTCTCCACCCAGCCAGTAATAAAGAAGAATACTTGTTTTTCCTGCAATAAGAAGCAAAAGTTTGCTTATTCTGCAGTTATTGTGATGAGCACAGCAGGGTTTGATGCTTATTAAAATAAAGAGTTACCAAAAAGTGATCTGAAAAAATATCTACCTCGTTACCCTTTCCTCTTCTAAAGCACTCGCCATACTCGCCAAGATTTCTCTGATGAAAACAGGGACATCCCATTCTATAATCATAACTTTGCTATTTATACCCCACACATCTTACTGGGTTGCCCCAGCCACTCTGGGCAGCTTCCAACATATATAAAAAGATAATAAATTATTATTATTATTATTATTATTATTATTATTATTATTATTTTAAAAAATCCCCATGCAGGATTGCCTCCAGACAGCTCCGGGGTCAGGTAACTCCATACCCTTCAACATTTCCTCCGATGAAAATAGAGACATCCTAAGGAAAAGCAGGACATTCTGGAATCAAATAAGAAATCGGGATGGCTTCTCTAAATCAGGGATGTCCCTGGAAAACAGGGACACTTGAGGGTCTGCTATACACACAAACATAGTGGTTATTTTTTCTTCTTTTTCTTGAGTACATGATGGCAAATAATAAAAACAGTCCTAGAGGAACAGAAACATTGTGGTGCACAGTACAGTTACCGGTAGCTTGGCTGGCCACCTAGGCTATAACTCAGGCCTAATTTCTGATTTTCCCAAATTCTAAGTTCCATAGGCAATTGTCTATATGCAGCCTACAATATACAGCCAGCCCTGTGTTAATTCTTTCACTGGGTCTGGAAACAGTAAGTTGCTGTGAAGTTGGGCAACAGAGAAACCTCTGGATCTATTTTGAAATTAACAGAAAAGTCCTATGACATGGTCAAGTCATGGAATGCGACAGAATACAAAAGGCTTGGGGCAAAAACACACTTATCAGACTACTCACACGAGACTGCAGGTGTGGGAATGTAGGTTTCACTGCCTCTGTACATAATCCCCGTTCACGCAAAATTAGTATTTCAGAGAGAAGGATTCTAGCCCTGCTTCATTGTATTTCTCAGCACATTGGATATACCAAAGTAGAGATTAACATGTCAGATATGCATGTTATCTTTCTGACAGAGTTATATTTAAATACAAAAAAGAAAAATGGAAATTATTCCTGAAACGCTTGATGGATGTGTTGCAACAGTCATGAATGCTAAAATGAAAAGTAAGTCTATGGTCCTTTTTATTAGCCTCATTGTTTGCAATCCTTGGTTTTAATTTTATTGGCCTCCACAATGTCTATGAACTTACTGTAACATTGTCCATAAAGAAAGTTGTGTATCAAGAGGGTTGGGGTAAAAATTGTGACACAGGTGGGAGCTAGTTCTGGTTAAACTGGCAAAGTTTGAGAAGGAAGGAGGGGAGAGGGTTGGGTTTTTTTTTGGACTTTGTAAACTATGGCATATTTTTAAAACAAATGTGCACTGCAATTCTTGGGAGCCTAACAAATCACACTCTGAAGTACCTTCCAAGCTGCACATGGTCTTTATGTCTCCCTTGTAAGTCCCACTAATGCCACAGTTGGCCCAAAGGATGTTAACAGGCCCCTTGCCTACTAATAATAGGCCTAACTTACAAACAGAACAAAATAATTGGCCCCACTCCTGAACAAATTTAACTCATACAACTTAAAAATAGAATTTAGGAGAATGATAAAACGTGGAAAGAGAATGAAAGGAGCCGAAAGACAAACACACACTGCCCTGCCCTGCCCTGCCCTGCCTGAGGTGTGCAGCACTTGTAAACTACCAAAAACGGCATTTCAGATGTTTTCCATAACACGGCAGAGGCAACTGTTGGCGGCTTCACAGTGCTATATATCCATGTACCCAAGAGGGCTGTGTGCAGTAGGGGTGCCAGGTTATAAAATGGCACGATTCCACTGGGAGGCAAAGCAGAATGACACTCTCTTAGCACAGGAGCAGCTGCTCGAGGAAAACCATGTCAAATCAAGCAGCTGCTTCGTGTCTGTCATTTAAAATCAGCCTGAGAATGGTGTACAAATTCTCTCATAGTTGCTAAATCAAGATAGCTTGGAGGTGTTTTGTAATGGGTTAATTTGAGCTAGGGCTCCTCAGGCCGACCTCTGTTACCTGTTTTCATTGCTTTGGGGGGAAATGTATTAATAATTTTTAAAAGCTGTTAACATGTGCAGAGTGCCTTTCCCTCATAATCCATGCATCTGGGATTATGGGTAATCTGTGATAATGGCTCCCAGTTGGTGTTTTTGTTTTTTTAATAGGCAGGAAGGAATTTCTACATCTTGTTTTAGAAACTACTAGCTGGCCCGGCCATGCGTTGCTGTGGTTCTTTCCTGTGATTCCCCCCACTCTGTCCGGACACATGATTTATCCTGCCCCCTCCTCCCCCTGGTTCATCCCTGTGACTGCCCCCACCCTGTTCCGACCCATGAGGTATCGAGCCCCCTTTCCCCCCCACCCCTGTAGCACATCCATGTGACTGGCCCCACCCTGTCCCGACCTATGAGCTATCAAGCCCCCTCCTCTCCCAACGCCCCTGTCTGAGTCTTCTGTTGTCTCCGGGGAATGTTGGCCCCTCCCCCTGTTTCTCCATACCTTGGCCCCCACCCTTGGAGAAGGAACTGTCAGCTTCTGGGTTCTGTTTCCCAGCATGCACTTTTGTCTAAGCCCTCTGTTGTCCCCGTGGATTGTTGCTCCCTCCCCTCTGTATTTCCATACTTGGGCTCCCACCCTTGGAGAAGGAACTGTCGGTTTCTGGGTTCTATTTCCCAGTATTTACTTTTGTCTGAGCCCTCTGTTGTCTCTGGGAAGTGTTGTCCCCTCCCCCCTGTATCTCCATACATTGGCCCCTGCACATGCATCGTGAACATTTTTATATATTTAGATTGATTTTTTTTAAAAAAAAAGAACATGAGAAGCAGAAGTTTTTATTGTTTAATTTTATTTTTGGGGTTGTCATTTATTTTGGTGGGTATTGTATGATTTGGGCGTTGTGTGTTTTGTGGTGTGTGGGTTTTTTTTTTTTTTTGGTTATTTGGATTTTCTAATTTTGGAGTAGGTGTTTTGAATGTAGGATGTGTTGTTTTTTTAAATTGTGCTGTTTGCGATATTTTATTTCTCTAGTTGGGGTTGTCATTTATTTTGGCATGTAGTGTATGATTTTGGTGTGGGTGGTGGTTTTTTATGTTTGGTGTAATTTTTTAGAATTTAGGATGGGATGTGTTTTTTTAAAAAAAATGTGTTGTTTGTAACTTTTTTTTATGGTTTTTATTGTGGGTATAATCAAGGAGTATTTGGTGTTGAGGAAGGTGGGGAGAAGTCCATGTGGGCAAAGCCCAAAGCCAGGGGGGAGAGGTCTGTTGGGCATAGAAAAGGATCGGGGGTGATGATGCACCCCGGGACCCAGAGAACTACTTTAAAAATCAAATAGCGAAGGGGGATTGCGACAAACCCAGGACGTTGCCACCAATTATGTGTGACAATCCCGGCGTTGTCACTAAAACTTTCAATGATCCCACCTAATATGTGTGGATCCCACCAATGCGATGTGCCTCCCTTTCTATACCACTAGCAGAGTGTTGGAGGAAACTGGTTATTTCCCAAACCACCCACCTATCCTTCTTGCGCCCAAATAAACTGCCTGTTTAGGTTTGGGGTCTGCTAGTAATCGATGTGCAGTTACAGTTCTCCCAATAACGTGGCTCTGTATCCCTTTTAACTCCCGGCAAGTGTATCAAGAACCACCTTGTGCTCACAGTCAGGATTCCCTTTTACCTAAGGTTCACCTCCACAGCCTGTTGCTACTTTGTGGCAACTCCTCCTGGCACTTGTCTTCCCTGGGCTTGACCTTGAGGTTTTAAACTATTTTCCTGCTCCTCAGGTTTAGTCTAACCTCCTCACTACCGTCACCACCCTCTTGAGTTAGGATACTTCACTGTAATAACTAGGCACAACCGTTTTTAAAGTAACATTTAAGAAAGCTTTATTAATCTAGAGGACATGTAAAATGTGTAATGGTTTCATGCGTACAAGCTCTTAGATCAGGCATCCCCAAACTTCGGCCCTCCAGATGATTTGGACTACAATTCCCATCATCCCTGACCACTGGTCCTCTTAGCTAGGGATCATGGGAGTTGTAGGCCAAAACATCTGGAGGGCCGCAGTTTGGGGGTGCCTGTCTTAGATCATGTTCTTAGTTACAGATAACATGGACTGAATAATATAGTTCTAATACTAGTAAACTTCTCCCAAAACACTCTAATATCTCCTACTACTATACACACGCTCCCTCTCCCAAAACCCCTCTCAACTCAATCAACTGAAATAACTGCTTCCCATTCCTTTTAAACTCATGGCAGTCCGGCCCCTCAGGAATGGAATGTGTCACTCAACAAGGAGGTTGGGATTAACACTTTCCACCCTGGGGTTCTATCGCAAGCCAGCCCTGTCCGTTACAGGGATCAAATAGCGAAGCCCCACAGCCCCGTAGCAACAGAAGGTGGGTTCCAAAGCACCCGAGCTGTTCGGTTCCATAAAAAACCCAGGGAGTGGCGAGGGGAAGGTAGGGGATTGTAAATTGGGGGGGGGGGGTTGACAACTGCAAATATCTGAGGACTTAAACTGGGGAGAGAAAATGCATGGTTGTTGTGTGTTTTTTAAGATACAGAGGCTGGCAATCAGTCATAGTAAAAAGCCATGGTTAAAAGGGGCACGACTGCCCTTACTTAAAATGGCCGCTGCAGCCTCACATGTGACACAACGCCCACTAAATTAAAAAGCAAAAACCCCTCACCGTGCCCCCAAGTGCATGTTAGGGGAAATGATGAATGACTGCCTAATGCTGCCATGCGTTTAGTAATGCAGCCGCCGGGAGAGGCTTTGGGCTTGGGCTTTGGAGGTGGAATGGAAAATGCCCCCACCCCCCACAGCTTTGGCTAAATCAGGGTCCTACCTCCCCCCCATGGCTATGTGCCCCCCCGGTTGTTGTGCCTCATCCCTGTGATTCTCCCACCCTGTGAAAGGCCCAGCCATATTCTGTTTGTTTTTGCCTGTGGCCTACTGGGTAATGTTGCGGCCTACTTAGTTTTCCCTGTCCCAACCCACCCCCCACTGCTTTGGCTGACTCAGGGTTATTCCTTCCTCCCCAGGCTATGTGTACCCCCCGTCCCTTTGTTGTGCCTCATCCCTGTGTGCCGCCCCCTTGTGAAAGGATCTATTCTGTTTGGTTTTCCCTGCTTGGCAATGCTGCGGCCTATTGAAAAACCTGGGCCTTGTTGCTGCAAAAGGACTGTTTTCAGTTGGTTGCTGTGGAATTTTGTGATGTCATCTGGCGGCGCAGCTTTGGAGCTGCTGGAGTCTGCAGAGCTTCTGGTGGTGATGTCTAATTTGGGTGCCACTTTTTTGTGTGTTTAATCATTATTTTAGGTGTGAAAGGTGTGGGGGTTTTTTGGGGGAAATTATGCCAGATCCCTCCCTGATGGGCATGCAATGTTGTGGCCAAATTTGTTACATTGCGGTTCAGCAGTTATGGAGAAAGGCTGTGACCTCCGCGTGCGCAATGCCTACATTTGTATATATATAGATACCCAGCATTTTTAATATACAAGATTTGATATGGAGTGAAATTCTTCCCCAACCAAAATCCAGGTTGGAACTCTGCCTTCCAGGTGGAACTGAAGTATTTCCAGAGTGGAATGAAAGACCTGCTTATTTGGGTGCTGTTGTCAGGCTGTAGTCCAGAGGCAGGAAATTGACTGTTTCCGGCAGGCCAGATTTTTACCTCACCCGCCCACCCTGCAGGCCAAGTTTCACAGGTGGGGTCATAATGACATCATGTGTGCTGTTTTTGCCCATACAGGTTTGAAAGCAAACCACACAGGCGAAGGCACTGAAAACCATCTGATTGTTGGGGTTTGCCAAGTCCGGTGTCCAATGCTTTGTGGGCACCACTGGTTCAATTCCCTCCTGACTCAGTTGCATCTTTACCTGCCCCACACTGGACATAACATATGACATCAGGTCTAGTACAGGAGCCTGTCTTGGCCAAATGGCCTTGATGGCCAAATTAGGAGCTGTGGCATAGTCTGCCTCTGTTTTTAGCTTCTCCTCCCCGCCTTTCAGGAAGTAAACTCTTCTTTCCAGGTCAGAGACACAGCAAGAGCTGTTGGGAAATATAGTTCTGGGGCTCCACAATCCCCTTGCAATACTAAGCATGTTCTGGAAGCTCATTAACAGAGCTTTATAAAGCTCTGTTAAGGAAGTATGGATAGCCCCATCAATGGCGGACTTTGGGCTCTCATATTTAAGGGGCGCCTTATGCAACGCTAAAATTGGGTGCCCACCAAAACTTGCACTCCATTCTACAGCATTGTTGTGGTCATGGCACCCTGAAACTGCCTCTGCCCACATCACATTCTTCGAATGGTCAGATTAACAAAAAGAATGTACATGGTACTCTTTGTGTTAGCAAATGTATTTCTCTTTTCCTGGAATTAGCGATTGGCATCTTTGTCAACAGCAAACATATCACATTCTCCAAAGGCAGGTAAAGAGAAAAAAAGAACATGCATATATCAAGCAAAGGTATTTCTCTTTCCTGGAATAAACTATCAGTATCTTTGTCATCAATTAATATTTTCCATTTTAGACAAAGCAATCATCTTTCAGAATAAATAGTTCTCATCCAGCCTGTTACAGGCAGCATTCACAATTAACAAAACAAAAGGGCTTGCTTTCTCCATATTCGCTGGTCTCAGACACAAGTCAGAGTTCTTTCGCTTGGACAGCACCTTTCCATTAGTCAATATTTAGCCAATTTGTTCATATATTTATTTATATTTCATGAAATGTATGCTTGATTAAAAAGGGAAAAAACAACAACCCTCAAAGCAGTTTACAAAGAGAATGTTCCCTACTGCCTAACAAATCCAAACCCCTCCTTCCAACACCATCATCACATCAACACATTGTGACCACAAAGCTGCTCCTCCTGTCTAACTGGCCCTGCACTAAAGAGAAGGATGTACAGGAGAAATTATCATGCACTAACAACTGAGCTACACACAAAAATTGGGAAGCTGTCTTAATCAGATCAAATTCTTTGTCCATTTAAATCAGGCACCCCCAAACTGCGGCCCTCCAGATGTTTTGGCCTGCAACTCCCATGATCCCTAGCTAACAGGACCAGTGGTCAGGGATGATGGGAATTGTAGTCCAAAACATCTGGAGGGCCGAAGTTTGGGGATGCCTGATCTAGATTCTAGCCATTGGTAGCTCTCCAGGGTCTCAGACAGAGACCTTTTGAGTTGGAGATATCAGGACTTGAATTTGGGACCTTGCACACGCAAAGGCCTGAGCTACAGCTCCTTTTGCTAGCATTACATTCTGTCTTACTTACATTGCTGTCTTACTAGAGGCTTAAAATTTTAGCTACCCTATTTAATTCAAGAATTACTATGCTATAAACAGCAGATGATTACCATTTAAGTCTGGCACCGCTTTGTCAGAAGTTTGAAAAGCCTGGCAAAAAACCTTTGTTTGTAAGCAATGGAATAGTTTAAAAGAACCTTTTTTATTATGGAGCAGGTTTCTTCATATCCTCCCACACATTTCAAATTTATTGTTGATTGTTCCATGCTTGGATAGGAAAGTGCTGAATATGGCAAACCCACAACTATGTAAAGAGTGGGACACACAAAATAAAGGAGAGATTTATGTCAGGTTCATAAATTCAGACTTTTATATGATGCTTTTATTCGAGCACATGATATCAGATATAAGCCTATAAGCTTTGAATTCAATCAGGGGTCTACAAGTTTTGGCTGGTCTTGCTAGCCAGCCATTGCTTATAGTCAATTTCTCTGTGGGAGAGGAACTGGGTCAGACTTTCACTTGTCACAAGACTTTGGAGGTATACAGAAACAGCAATATAATTTCTGCTTGTAAGGGTCAAAGTATACATGACATGGAAGGTCTGTGATGAGATTTCCTGATACCTTCCATAGTGACTGCAGGAGCCATTGATTTTGGATCAGGGCTGCCATGCAGGGGAAAGCAGGTTAACCCCCACACCCTGCTTTTGAATCATTGCCCTGGAACTGAGTTACAGAAAGGAAAACATGCATGTACACATATATCAATATTTTTAATAGTGCAAGGAAACCAGTAATTAAACCCAGTATAAAGGAACTGAAACTGACATTGGAGCAACAGAATGAGGATCTTCTAGGGCAATTAAGAAGCTGTTATTGTTGTTGTTGTTTACCAGTAGTCGTTTAGTCGTGTCCGACTCTTCGTGACCCCATGGACCATAGCACGCCAGGCACTCCTGTCTTGCACTGCCTCCCGCAGTTTGGTCAAACTCATGTTCGTAGCTTCGAGAACACTGTCCAACCATCTCGTCCTCTGTCGTCCCCTTCTCCTAGTGCCCTCAATCTTTCCCAACATCAGGGTCTTTTCCAAGGATTCTTCTCTTCTCATGAGGTGGCCAAAGTATTGGAGCTTCAGCTTCACGATCTGTCCTTCCAGTGAACACTCAGGGCTGATTTCTTTCAGAATGGATAGGTTTGATCTTCTTGCAGTCCATGGGACTCCCAAGAGTCTCCTCCAGCACCATAATTCAAAAGCATCAATCCTTCGGCTATCAGCCTTCTTTATGGTCCAGCTCTCACTTCTATACATCACTACTGGGAAAACAATAGCTTTAACTATACAGACTTTTGTAGGCAAGGTGATGTCTCTGCTTTTTAAGATGCTGTCTAGGTTTGTCATTGCTTTTATCCCAAGAAGCAAGCGTCTTTTAATTTTGTGACTGCTGTGCATTAGTAATCCACCTGCAAACAAGAAATGTTTAATTCGCACTGGTGAGGATTTTGTGGGTCATGACCTTGTTTGCATAAACAATTTAGAAGATCATGGACAATGACACTGCTGGGGAATCCATATTAGGTGTTCCATGGAACTGCCAATGCAGGGGTGGGGCTACTGTATGTCCCGGATTCTAAGGTAAAAATGTTGGAGGCTATGAAATATCGATCTTCCAAGTTCATTCGTAACAATGAATGGATGCTAAGTAAAGATACAATATCAGGCAGGTGTGGCAGTTTCCAAAGGTTTTTGCTTTGTTTAGAAAATGCAAATAAAAGAAACACACTAAAATAAATCACTGTCCAGGGTATCACATATTTTCAGTTCATGAAAAATGAAATAAAAATCTGAAGCAAATTTGCAATTCAACATTTTCTGGAGGATCCTAATCACTGCCTGGAGGTTATGTTGATGGCAAAGACTCATGCTGATGACTTGGTTGCAATGGGTGCCGTGATCTGTTAAGTCATAGGCCCTGTTACAAGCATGTCCATCAGGATCCAAGTGCTGCTGGGAACCATGGAAAGATTAGTTCCCAAAGTGCAGGGTCACCAGTGGCCATGTGCGCCCACAGAGGCCTTTTCTGGTGCCCAAACTGAAATTAGGCTTGAAATAAACATTCTATTGTAACCAGTAGAACAGACTGCAGTGTGTGTTAGATTGGGGGGAGAGGTGAGCAGTTGTCCATGATAGTTTCTCCACTTTGAAATATGCCCGTGCCCCCCCCAAAAAAAGTTGCTGACCCCTGCCATAATGCCTATTGTCCCTGGGATATTTTATTCAGGTATATGTTGAATGTGTTCCTAAGGAACCAGTTTTACATCAATATACTTGGTTATGGCTCGAAATGCAGTACACAGAGTAAAAAAAGTGTGTGGCAGTTTTACAGTTTTAGCATTTAAAAACCTCAATTATATGAATTATATAAAATTAAACGAATGACGTTGCTTCATTTGTGTAAGAGACATTGTGGAGAACCTGGGAGCCTTGTGGTCTACCCAGTTTTGGAGCAACTTTAAATCCCATTTGAAAGTCTCATATTGAAATGTTTAGCCATTTTCAAATTCTCTTTATTCTTCGTTCTTCTGTGCCAGTGGTGTGCTCTGTTCATAATCAATTCAGATTAGGAGATGCCCCTTTTCTACCGCATTTTATTAGTCTGTGCCCTGATTTATCACTGACTTGATTATTCCATTGGCTGCCATATAGCTATGCTAGCTATTATTCCCACCAAGGGAACGTGCGTTGATGCGCAGCCATGGAAATTCCATTATCTACTGAATGGATGCTGCCAGACAGTATGTATGGTTTAGTTTTGACTTATAGTTTTGATATCAGTAGAGACACAATAGTAACTGAGGCTTCAGCTCCTAGAATCACATCTGTGTGTCCAACAGCAGATGACACTTATCTAAGCACCCAGCAGGTAAGTTGCAAGGGGCAAGGTTGGTGCAGTGTGGTGCAAACACACCAGCCAAGTGAATCCTGTGCTCTTGCTGGCGTGTTTGCACTGCGCTGGCCTTGCTGCTGCCACCACATCATGGTAAGCAGCAATGCCTCACCTGCCATGAGTAGGCACCTTCACCCCAGTCTGCTACTGTATGTGTTTCAATGAGCTGGCACAACTTGCTCCCTCTTGTTGGACCTGAATCCACCAACAGTGATGGCTCAGTCAACAGCACTATCACTGGCGTTGTGCCACAAGCCCAGCCCAGATGTGACTCCATTAGGACTGACTTTTCTAGAGTGCAGTAGAACAGAGAGTCATTTAGAACAGTAGAACAGAGAGTCCAAGCACAATTCAAAGTGTTGTTGCTGACCTTTAAAGCCCTAAATGGCCTCGGTCCAGTATACCTGAAGGAGTGTCTCCACCCCCATCATTCTGCCCGGACACTGAGGTCCAGCGTGAGGGCCTTCTGGAGGTTCCCTCGCTGCGAGAAGCCAAGTTACAGGGAACCAGGCCTTCTCGGTAGTGGCGCCCGCCCTGTGGAATGCCCTCCCATCAGATGTCAAAGAGAAAAACAGCTACCAGATTTTTAGAAGACTTCTGAAGGCAGCCCTGTTTAGAGAGGCTTTTAATCTTTAATCAATTATTTTATTCTTCTGTTGGATGCCGCCCAGAGTGGCTGGGGAAACCCAGCCAGATGTTGTTGTTGTTGTTGTTTGTTGTTGTTGTTGTAGCATAGAGGGTAGGAAACCTGCATCTCTACAAGCGCTGTTGGATTCTTAGCTGCCATCAGCTGCAGACAGTGTTGATTGTAACTACACTGTGATATTTAGGGACTTTTCTCAAGCATGACAGTAGGAGAGCCAGTAGAAATGTCACTTACAAGGGGTATCTCCCACTCCACCCCCACCCAGTAACTTATGAGGTCCTCCACAGTCTGGAGGATGCTGTCAACTACTGGACTCTTGAGAGCACCAGGCTGTTATTTGCCGCATAGCTGTTGCAGTGAGATCCCTAGTGCTAGTCCTTGAGGTGGTTGGAGCAGCAGCCAGCAGTATCCTTCAAAAAAAACTCCTCATTTCCTCCACTGACAAGGCAATGCAAAGGCCTCTGATCTGTCTGCTCCTTGCGTAACGGATAGTCAGTGTTGCAGTAACAAGGACATGGATGAGTGAAGCCTTGAAAATGTCCTGGCTTTTGTCACAGACCTATTACACTCTACTGAAAACAATTGTGTTTTGTTCTTCCACAAGTGAATGCAGATGAAAGCGACTATAATGAATAGATTAACATCGCAGAGAAGAAAACAACAGAAGTCTCCGGATGCATTTATGAAAAATTTAAAGTATTGACGTAAACATGCTTCTCTTTAACTAAGGTTAAGATTTAAAGCAATTGGAATTTTCTCTCCTAAATGAATTTAAGAGAGAATTCATGTGCATTCTTGTTTTCTTCTCAAATATCTTTAATACTCCAGTGCCTGTTTCTGTATCACTCGAGCCACAGTGCCATGGTGTTTCAGTGCTCTTCCTGTGGCAGTTATGTGCCTCCACGGGCACTATTTTCTAATAAACTGAATGTGGTAGGGCTGGCATGAAAGAAGAGCATAGACAAGCAAACCAGGATAGAAAATGACTGCATGTGTCAACACATAAACAAATTAAGTTTCTCACTCTTCCTCTCATCACTTATCTTTAGAGGGAAATGTTTTTGCTGAATAATTTCGTAACAGCCCTTAATACTATCTCGAAAGACAGGTTTGAGAAAAAAAAGGAAAAGCAGTAAGCAATGCAAATGAATATAAGGGCTGCAGAAACTTATCTTGGCAACAGAATTCTGTTAGGGTCATCTAATAAGTAAACGATGTATAATAGTGCTGTCTTTCAAAGCTTCCCCAGTCAGTGTTGTTTCAGCTGCTGCTTTTGGGCTCCCTCTGCTCCCTCAGTACCTTCAATAATTATTGCTTGTTTCATGCACTATCACTTTTTCCTGTCAGGCTAAACCAAATTGATTTCCTCCCCAACCACAAAACATCTTACTTCAGAGCCTAGGTAACAACAACAGCAAAGCAGGTCATGTATTAATATTATATGCCTAGAAACCATTTTTTAAAAAAATATTTAGAATTTTTAGTGGGTCTTTTCCCACCCAACATCATTTTTGGGAAAATTCAACATCTCCTGGAGAAGAGTCATACAGTGGTGCCTCACTAGATGAATTTAATTCGTTCCATGGGTCAATTCATATAACGAAAAATTCGTCTAGCGAATCCCATAGGAATGCATTGATTTTTTTTTTGCCCATAGGAATGCATTAATTGAATTTCAGTGCATTCCTATGGGAAACCGTGATTCGCTAGATGAATTTTTCACAAAACGAATTCGTCTTGTGAGGCAACCTCCACTCGAAAAATCTCTTCGTTAAGCGAAAAATTCGTCTTACAGGGCATTCGTCTAGCGAGGCACCACTGTTTAGAAACTCCTCAAATTGAAAATGTTGGTTAATGTGGAGAGAGGTAAATTGTAGAGAAGAGAAGGCCTGCTCAAGGCCCTGTCCATGGGTGAAGTAAGTTTATATATGTGAAGATGATCAGAGATGGTCTCAAGTTCCTCTGAACATCTATTCAAGAAAGAAAACCTGTGTGCACATTTGTGAGTCTTCATTATTTAAAAATTAGATAGGTATATTCTCCTGTCTTTTGATACCTTTTTCTTTGTTCTACATAAGTAACTCGAGTGTTAATCCTATGTACAAATAGTGAACACATTCGCTGAGCATTGAATCTGATCCTTCTACAGCCAAAATCTACACAGAAGTGTGGTGTTTAGCAGACTTAGGGGAGCTCCAAGGTTTGCTAAAGTGCTCAGAAAATGAAAGAAAGACTGGAGTAAAACACCTAAGGAGGGGAAATATCCAAAATATCTCAGTGATGACTGAGAACATTCAGTAGCCACAGAATGGCGACTGTCTGGTGGGGAGGGGAAAACACAGAAAAGAGGAGGGATGGAATGGAGCATGCTGGGAGAGGATGTGGCTGTCCGGAACCCTGAACAGGAGCACTGCACACTGTAATCACAGTAATGATGACGACAACAACCACCCTTTTTTTTAAAGGAGAATTCTGAGCCTGAAAAAAACATATTCTGGGATTCCACATCTGGGAAACATCCCACAAGCTGAAGACAGAGTAGTGTTAACATGTCAGCTTCTGAATCCACATCAGGCTTACAGAATAAAATATTAGCATATGGAGAAAATACCATTTTCAAACCTCAAATTTTATACACTAATGTTCTTTAGGCTTTAGCTGTTTTCAGGGAAGCATTAAAATGACTTTGTACCCAGTTGTTTTGATGTGAGTTTCAGTAAGTTAAATGGTTTGGCAAATTTATAGTGGGAAGTCTCATAAACCAAATACTGGTATCTGTATCTTTGAGTTTAGTCAACATGCTTACTTCAAAGTCTGTTGAGTGTTGACATGGCTGGCTACCTGCAGTCAACAAAGATTCGGTTTGGACATTTAATTGCAACGGACAATGCTTAGAGTCACTGTCAGGGCTTGAGTATAAACCTGACAGAGGAGTAGAACCCTGAAGTAAATATATTACCCAAGGGGCTCCCTGCTTGTGCTAGGATGGGAAAGTTGTCCGCCAGGTGTTATTAGACTCCAGCCTGAGCCAGCATGGCACAGGGTCCCCATCCTTGGTCTTGAGATTTAGCCTACTCTATTTCTTGTTTGGTCTGAAATTCCCATGTTTTTCAAAACGTTGTGTCTATTCTGTTACCTTGTAAACAGGAGGACAGTTCCCATTTTCCCAGTTTGGGGAAAACGTTAGGACTATAGGAAGTTGTCTTACACCAGTACAGGCCATTGGTCCATATAGCTCAATATTGTCTACACCGACTAGCAGCTTCTCTTCAGGGGTTGAGACAGGGGCCTCTCCCAACCCTATCTAGATTGAAGATTGAACCTGACAACTTCTGCATGAAGAGCAGGTGTTCTACCAGTGATCTGTGGCACTTCCCAGGGTTAAACACAGGTAACCACCTAGAGGACAGAACTTACTTGATGCCAAGAGTCATATAATGGAGAATAGGAGTTGTACTAGGATTTCTGGTTCAACGTCATAGGAGTCACTGCATTACAAAAAGGCTATGAATACTCTGGGGGTCCTTGCCACATGCTGAACAATGTAGTTTAGCTTCAGAAATCCATTATGGAGTCCATTTATCCACACTTTATTTGTAAAAATTAGCAAACAACTGCAGAGCGCTTGCCGAGGCGGTTGTCAGGCAGCCATTACAAAAGGGCTATCGGATGTCACTTAACTAAATCCTTGAGCTTATTTCGAGGAGCAACTAATATGCAACATCTTGTGGGATTCTCTTTCTGTGTCAGCTGGCTAAACCCAAGCCAGGAAGACCAGTAATACTTGGGACTCAGCTATACAGCTGCAAATGAAACGTTTTAAGTGTGTTTTAAGTGCAATATACAATGTGATACTAGATGACGATGGTGAGCCTCATGGAAAATTCAATGTACAGTATTTTTAAAAACGCTCTTCAAAAAAAGCATTTTCAGAATGTTTTTAATATGTGTGTAGATTCCACCTTGGCCTCTGCAAATAGATCAAATAAACGTTTGCCATATGATAGGTCTGCAAAGAATGAAACCACCCTTGTGGCAAATTCTTTTAGGCTGCATTCCTACACATACCCACTGGGAATTACTGAGTTGAAGGGAACAGAAGTTTGAGTGTATGCTCTGGATCACACTTTGGATGGTCGAGTGCCCACAGGAAGTCTGAAGAACTATACAGTGCACAGCACTTAGAAGTTCCCTCTACATCCATAGTGTTTGCCCTTTTAAAAATGAAATGCTCAACTAACTATGTCACAGCATTAAAAAAAAGCAACAACCCCAAAACTAATTACCTGACAGTGAGCTTGACATTGTCCAGGATACCTATATCAAGAAGATGGTTTAACAATCAGCTTCTTATATTAAAAATGGGTCATAAAAGACTGAGCTGGTTGCAACAGAAAGAGGGAAAAGTTGGCCATCACAATGGTATTTGGAAAGCTGTCTTACAGTAAATGTCACCAGCAATGGGCCAAGTCTATAAATGAGCATCACAGCTGGTATGGTATTACAGAAAGGCAGCACACTTTGTCTTTTTCTACTTAAGTTGTACTTCTTGTGATGCTAAATGTTGGACAGTAAAGTTGTAAAGATTTGCAGTATTGGCAAGAGTGCTCAGAATGGGCAAGAGAGTGGAGATTTACTGAACTGTCCTATTTCTCTGTATTGTATTGTATATGCAATATCATGATGCCTTTTCTCTCCTCATTCCCATCTATTATGATGCCTGCAATCCTATGAAATCCTATTTAAATCAGCAGAATTACTTCGTTCCAAGTCAACATACTTGTAATTGGACTGTAATTTCTTTTTGTTTTGAGGGTCAATAAGAACACATCACTTTCTTATTCCCCATACTTTAGTCTCAGCTTTAGACCACAATTACAATAAATTATACAAATCAAAAGTGGTAATGTAATGGTTATTATTTAAGTCTACTATGATCAAACTCTTCCAGGATGGATAGCAAAAGCTCATTAAAGTAGCAATCCCTTATGAGAAGGAATTAATTTGTGAATTTCTGATCTGTGTGACTTTTGCATGCTTTTACCTACAATTCTGTTCCACCCCTACATTAATTTTTGAATTTTAAAAAACCCCTCAAGATACCATTTAAATACATTTGTTGCTATATATTTAAATGCATATTTTCTCTCAAAATGCATATTGTATTCATATATGTAGTTGTCTCAAACATAGCTGCCAACTTTTCCCTTTTCTCACAAGGAAGCCTATTCAGCATTAGGGAAAATCCCTTAAAAAAAGGGATAACTTGGCAGCTATGGTCTCAAAATAGTACATGTAGGTCCTACTATCCGACCACTCATTGTGCACAAAGAATTACTGTATACCCAAACCTCGCTACATGCATGACTCATTTAGATACAGTATCCCAGCAGCCAGAGTTTGATCACTTCCTTACATGTTTGTGCTTAGCTGATTGGTGGCTGTCATTTGGGGGCAGAAACCATGCAGGGAGGGAGGGAGATCTGACAAAGTTTTTACTTTGTTTCTCTTTTGCTGCACCCATTTTTAGAAGAAACCATTGTTGGAGTACAAGAGAGATCACAAATTATAAATGTTTACATAGGAAATAATGGAAATTGTCAGCCTGTTATGCAAAGACTTGCCTAAAGAAGGATTTCCTGGGAATGTATTGTGTTTGGTAAGTGGGAGTTGCGTGTATATAAATGTATATTATGATCCATTTATTAAGTATGCACACAGGCCCCAAGACTCATTTTGTATCATGACTTTTTAAAATTCTGATCTGTTTCTGAGCCACTTGGTGCTCTCTGTGCTGAATCTGAACTAACTGAATGCTCATTGCACACTATATTACAGTACAGCATAGTGATTATAAAAGTATCTGCTTGAGTATATGTTACAGGTAGGTAGCCGTGTTGGTCTGATGCAGTCAAAACAAAATAAAAAAATCCTTCCAGTAGCACCTTAGAGACCAACTAGGTTTGTCATAGGCATGAGCTTTCTTCTGTTTCAATGTATCTGAAGAAGTGTGCATGCACATGAAAGCTCATACCTATGACAAACCTAGTTGGTCTCTAAGGTGCTACTGGAAGGATTTTTTAAATTTGTTTTGCTTGAGTCTATGTTTTCATCACGCGCAAAACTCATAAGGAATAAACAAATAGTTCCATATTGTGAGCAAGTAACTCCTAGAACAAAATCATAAGTTTTAGCTTCAGAAAACCAAACTGTTTCCAGTTGCTTTTAGCCAACATCCCGTTGCCAATGTAGCTAAAATTTTAGCACTTCTGATTGTTAGTTGATAACAGTGAAGTATGGCAAGAGATTGGTGGGATGCTCTCCTACAGATTTCTAAAACTGTTCTACTACAGACACAGCCAGGACATTCCAGAACAATTCTATCTGATACTGTAAATGTCAGGTTTCAGTTTCACTCTAGCTAGAAAGAACTGGTACATATGCAACATGTTCTAGAAGATTGCCAAAAGTGAGCTCTTGGCCAGAGCATTATCCACTTCAGTGAAGTGTTATTTCTCACAAAACTAGCAATCGTTTTCTAACTACACATGTTCCCTAATATGGTTAAAGCATTGGAAATTATGCAATTCCAACTGTTGGGCTTAAAGGCTTACTAGATTCTAGGACTAAATAATTATTGTACTTCTTCTTTACAATTTTGCCCACAGCTGCCCTGCTCACTGGGAGAACAGGTAATGGATCTGGAACAATTCAACGCAGTACCATTGCTCCCAGGTGTCATGATTTCTGTATGAGGTGTTAAGGAATGATACATTTGGTTGCCTAATAATCTCAAAAGGGGGGGGGGGTCTGGGAAGGGGTGCCTCTGTCCTAGAGACAAATCGGGGGTGTAGTGGTGGCCCTGTTGGGCTCATCCCAATTAGATGTACTGTATGCCATAAGGTGACTCCAGAGGCGGAGCTAGCTGTTCCGGCACCCGCAATGGCACACATGCTGTGCACCCAGGGGTGGGGCTAGCTGCCCGTGGGGTGAGGCGAGCATCCCAGGGGGTGCTGCCCACAGCAAGCGTTTCAGGGGGCGGGGACGGGGCGACGATCTGACATGTGGGGATTTTGTCACGCCCCCACCCCCTGCCACTGGGTGACTCTTTATACAGGGTTGACCCAACCTCTTATCAACCTGCAGGTGGGCTGCCTGATACCTGATACAGACCCAGTGCTTTTGCCAAAGCCTATTTACATCTGCAATCAATAAAATTTGCGGCCTATTTCAACCCAATACTGATGTCCTGGGTCTTATTTTCACCTGAGGTGGCCCCGCACATTTTTCTTTACTTCTTCCTTGTCCTTATTTGTTCTTCTGGTCTTGTCACCACACCCTATTTCAGCCTTCATTGAAATGCTTTTTTAAAAATAAAATAAAAATCCCTGGATTTACATAAAGAAATGTGTTGCAAATGCCCATGGAAGGAGACGTACAAAGAAAAATGAAAGAATGAATGGTGAATGGTTATGAACAGAGTTCAACATAATGTTTTGTTCCTCTTATTTGCATCCATTCTAATTTTGCCTTTACTTGAGTTAGGGTCCTTTTTTTTTTTGCAAATATGTACATCACAAGCTAGTCTGCAGCTACACACACACAAGATGGGTGATATATTGGATCTGAAGCTTGATAGGACACTTTTTCATTAAAAAGTATGATAATTTAAATGGATCATTTCTGCTTTGCAGGACATTACCCCCTCTTTTGTTCAACCCTATACTTATCAATATGGTTTCAATAAAATGCATTCAAGTAATCATGCTAACAGCCACGCTAAGAAAAAAGGAAATTCTTATGTAATTTCCTCTGAGGCAGTATCTTACTCAGAAAGAAGATAATCATGAGATTAATTCAAGTCAGATTTTTCTTTGAAGAGGCAGGCAGAATTTGATGAACATTGGAGTAGTTATGAAATACTGGACAAGAATGAAATGACAGTGTGAAGCCAATCTGAACCTACCAACATACGTATATGAAAGTGTTTTCATTGCTATCTATGATCTGTGTGAATTGCACTTAGAAACTGCAGATAAATATAAAAATTTGGTTGGGTTTTTGCTTTTCAGGTGTTTTTTTTTCTTCCTTGAAAGATTATTTTTGCAACCAGTAAATTTTACAGACAGCACAGATATGTTGAGTCTCTGTCTACAATACTTCTAAAGTACTCACTTCTTTCTTTAAAAAAATTTTTTTTATTGTTACCATTCACATTAACACACCATATGGAAAAAGAAAATAAATTCTATCACCACCAAAGAAAAAAAGAGAATTAATACATCAACTAATAACCTTCAAAACATAAAATACATAAAATAAAAGTGGTATTTTTCTATGTGCCAGACTCCCCGTCTATTCCTTATTACAGATTCTGTATTAATTGTTCGCTGCCATTGCATAACGAGTTTTGTTCAATTTCAATATCCCTTAATCTATTCATTGGTTTTACCACATTTTTAACACTGCTACTGAAATTATTCGAACGCTGCGTATGACCTTAAACTACTACTATTATTTTTCAAGTATATTTTAAAGACTTCCCATTTTGAGATAAATACCTAATTTGGTTTATTTTTTTATCTTTTCTGACATGCTATCTAATTCCCTTATTCAGCCATTTTTTGAATCCATTCTAATCTTGATGGCTCTTTATCGCTTTTCCAGTTTGCTGCAATGAGAACTCTTGCTGCGACCGTAGCATATAAGAAGATCTCTTAACTTTTTTAGGAATATCCGAGTCTGTGATTCCCAAAAGGAAAGCTTCTGGTTTCCTATTAAAATATATTTTAAACATTTTTTCCCCAATTCTATGTGGATATCCTCCCAAAACACCTTGATTTCTTTACACTGCCACCACATATGTACTCACTTCTAAAGTAATCCATTACTACTTGAATCGTATAACAATCTACAAGTCCCATGAGCTCAATGGGATTCCCCCTCTCCCCCATTTATCATTTTGGTTGCTCTCCTCTCCACAAATTCCAGACTGTCAAAATCCTTCTCAAACTGTGATGTCCAGAACTGGACACAGTTCTCCAGGTGGGGTCTGACCAAAGCAGAATTGATACAGTCCATCATCATTGTTGTTGTTTAGTCATGTCCGACTCTTCGTGACCCCATGGACCATAGCACGCCAGGCACTCCTGTCTTGCACTGCCTCCCGCAGTTTGGTCAAACTCATGTTCGTAACTTCAAGAACACTGTCCAACCATCTCGTCCTCTGTCGTCCCCTTCTCCTAGTGCCCTCAATCTTTCCCAACATCAGGGTCTTTTCCAAGGATTCTTTCCTTCTCATGAGGTGGCCAAAGTATTGGAGCCTCAGCTTCACGATCTGTCCTTCCAGTGAGCACTCAGGGCTGATTTCCTTCAGAATGGATAGGTTTGATCTTCTTGCAGTCCATCATAGAGTCCGTCAATGGGTTACCAAGAATGCCCCCTTGATTGTGGTAATATTCTAAGGTGATTTTGTGCCAAACCATGAATGGTAGACTTGCTATTGATGTGCAGAGTGAAAGAGAATCAGATAGATAGATAGAAGATAGACCTCTGCTTAACAGCTAGCTAGCACCTGGGCTGGACACAGACTAACAATTTTAAGAGAGTTGAAAATGCAATGAAAGAGGCTTCATTGCCCATAGTCTACATACAATTCTTTGGCTGCACTGTCATTTCTCCTCAAAGAGACTTGCAGGTATGTGAATTCCTGTCATGCCTGCTTAGCATAGGAGAAAGTGGCTAATAATAACTACAGTGGTACCTCGGTTTAAGTACACAATTGGTTCCAGAAGTCTGTACTTAACCTGAAGCGAACTTTCCCATTGAAAGTAATGGAAAGTGGATTAATCCATTCCAGACGGTCCGTGGAGTACTTAAACTGAAGCGTACTTAACCTGAAGTGAACTTTCCCATTGAAAGTAATGAAAAGTGGATTAATCCGTTCCAGATGGGTCCATGGAGTACTTAAATTGAAAGTACTCAAACCGAAGCGTACTTAAACCGAGGTATGACTGTATGTCACATCACCTGCAGTGTGCTGTAAACCAACAACCATCCTGAACAATTAATTCAGTATGATGTTAATTCCATGTTTTGTGAGTCCTTTGGGCAAGATGCCCTCAGATGACCCGCCTCCTGAGTAGCCCCACCTCCTCTCTTCCATTGGTGCCCATTCAATTGCCCATTCAATTGCCTTGCTCTTCTGGGCCCAATCCCAGAGGGAGAGAGCATGGCAAGTGGAAGCTCCTCCCCCTCCTTGCTCTTGTCACTTCTCAGTCACTTAAAGGGGAACAGGCAGCAACAGCAAGGAATGGGAATAGCAGTTCAGAGGGCTCAGGTGGTTGTTTCAAATTTTTAATTATTTAAGGCATTTATCTACTGCTTAATCTTTAGCATTTCTAAGTGGTGTGCATAAAAAAATGACCACAAAGAGAATGAAAATAGAATAAAAATTCATCATAAAACCAAGCAGAAACACGCCTGCTGAAATAAGAAAGGGCCTGAACAAATCTCTTGCTGGAAAGGCTATCCTGGCAGATGTTTTCCCTTGTGGGCTATGCACACTGCAATCAGAATCACCGATAGTCACAAATAATTGAAAAGGCAAGTGCACCAAAGTATTAGCCAAGTGACGAAGTCCTAAACTTTGGACAGTTCATTGGAAATAAGTATTGCATTGTATTTGTAACTGATGGAAGATACAGCTTGGAACCAACTGTGTTGAGGATAGATTTAAGGCAAGTGATCTAGGCATGTAGGCAGGCAGGGATTCCACCCACTCAGTATTTTCTGCTCTCCCCCCTCCCCTTTTCACCTGTTTGGATACTGAATGGGAGTTGTTTTAATCATCTGTAGCAGCTGCTTTATATATAAGCACTTATGGGCAAGACTGGTGTTTAGCTTTAGGCTACTAGTTTTCAAAGTGTGAGGCTTTAAATTCTGTTAAATAAAATACTTTAATTAGTTCGAAATGTTTTTTGACTGTTTTATTGATAATTTTAATATTTATTGCAAACCGCTCAGATGTTTTAGTACAGTCATGTTTTATATATATGGAAAGAGGCACAGGGACCAGACCCCACAGCAGACTCAGATGCCCACTGTGTCTCCATGTCTAATCCTGAAAGATTATTACAGGATACAATAATGTCATCTGCAACATCAGGGATTCAATCAGCTGCTCATCTTTTGGTGGGATCTATGCCAAAAATCTCCCAACAATGCCCATCTGCATTCTACCTCAGGCAAACAGGCCATTCTCTACCCAAAAGAATGAATGGACATATATCTGACATCAGAAATGAGAATACGCAAAAACTAGTAGGGGAATTTTTAAACCCCCTAGTATACTCTGTAAAGGAACTTCAAAGGGAGACTGGAAAGTAAAACTGCACAATTAAGAGGTTCAGGGCTATCATGTATGGACTGGAATCAGTACAAAGGCTGTGCTATTAACCATCTTTATAATTAAGCTTGCCACACCACATGTGTTAACTGGCTTACCAATGTTAGGATGTCTGCTTCATCAACAATTTGTGTGCGTGAAAATTCAGCATTGCCAATGTAATTATCACTGTACTTTCTACATTTCTTTTGCTTCTGACCTCAGTATTTACACACACACACCCCCGTGTTTTGACCACATGACTCAGGATAACACTTCATTTGTCTAATGAGGTGGGCTGGAGTCAATAAAACTTTATGTCGTAGTAAATATGTTCGTCCTTAAAATGCTGCAAGGCTTGTTGTTGCTTCCTTCCCCTTGTGTGTCTTTACTGGGCTGGAACGCAAGGTATAGTTCCCTCCACTGTCAGTGAAACAGGAAACTGTTTCTGCTTCAGTAGATTTCCTTAAAGGAGGAGCTCAGATTGTGCTGTAGATCCCCCTTCATCAATAAAGGGCCTGTGGGCAACATCATTATTTGAATATCTTCTCCACCTGGCCTTCCTTCCCTTCACTGATATTTTCCCCATATCTTTCTCTACCGTTCCCAGTACCCACTACTGCGCCATTCTCAGCCCTTTTATTGCCTTACATCAGTAGCTTTCAACCAGTGTACTGTGCCTTGAATGATGGTCAGGGGTGCCACAAGCAACACTGGCCTCTGTCCCTCTTTCCTTCCCTCCCTCCTCTGATGCCCTCTCGAGTCTCTGCCTCCCAAAGGCTTGCACAGCTGTTCGTTGTGGCAGCCCTGGCTATAAGCTCCACAGGCGAATGGTGGCTCTGGGAGGCATCTCTCTATGGGGTAGGGTGGGGGGCAGCTCAGAGACCAAGGGCGGCAGCAGTGGCTGCCCAGAGGACTCTCAAGGAGAGGGGAGGAAACACTCCACAAGGAAGGGTGTTCGAAAAAGGGTGAGAGGCTGCCAGCTCTGCAGGCAAGGGGTGACATAATGGGGCTCCTTTGCCCCACAGAGAGGGGTGCCGCAGAAAGAATGTAGTTGGTTAAGGGAGCTGTGGACTCAGAAAGGTTGAAAACCTCTGCATAGTTGATGCAAAAGATTCAACTCCATTTGGGAAAGAGAGGCTTATTCTGGAATGCACATTCCTCTATGTACTTCTCCACAAGAAACACATTCAAAATTCCGTATCATCTTGCTAGGCGCTTGAGAACGGCAAAGTGTGAAGTCATAAAACTCTTTGCCAGGATATATTGGAACAACCAGAGAATGTGTCGTGATTAAAAGGAGACTTGAGTGAGACTTTTTTTCATTCACCCATTGTATCTGAATGGAAAGAAACATTACATATAAGTAAGGTATTTGGAGCAATTTCTTTTTCTTTTCTTTTTCTTTTTTAGCCTGGAGACTTGTTAACATTACCATAATAGTATGATTATATTAAAGGGGGGGGTGGACACCCAGAACTCTTATATAGAACAAGCTGAGACAAAGTATAAAATGTCCTGATGTGCCCTTTGCAAATATGTACAGATGTTACCACATTGCGCAAAAATAAAATGAGCTTGATTAAAAGGGTTTGACAGCACTAGCACTTTTCCTCCTTTTCATCCCCAAGTCCTTAACAGCACTCGTTGCCATATTCTTACGCAAGCTGTGATGATAACAATACTCCGACCCTCAGAGCCTGAGAGGTTCCCAGCGGCAAACTTGTTTTGTCTGTTGAAAATTGACAATGGAATACACGCTTTTCCAATAAGTTAGTAATTTAACAGATTTATTAACAGCTCCCTAGCAGGGCTCTTGACACAGACCTGCAGCGGGGTTTCCCCTAGGACGAAACAGCAGGAGCAGGAAACAGGAAGCTGTTGTTGTTGTTTAGTCGTTTAGTCGTGTCCGACTCTTCGTGACCCCATGGACCATAGCACGCCAGGCACTCCTGTCTTGCACTGCCTCCCGCAGTTTGGTCAAACTCATGTTCGTAGCTTCGAGAACACTGTCCAACCATCTTGTCCTCTGTCGTCCCCTTCTCCTAGTGCCCTCAATCTTTCCCAACATCAGGGTCTTTTCCAAGGATTCTTCTCTTCTCATGAGGTGGCCAAAGTATTGGAGCCTCAGCTTCACGATCTGTCCTTCCAGGGAGCACTCAGGGCTGATTTCCTTAAGAATGGATAGGTTTGATCTTCTTGCAGTCCATGGGACTCTCAAGAGTCTCCTCCAGCACCACAATTCAAAAGCATCAATTCTTCGGCGATCAGCCTTCTTTATGGTCCAGCTCTCACTTCCATACATCACTACTGGGAAAACCATAGCTTTAACTATACGGACCTTTGTAGGCAAGGTGATGTCTCTGCTTTTTAAGATGCTGTCTAGGTTTGTCGTTGCTTTTCTCCCAAGAAGCAGGCGTCTTTTAATTTCGTGACTGCTGTCACCATCTGCAGTGATCAAGGAGCCCAAGAAAGTAAAATCTCTCACTGCCTCCATTTCTTCCCCTTCTATTTGCCAGGAGGTGATGGGACCAGTGGCCATGATCTTGGTTTTTTTGATGTTGAGCTTCAGACCATATTTTGCGCTCTCCTCTTTCACCCTCATTAAAAGGTTCTTTAATTCCTCCTCGCTTTCTGCCATCAAGGTTGTGTCATCTGCATATCTGAGGTTGTTGATATTTCTTCCGGCAATCTTAATTCCGGCTTGGGATTCATCTAGTCCAGCCTTTCGCATGATGAATTCTGCATATAAGTTAAATAAGCAGGGAGACAATATACAACCTTGTCGTACTCCTTTCCCAATTTTGAACCAATCAGTTGTTCCATATCCAGTTCTAACTGTAGCTTCTTGTCCCACATAGAGATTTCTCAGGAGACAGATGAGGTGATCAGGCACTCCCATTTCTTTAAGAACTTGCCATAGTTTGCTGTGGTCGACACAGTCAAAGGCTTTTGCATAGTCAATGAAGCAGAAGTAGACGCTGAGTTGTAGTTTAAAAAGGAGCCATATTTTACTGATAAAGTCTTTGTTTACCTTGTATGAAGATTCATCATAGACTTTCCAGTTTTGAGGGAGGGTCCATTGCTTCTATTTTCATCAAATGGTTGTGTTGCCTAATGAAATTGTGGCTGGGGGGGGGGGGTGTTGATTATGTATTGACTCCATGTCCAAGCCAGGGACCTTGTGTTTTTGCAGCCTCTTGGTTTTTTCGTACGTGTGTGTGTGTGTGTTTACATGCTGCTTCATCATCAAAAGCTCAAAGCGGTTTACATAAAGTATTCATTAAAATTACTAATAACTCAAGTTAGCCAAATTTAAACATTGTGAGTATGCGCACAATGTTCCATCCTGACCAATCAGCTATGAAGGTCAACCTGGAACATACTCACATGGTAGCCAGAAGAGCAGGACTGGTGGTGGGTCCAGGGTTTGTGTGAAGGGATGGAATATCGTGGCTATTCCTGGGGTAGGGGGTACCATTCTGGATCTGACAGTATTTAACAATCCAATTGCAAAAACCTCCTTTTGGGGCAAAGCACTGGAGATGGTTGTGGCAATGCAGCTCCAGTTGCAGGTCTTGTTTGAGGAAACACATTATCTGGGTTCAGGATGGAAAAAGCTGGTGACATTTATTTACAAGTTAAAAAGCACTGGTCCCAATACCAATCTCTGGGAGACTCTACTTTCCACGTCCTCCGTTGAGAGATCTGTCCATTTATTTTTACTCTCTGTTTCCTTTTTCTGAATCAGTTACTGATCCATACTAAGGATACATTTAATCTAACACTTTTGCAAAATAAAAATTTAGTTGGTCTTTAAGGTGCTGCTAAAAGGAATTTTTTTATTTTGTCTTAATTTGAGTGTTCAAGATGATATGATACTGTGAGCTTCTACTGCCCTCTAGTGAGATGCTGTATAAATAAAGGACAGATGTTTGAAGAGAGCAAAATGTTAAACATTATTGTGTTAAAAGAATGTATTCAAAAAAGAACATATGCCAAAAAGAATTAATATAAAACCCCAACAACACTGTGATTTTCAGAAAAGTCTTATGTGTATATAGAACATTAAACATGTGGACACTGCAAAATAATATTTATAAGGCACAGCAATAAGAGCATTCAGAAATATATTTAATGGCTGCAGTCAGATTGGATTGGGACCTAAGGGTGCTTCCTGACTGTCACTGTTTTGCAGGATGGAATCAAACGCATATCAGGAAATATAATTCTGCCCAATTAAAGTAGATTTAAGCACTCAGCTGCCCCAGCACAACCAGCATGCTTTTTAAAAAGTGGAAATTTACTGATCCATTCTGAGTACCAAATGCACAATTCTTTTTCAGCTTTCTCACCACAAAATGAGACTTGATAAGATTGTACAGTTTCTAGGCAAACTGAAGCAGAAGGAAACTTCATCTTCCTCTGGTGAAGGTTCTCACAACACAGGCATATTTCTGCCTTTATTCCTGATCTAGAGTTATGGACTTTCAGGTGCCTTTCAGATGCCATTTTTATTGTGCATTCATGATTATTTGTGCTCATGATGGTACCAGGACACTTATGCACAATCCCTTTCGATGCTATTCTTGCCTGCAAAAGTTTCAGAGCAGACATTGTGCTTTGTTCCCATCAGTGCGTGTTCCCTAAGTTCCTGATGAAAGAAAGCTTGTAACTTTTTGCACCACAAATGTTTCAGTTTATTCATTTTTGTCCTGCATTTGTTGGACTGTAGTGCAAGAATACCCTACAGGCAGCAATAATGCAATAACATTTAAGTCCACCACTAATGCACTATTATTGCATCAATATCATGCTGCAGAATACACCTCCAAAAAAAAAAAAACCCTACCACTAGTCTGAATGGGCTTTTTATCAGCTACATTATCCATGGCTTTCAAGATGTGTAAGCAGTAACAGAATTAATTGTCCTTCTTAAGTAGCTCTCAGTATTGTACAACTATCTTAACTAAGACTAGGCAATACAATTCCTTTAGTCCCATCAGCACACAAGTTGTAATCTAGTTTGATTGCAAGAGCTCCCTAAATAGGATCAGTGGACCTTTGCTGACTTCCAAGCAGAAACGGCATATGGAAAAGCAGCAGGTTTTTCAGTGACAAAAGGGGCTGAACCAACAGTGGCCAATAAATTCAGCATTTCACCTGCATTCTATTCTCTTTCAGCTTTAACAGTGAGGTTTTGTTCCTGCATTTATTCTTATAGAATACATGGAAGGGAGAGAAATGTGACAATGTTTTCATTATAGACAGTAACTATATATCAGCGTTGGTGGAGATGGGAGAACTGTACTGCAATTTCTAAGGAAAACTTTTCTGTGCATACCAACTGAATTCAGGATCTCTGAACTGCTTCCAAAAGCCTGGTAGCATCTGGTGTTTATAACAGGACAGGAACAAGAAAAGCAAAGGCCACTTAAATTGAGTCTTATTTTCAAGACAGGGATTCTGCCAATCTCTTGGGCCAATCTGCCACCCAGAGCAGCTTCCTGACAAGCACTTCTTTTTTAAAAAAGACAATGCAGTTGGGAAGTTCCCAGTAATTGTTGTGTTACAATGGAAAACTGGAAGATGTTAGTAAATGGCAAGCTGGCATGTTCAGAAATCTGCGGTTTTTAAAAGAAAAAGCAGGTTCCTCTAAGCCACTTGTTTTTCTTCCAGCTGTAATATTATTTTCCCGTTTCCCTTCAGTGGCTGGAGCAAGAAAACATGCCAAAGTCCAGGGCCAGCCAGCCCGTGAGGCCATGTGAGGCGACTACCTTGGGGGGCAAGATCTGCTCAATCCGCAGGGGTGGCAGATGATCTGACCCCAAACACATAGATGCCGCTGCCACATAAAGCTTCCTCCAGCTGCCACCCACCCCTCTCCTCCTCTGGCCTTGCCTTCCAGCTCAGCTTTGGATGTAGCTTCTGCCTCCTTTTTGCCCAGAGACCCCTGTGCAGCAACTCTGCCTTCTTTTTTCTGAGTTAGGAGAAGAGTGGCAGTTGGAGGAGGAGGAGAAGCCGAAGTCGCCGCTTCACTTCCTGCTTCTTCCCACGTTGATCTAACCACTACACCACACTGGCTCTCTACCTCCAACCAGGATTACTCTAAGTATTAATTGTGGGTCAGATTGCAAATTTAATTTAATTTAATAATAATAAAAATAATAATAATAATTTATTATTTATACCCCGCCCATCTGGCCGGGTTCCCCCAGCCACTCTGGGCGGCTTCCAAAAAAAACAACAGAAATTCTAAAATACAGAAATCCATCAAACATTAAAAGCTTCCCTAAACAGGGCTGCCTTGAGATGCCTTCTAAAGGTCTGGTAATTGTTCTCTTTGACCTCTAGTGGGAGGGCATTCCACAGGGTGGGTGCCACTACCGAGAAGGCCCTCTGCCTGGTTCCCTGTAACTTGGCTTCTCGTAATGAGGGAACCGCCAGAAGGCCCTCGGAGCTGGACCTCAGTGTCCGGGCAGAACGATGGGGGTGGAGACGCTCCTTCAGGTATACCGGACCGAGGCCGTTTAGGGCTTTAAAGGTCAACACCAACACTTTGAATTGTGCTCGGAAACGTACTGGGAGCCAATGTAGGTCTTTTAGGACCGGTGTTATGTGATCTCGGCGGCCGCTCCCAGTCACCAGTCTAGCTGCCGCATTCTGGATTAGTTGTAGTTTCCGGGTCACCTTCAAAGGTAGCCCCACGTAGAGCGCATTGCAGTAGTCCAAGCGAGAGATAACTAGAGCATGCACCACTCTGGAGAGACAGTCAGTGGGCAGGTAGGGACTCAGCCTGCGTACCAGATGGAGCTGATAAACAGCTGCCCTGGACACGGAGTTGACCTGTGCCTCCATGGACAGCTGTGAGTCTAAAATGACTCCCAGGCTGCGCACCTGGTCTTTCAGGGGCACAGTTACCCCATTCAGGACCAGGGAGTCCTCCACACCCGCCCGCCTCCTGTCCCCCACAAACAGTACTTCTGTCTTGTCAGGATTCAATCTCAATCTGTTAGCCGCCATCCATCCTCCAACCGCCTCCAAGCACTCACACAGGACCTTCACCGCCTTCACTGGTTCTGATTTAAAAGAGAGGTAGAGCTGGGTATCATCAGCATACTGATGGACACCCAGCCCAAACCCCCTGATGATCTCTCCCAGTGGCTGCATATAGATGTTAAAAAGCATGGGGGAGAGGACAGAACCCTGAGGCACCCCACAAGTGAGCGCCCAGGGGTCTGAACACTCATCCCCCACCACCACTTTCTGAACACGGCCCAGGAGGAAGGAGCGGAACCACTGCATGACAGTGCCCCCAGCTCCCAAGCCCTCTAGACGGTCCAGAAGGATGTTATGGTCGATGGTGTCAAAAGCCGCTGAGAGATCCAGCAGAACAAGGAAACAGCTCTTACCTTTGTCCCTAGCCCGCCGGAGATCATCGACCAGTGCGACCAAGGCAGTTTCAGTCCCATGATGAGGCCTGAATCCTGACTGGAAGGGATCCAAATGGTCCGCTTCTTCCAGGCGTGCCTGGAGTTGTTCCGCAACCACTCGCTCAATCACCTTGCCCAAGAATGGAAGATTTGAGACTGGGCGATAGTTGGCCATATTGGCCGGATCTAAAGATGGTTTTTTAAGAAGCGGTTTAATAACCGCCTCTTTCAGCGGGTCTGGGAAGGCTCCCTCATGGAGAGAAGCATTTACCAACCCGCGAAGCCCATCGCCCAGCCCTTCCTGGCTAGCTTTTATAAGCCAGGATGGGCAAGGATCAAGGAGACAGGTGGTTGGTTTCATTCGTCTAAGCAGCCTGTCCACATCCTCGGAGGTAACAGATTGAAATTGATCCCACAAAACTTGACTAGACAGGACTCTAGCACTCCCCCGCCCCGGCCCTGCTCCCACGGTGGAGTCTACCTCTTCCCGAATCTGAGCGACTTTATCTGCAAAAAACTTTGCAAAATCATTGCAGGAGATCATGTGGCCCGTACTGGGCCCGGATGGAGCAGGTGGTTCCGCTAAATTGCGAACCACCTGGAAGAGTCTCCTGCTGCTGTTTTCTGCAGATGCGATGGAGACGGTGAAGAAGGTCCTCTTCGCCGTCGCCATTGCCACTTGGTAGGCTCGAAGTTGAGCTCTAGCCCGTGTCCGGTCTGATTCAAAATGAGTTTTCCGCCACCGGCGCTCTAGCCGTCTCAACGACTGTTTCATTGCCCTCAGCGCCGGGGAAAACCACGGGGCTGTCCGGGCTCCATGCAATCTGAGAGGGCGCTTCGGAGCCAGACAGTCAATAGCGCTGGTTAACTCCGCATTCCAGCGGGCCACCAGGGAATCAGCTGAAAGGCCATCGACATGGGATAAAACATCTCCTACCACTCTTTGGAAGCCAATTGGATCCATTAAGTAGCGGGGGCGGACCATCCGAATCGGTCCCACCTCCCTGCAGAGGGAAAGGGTTGCGGAGAAGTCCAGTTGCACCAGAAAGTGATCTGACCATGGCACTTCTTTTGTTTCGCTTTTACTTAATGTCAGATCACCAACATCCATAGAGGTAAACACCAAGTCCAAGGCATGTCCGCGGCTATGAGTTGGGCCAGACTTATTCAGGGACAGCCCCATGGTGGCCATGCTTTCCACGAAGTCCCGAGCGGCTCCTTGTAAGGTCGTGTCGGCATGGATGTTAAAATCCCCTAAGACAACCAAGCTAGGTGTCTCCAGGAGCACATCCGACACGACCTGAAGCAGCTCGGGCAGGGAATCCTTGGTGCAGCGGGGAGGTCGGTACACCAAAAGGAATCATGATTAGAACTGTTTGACAGTGGAACTTGCTGCCAAGGAGTGTGGTGGAGCCTCCTACTTTGGAGGCCTTTAAGCGGAGGCTTGACAGCCATCTGTCAGGAATGCTTTGATGGTGTTTCCTGCTTGGCAGGGGGTTGGAGTGGATGGCCCTTGTCTCTCCCAACTCTATGATTCTATGATGATATGAAAGACACCAGTTTGCTCAATGGAGGAATGTGATCACTGAAGGTCTTCAAAAGATCTATATGGGGTCTGTGTACTTCAACAGGCTCAACCTAGACATTCTGTTAAGTAAGAATTTGTCACCCAAAATGGCAGCCGTACGGCTTCCGATTCGTCGCGCTGGTGAAGTTGGACGCAGGGACTTCGTGCTCTGAAGTCCCTGGCTTCGTGGAGGGGGGGGAAGTCCGCAGAGCGAGCGGACTCCCCAAAAAAACACCGGGTAGAGAGTCCCGGTGACATAGTGCCCAGCTGTTTGCTCCGAACGCGAATCCTCTGCTGCCCGAGAGCTCAGTAGAGCAATCGAGAGCCAGCGGAGTGGAGTCGCGGGAGCCATTTTTGGGTTTCATCTTACCTCCTTGAAGTGAAGCTCCGAGTCCTCAGCCTGCAAGCGGCGGATTCTTCCAAGGCAATAAAAGGCAATAAAAGGCAATAAAAGAAGGCAATAAAAGACTTCTTCAAAGTAAGTCAAATCTCTATTCGGATCTTAAAAAATTTAAATTTGAAGATAGGAAGAGATTCTAAAGTAACGGAAGCCGATCTCTTCCAAATGGACAATCGGGAGGCGCATTAAATATTCCCAAGCCGAAAAGGGAAAACTTTTTTCAAGATTGCGGACCCGAGAGAAAGAAAGACTTTTCCAAACCTCCCCAGCCCCCCGGTGTCGTTGCCCCTTGAGGTTCAGCAGCAACAAGGGGGAGGACGTTTTGACAGCTGTCAAAAGCTGTCAAATTGTTAAAGGGCTAAGAAAGATGATTTTATTCCTGTGAATTGGAAAAATTGATTCAAAAGGTTTTAAAAGGATTTAAGCGGACTGTAAATTTGAAATCTGATGAGGTTAAAGACAAAGGATAAGAACAGCCAAGATGGAGCCGAAAACGTGGTAGAGAGGAATTTTCCAGTATCCTTCTGCCCTTATCTCTGGTCTGCCTGTGGTCAAGTGAACTATGAAAACAAAATTCTCTCGAGCTTTCCAGGAAGCTGTGCTGGGTTATCTACAAACATGGGAAGATATCTACAAGGAAAGGCAATGTTTCAATCCAACAGAAAAGGAGAATGTGGTGCAAGAGCAAGATTTAGAGGACAATTTTGATTATGAGATTGTGTGTGAGGAGCAACAATTTGAGGACAATTTGGAGACTGATTCAGACTATAAAAAATATGTGTTGGATGATGAAAAACAAAGATCAGAACAAAGAGATGAGGCCGACAAGGAGAAGCAAAGTGAAGAGAAGATTGATGGAAGTGAAAATCCTGGAGAGACTGAAATGTTGAATGGTGTTAGTGAAGGGAGGGAAAGGCAGAAAGAGGGAGGAGCAGAGGTCTGGAAGTGGATGTGGGAAAGAATTGGTGTGGGGTAAAAATTTTAGTTTAAGGTACTGTTTTTGGTATATGAACAACGGTGTCGGAATCTTGGCCTGTTAAAGGATATGCTGATCTAATTGGGAGGAGGGACATTGGGGGGGGAGGAGGGTTTTTTATAGTTTAAGGTTAAGAGCTTTCTGGAGGGAGTAAAAAGAATGGCTGAGGAAATATGCTTAGAGTTTGTTTTTGAATAATTTTGGTGATCAGGTGTTTGGGTGGAAAACTGCCTGTCTCCCCCTTCTTACTCTTGGTACCCAGTGGCAGGGGGTGCCTTGAGGGGAGAGGGAAGGGTGGAGGGAAACCCAGACACAAAAATGGAACCTTTTGACTGCTGGACTCCTCGGGCTACCCCAGTGGCAGGGGGGGGGGCTCAGAGGGGGACAGCATGAAGAAGGAGGAGGATTGTGTTAATATTATAAGAATAAGATTCTGAATTGGATTAGAAAACCCGCCATAACTATGTAAAGAGGTTGGGAAATCCAGGAGGAGGAGAGTCGTGGAAGCCATTAATATTTTTCCTTTTTCCCTTTTTTTTCCCTTCCCTTTTTTTTCCCTTTTTCGTATTTTTGCTTTTTTCTTTTTTCTCTCTCCTTTTTTCTTTGTTTTTCTTTTTTCCAGTACAGTGAAGAAATAGCTGGGGGATAAGCCAATCCCCAGAGATCCTCCGCCTTTGTCCTCTCAGTGGCAGGGGGGGGATGAGGGGGGAGGAAGGAGGGGGGAGGTCAAACCCAGCTTAAAATGGACCCCTTTGTTCCCCAATACCCATGGGGCTCACTGGTGGCAGAGGTGGGCTTGTGGGTGGAGGGAAAATGAAGGGACAGAGTTTATGTTGTATACTTTGTATGTGTTTTCTTTTTCTATTCAAAAAACAAAACAAAATGGCAGCCGTACTTCTCATTCCCCCTCTTCTCACTGTAATATCTAATTAGAGACGTATGACATGACACCCATCCACATTTCTCTAACCTGGCTCCACAATATCGACTGATCTTAGTTTTCAATGTAAATTGAAGACATTTTAGCAAGTACTTAAATCTTGAATTCTTGATCCCTCCTGTATTGATATTTGTGTTGCTATTCCGTGCATTTTCTGTACATTTTGAGTGTGTGTGTGTGTGTTTTGCAGTGCTCACCCCCCCTGAAAAATCTCCTGAAATGGCAAGGCCATAAATTTTTAGAATAATTTGCATATATGCCATACCAGTGGACTGAGTGTTGGACCTAGTGGGTTGTGTAGACCTAGTTTAGGAGGTCGAATGGGAAGGAGAAAAATCTCAAACCCACTTGATAAGGATAGGATGCTGCTGTAGCTGAAATTTTAAAAAGCCTCTATTACTGATGTAGAAATCAGAGTTGAAACATAGGACTGGACTCGCGTGCAACTACTTAACTTGGACCATGACTACTAGGCTTCAGAATTCCTTATTACTTTAGTATAAACAGCAAGCATTTGTAACTTTCTGTTCTTCTTCTGTGCGTCTCAAACCATAAGTGAATTTAGATTGTTCTCTATCAGACAAATAAAAAAAATCCTTCAGTAGCACCTTAAAGACCAACTAAGGTTTTTTTTTGGTATGAGCTTTCGTGTGCATGCATGCACACGAAAGCTCATACCAAAATAAAAACTTAGTTGGTCTTTAAGGTGCTACTGAAGGAATTTTTTATTTTGCTTCGACTCAGACCAACATGGCTACCTACCTGTAACTAACTCTATCAGACAGTTCACATAATCCCAGTTTACTTTCGACCGTGCTACCATATATGAACCATTGTGGGAGTTGGATGGAATTCCTTCTTGGCAGGGGACCTGAGTGACAAAAAGGGAGCCCGTGGTCACACAAGGTAAGCAGGCCTGTCTATGGGGTCGTGATTTAGCCCTTCCCACACAGTCTGCCTTCAGCACGTTGCATCAGCGGCAGATGTCCAGCAACCTGCAGTCAACTCCTTCTAGAAAAGGAATCACCCCCTGGTGTTGGCATCCATTTGGTTCGGGAGGAAATGGAAGTGTGTGCCTTTGGGGGTGAAGCCAAACCACTGGAGAGTTATAGTGCCTGCTGTGGCTGTAGAAACCAATACGGAAGAGACATGCTTTGTTGCAGCTGGGAGTCTGGGACAGATCAAGGTGCACAGTTGTGCTGGTGCAGGTATACAAATATCAGCCATTAACAGTTTGCAATAGTCCTAAGTGTGGTTTATATAAAACGACAGCCAAATAGAAGTGTCCCACAGTTGAGGGGGGGAAAACCCATAAGCTCATATCTAAATAAGCACTCACACTTTGAGGCAATTTTCACACACCCAAAAGTAGGGTTGCCAGACTCAATAGAGGACAGGATTTCTGTGCCTTTAATTGCCCTGCTCTCTTTTGAGTCTGGTTTTTCTTTAAGGTTTCCAGACTCAAAAGAGAGCAGGGCAATTAAAGGCACAGAAGTCCTGTCCTCTATTGAGTCTGGCAACCCTACCCAAAAGGTATTAATGCTTCCTCTCCTCTTACAATAGTCTATTTATTGTTTAATTATATCAGTTGTAGTGGAATGAGATATTCAGGATTTGAACCCCTTTGTTGTTGTGTTTGTTGAGTTGATGTACATTTCTGTTGTGACTTATCACTGCTGAGAACGCATCATCTGATTAATGCTTGGATCAATTTGTTGCAAACGCCTATTGATTAGTTAGATAGCTGCTGGCATGGCAATAGCCTATATTTAACCTAGCATTTGCCATCAGCTGAGATAAAGGAGCTCGTCTGACTTATGGGAAAATCATACAGCATACTTTTTCCCAGCCTCAGGAGGGGAGAGGAGGGGACAGAGCATTTCAGCTTAACAGAGATTTTACTCCGCAGTTACCATGGCAACTTGGTGTGTGTTTTAATCTCTTCCAATGGAACTTCAAATTCCTTTCAACTAAAGGCAGTGTGGTGTTCCTTCCCCCAATTGCATTTTGCATGCATTTTCTCTCTCTTAAATCCAGCACTCTTATGTGGTTGTTTGGTTTTAAGCCAAAGATCATTAATGACTCCACTATCCAGGACACCTGGCTTTGACATCACTCTTAATAAGGTATAGCTGAGGTAAAATGCCTAGGCGTAAAGGTGAACAGCAAAGGTGAAAAGCAAGTACTGTGCTGTGGCTGAGGAAATAGCACAGTGCAGCAGGTGAGTGAACTTAAATCGAAAGACTTTTCACATGGCTTCCCATGCAAACGCTTCCGGTTATTGTGAAGGCGTGATGTTGTTTTCAGAAACCCTTTCCTCTCATAATTATTGTTGACTTAATGGGCGAAGGAAGCCTTGGAGAGAGGGAGGCTCCTCCTGAGGTTATCCTGCCAATCCAGGGGTCATGTGGGCAACATAGTGTTAGATTTTTATACAGCAAATAAAATTTTGGGTACACGGTAACTTCACAAAGTCAGGAGTGGGGACAGAAAGCCTTGCTTCGATGCCTCATGTAAACAATTGAATTATGCTTTGTGATGATCACACAAAACCAAATAAGTGCTTCTTTTTCTTATTTTGAAATTTTAGCTTATTTTGTAAACTCCTGCTGGAACAATAGCCGAGAGTCAATTTTCACAATATGTGCTCCCCACTTTCAACTCAGCCCTCAATTCAGATTCACTCTGTTTTCCATACAATACCATGTCTGTGTTTAGTATTATTGAGTACAGACTTAATATAATATAAAGATTTTGGCCATTCTTCAAATCATTTGGGGGCAAAAGCATTAAGGAGACACAAGTACTAAATTTGGAGATGAAGAACAGAGCTTAATAGATTTGTGAGGCAACTTTTTCCTTCAGTGGAAAATGTCTATTTAGTTGGAAAAACGCATTGGAAAATGCCTCTCAGGAGAAAGCGAAATGTAATTAAGGAAAAGTCCTCCTGGCTGAGGTGGTCAGTTTTGGCTGCCCACAAGGAAGTTGAGCCAGATCTCCACGTTAATGACTGCAGAGTTGAGCTGTCATTATGACCACCTGTCCATTCTAAACTGGATTGAGAACCCCAGTTAACTTCTCTGGGGTAATAAATTAACAGATGGTAACAAAAACAGATGGTAAATGCTGATCTAGCTGGATTTGAGCCGGTAATTGGGAAGAGAAAGGAACCATATGCTGATGTTAATCTCCGGAAGCACCAGGACCCTTAGTACACCTTTTTTTTCCATCATGAGTTCGTCCTTCTATTCTCTCTTACTAGCAGTACTGTTTTTCTAGAAAGAGAGATGCTGGAACTCACCACGAATGCCTCCCTTATTCTCTTATAATGGCAATGGCGCCCACCTGAGAGGTGCCAGAACTGAGTTGTGTGGCAATGTCCCTCTCCCCCCCCCCATGGAAATAATGACACATGAGACATCAATTAAGGTTAATGGGCAGAAAAGGCCACAACTTTATTGGTTATGGATGTTGAGTGGCATTAGCTTAGGCAGACCCTAACTGGCTATATCTGACCCCAGCCCGTGTGCTGGGAGTGCGGGAAGGGTTAACCACCAGCCAAGGAGCCCCGTGATGCAACAAGGAACTCCCCCTGGGGTCACCGATAGGGGCGTGCCTTAGGCCCTAACCTCCCTAGGCTTCGGGCAGGGCCACGCCCCTGGAATACTTTAACTGAATACTCAGCCCTGCTTACTAATACTCATGGGCCTTGCCACTGAATTACAGTTTGTGAATATGGGAAACGGGGACCTAGGCCATCCAGGTAAGCGGCAGTAATGCCACTGCAAAGGGGGCTGCTCCATGGCACTGTCCTACCAAAACAGCCTCTCCTGACCCTGCCTTGTACTTGGTAGATACTACAAAGAATAACATCTCAACGTGTCCCCTGTTTGACAAGGGAGCCAATTGCATCATCTTAAGGAATGATGGCATGCAAGTTTTCCCTGAACATGGAAGAAAAGGCAATTAATGGCTACTAAGTGTGATGGCTCCCAGAACGTTTCCGAGCACAATTCAAAGTGTTGGTGCTAACTTTTAAAGCCCTAAAAGGCCTCAGCCCAGTATACCTGAAGGAGCATCTCCACCCCCATCGTTCTGCTGGGACACTGATGTCCAGCTCCAAGGGCCTTCTGGCAGTTCCCTCACTGCGAGAAGTGAAGTTACAGGGAACCAGGCAGAGGGCCTTCTTGGGAGTGGCACCTGCCCTGTGGAATGCCGTCCCATCAGATGTTGAAGAAATAAACAACTATCTGACTTTTAGAAGACATCTGAAGGCAGCCTTGTTCAGGGAAGTTCTTAATGTTCAATTTTTCTTATCATGTTTTTAATATTCTGTTGGGAGCTGCCCAGAGTGCCTGGGGAAGCCCAGCTAGATGGGTGGGGTAACAACAACAACAATGGCTATGTTCTACCTTCACTTCTGGATGCAGTATGACTTTGAATACCAGCTGGGGAGCACAAGTGGGGAGAGTGCTATTGCACTCAGGCTCTGTTTGAGGGCTTCCCATAAGCATCTGGTTGGTCACTGTGAGAATAGGATGCTAGATGGGATGGGCCTTTGGCCTGATTCAACAGGGCTGTTTCTTATGTTCTCATGGCAGAAGCAATCTGGGAATCAGCAAGGAGGAACGATCACAGTAGAACTGTTGATTCTGAAACACGAATGGGAAATTAGGACTGAAGCTTCAACAAGGCTGAAATTAGAGTCACGTGCCTTTAAATTCCAGAATTTATGTTATAGGCACATAAACGGGCTGTATCAGCTTTAAAAATCTATATTGCTGCTGATATTGTGGCAACGTTTTAAAGTTAAGTAAGACTGTTTGAAATGTATTAGCTTAAGAATTCTAAGCAACCAGCCAACACATGAACTCAAAGTAAGAAGAAAAATTTGAACTATGGAAAAATCTTTCCAAGCTTGCTGAGCCAAAAAGGAGGCATACTGAAATAACAAGCATATGGTATACAGCTTAACATTATGGAGTAAAGATCCTTACCATCTGTTCCTGTGCTATATTGTGCTAAGCAACCAAAAACCTTACTTGCAAGACTTTTACCGTGAGAAATATATTTATTTGGGTATTAATTACTTTTTATCATTGAGCTTGTACTTATGGTCCTGTTAACATTCTGGACAATTCCTAAAATTCCTAATCTTCAAGAATTAGTGCAATGATATGTCAGTATTTAGTCACCCTTGCAAGTATTATATCAGAAGTAGAACTTAACACTTCAAATGACATCTAGTTCTGTCTGTATCTGAAATGTCTCCCTCACTTTAGCTAGTTTTGGACTCTTCGCGACTTTGGAAAGTTGAAATGATCAAAGGGGAAGCTGAGTCAGGCAGCTTTTTATCTCAGAAGATGTGTTTAGACTATGTTTCAGGAAAGGTTTGAGTTGCTGATAACTCAGTATTTTAAAGTGGAAGTTTGCAATGAAACTTACCTAAATCTCCCTCCCTCTAAATACAGACATTTCTGATCTAGGAGAAGGCAGAGGAAAAGTAGCACCCTTTTTTTGGAGCTTAGACTCCCTACATCAGTTTTATGAAATAAAAAATGGGCTTGAAATGATACAAATGTTTTGCACTGGTATTCTTTTTAAAGTTAATAGTGTATTTTTGTTGTCACTTGTGTTATTTTGCATCTAGTGTTTTGTATACAGAAAAAGTAGAAATTGGCAACTAGTGGGCCCTGAACTATAAAGAGGCTAAAGGAAAGCCATCAGAGATCCCTCTTATGACTAGAAAACACACTCTGCTTCTCCGTGCACCTGGTAATTCCTCACAACCACACTGCTAGCACTTAATACTGCATGTTACTGTATTTTGCAAAACTGTTCAGTGCTGGCAGGTAAATTACTTGTGGTTCCAACATTTGTCCATGTTCAATGTGCTGGTCATAAACTCTGTAGAAAGAATGCTGACCTATTTACAGTCCATTGGAAAAAGCAATTGACTCCTGTTGCTGATGTCTCCAAACTGCAAAATGATGCAAAACTAATTTCACTAGACAGCACCATTGAATCACTTCTCTCTCTCTCTCTCTCTCTCTCTCTCTCTCTCTCTCTCTCTCTCTCTCTCTCTCTCTCATATTTACAGAGGAGGCACAGACACAAAACAAACTTCTATAGGAAATGTTTGTGCACATGTCCGACTGAAATAAATAGCTCAGCATCTACTGCACTTTTGTTCAATTATGGCTTCTCTGAAAGAACTTCCTGATTGGAATGGAGAGGAAACTCAATTCACTTCACATTTAAAGATGAACCTCCTTAAGTCACACTTTGGGAAACAATATGTGGACAATATGTGAACACTGCTATCCATTAAAATTCGCATTTCTCTGAATTTTACGTTGCAATTTTCCAGCCAGGTAATGTGTACAAAAATGCCTGCATTAGGGTAACATGTGCATATTGGTGAAAATAACATCTAGAAATGCATTATATTGGGGGGAATTGCTTTGCAAAAATATATAAGGTAGGCAAAATTGCATGCACAAAGATGCATATTAGAAGAGGTTTGCACTAAAATCCAGTGAGGACTTTAAAACATAAAACTTCACAAACTTATGTGGAAATGTGGGAGACCTAAACTTAAAATTTGGAAAAATGAGAAACTGAGAATAAACTAAACTGAAAAGTTCATGCACCCCTGATAGATCGTGTTAACCGTGTTCTCCATTGGATCTTAGGGTGTAAACTTCTAAAGTTCTAGACATATAACATATTTTTTAATGGAAGTAATATTACTGATCACAGTGTGGCCCTTGAATGTATGCGTGTAGGTGTTGGTGCGATCAGTTTTTCTCAACTTTAGTCCATAGAATAGTCTTTTTTATTTTTAGGTGTGATAGCTTTGATGCCTTGAGTGTACTTTGGAGTTATATATAAACATTCCTGTTTAGTCATATAAACCTATTAGCGTTATCTCTCTTTCTGGAAAGAGCAGAATGGAAGAATGGAGGTGGTCACTTCCTCAACAAATGATTATAGATGGATGCAATGTGTACCAGGAAACCACTACCTGCAGGTCAAACCAGGAAAAGCCCCTTCATTTAGTCCTTCGCGAGGCTTGAGCTGCCTCAGGAAGTGCTCTGTGGTGCCCTCTTTCTCTGCAAGGCGCCACTAATCTTTTGCAATATTCTTTCAACTAATCCTCTTTCATCAAAGCTGAGAGGCTTCTTTTGTAACTGCCTCTGCGAGACTGTGCTGCTGTAAGACTACAGGACCTTTAACATGGACTGGACATTTGTCCATATTGAGCACATTCTGCAGTCCCCTTTTCAGTCATATTCCCCCCCGTTTTACACATAGTAGAACTAGCTGCTGCCGCCTTGGTGCATTTAGCTCAGAATGCCACACTTGGTTTACTATAACCAGTCTTTCAAACAATGCAGCAAGCTGAACAGGTCTTTGACTCTCGTGATTTGGACTATTTTTCTCCTTTTCTTAATTAATTGCAGCCGTGGAGAGTGGGGGGTGGGTATGCTGATAAGTGCCCCAACTGGCGTGAGTGGGTGAGTTAACCCTTTCCTCCCACTGGTGGAGGAAGGGGGTGCGGGGGGTGCGGTGCACCCTGGGTGTCATCCCTAAGGGGGGTGACATTGCCATTGGCAGTGTCCCCTGGGATGCTCGCCCCGCCCCACAGGTGGCTAGCCCCGCCCCTGGGTGTACAGCATGTGCACTGCTCCGGGTGCCGGAGCAGCTAGCTCCGCCTCTGTTTCCTCCCATACTGTTTTCCTGCTGAAAATTCCCTCTCCCAAGCCAGCTTCATATACGCCAATAATGGCTTCACTTCAGAGGCAATGTTCAGTAAATGGTGCAGGTGGAAAGTGTTCTGTTTCAGGGAGCAAAAATTCATAGTGTGGTAATATGTGCCCTACAGGCAGGGGCTCCTAGATTTTGCTGCGTGCTAATAACACTTATTAGCTGGCCCCAAGTTATACTTGGTCAACACCCTCTCCCCCAATTCTGTCCAAATTAGATGGACTTGCAGTGATGGATCCAACAATGCCGTTGGAAACTCAAGTGGCCTCAGTGGCACCGAGTGTCTTCTACCAGCTTTGACTGGTTGCCCAGCTGCAACCCTAACTGGATGGGGAAAGCATGGCTTCAGTTGGCTAGACTACTCCAATGCACTCCACATGGGGCTGTCTTTCACGATAGGTCAGAAACAAAAATGAGTGCAGAACGTGATGGCTCAATTAACTGGGACAAGAAGACATGAACATGTAGCACTGTTTCTGGCCTGACTGCTCTGGCTACCAAATTGTTTCCAGCCCAGTTTCCAAGTCCTGTTTTTGACCTTTCAAGCCTTATATAGTTCACGAACCCTAAACCTAACGGAGCCGTTCCCCATATGAACCTGTCCAGACCCTGATACCCTTCGCTGGGTGCCATCTGTAAGAGAGGGCGGTCGTGAGAGAATGAGCCTTTTCTGTGATAGCTCCCCCTCTATGGAATGCTCTCCTGAGAAAGGCTCATCTTGTGTTAGCTTTGTCATCATTTTGATGCCAGGCAAAGGTACCTTTATTTCCCCCCAAATTTGAATTGCACCTGTTGGATATTAGATATTGGATGTTTTTACTCTGGTTACATTTTTAATATGTACTTGTATTTTCAACTGTATTTTTTGTATTTTATTTTTGTAAATTACTTCGGAACTCTCTGTTGTGTGAAGCAATTCAGAAATTCAATCAGCTAAATTAACTAACCTACAAGCCTTTAGGGCTTCTCAACAATTATACTGTCTATGGGCATCATTGCTATATAAATGATAAATAATAATCTCGGGGATTCTTGAAACAACAAAAAAAGTTTTATTGCAGTGAAAAATAAACAGATAATATTATTTACAATAAGAAAAACATTTCCTGTATACACAATGAAATATTCATTTTCAGCATGACCAGAACCTCTTCAAGGCTAGCATTCAAGAAATCAGAACCTATTGTTGAAGGATGTGCACAGAGCCACATCACACAGAGTTTGCCTACACACTAGAGAATTTTCTCTCAGACTACATGATATATTACTTGTCGATCTCTAATGATAACTAAAATATTATTTATTTCTATAACGGAAGCTGTGTCTGCACTGCAGATTAGTTTGCTTGCTTTAGTTTCCATTGCTTTCGGCACATTTGCCTATGCAGTATCTCTTTTCCTGTGAACCCATTAATTAAATTTTCTTTCTTCACGTGTTTTCATTAATTATACTCTTGTGTTGTTGTAACTGAGCTGTGTTTTAAGATTGGAGGATTATCGCAAGGATTTCACAATCGCACACATAGCAATAGCAAAAGTCATATGAAAAACTGCTAATTAGACAAAAGTGTGCACTCAGCTCCACCCAACTATGACAAGCTTGATGATAGTGTTTTGTTCAGCTGTATATTCAGATGGTGTAATATGGCCCCTTTTTATACTGGGATGAATTTTAAGTAAGTTTAATCAGTGCCTCAACTCCAGCTGTGCTCCCTGCAGAAGCCACAGGGAAAAGGCACTTCGGATTCACCCCAAGAGAACATTTGTGTGCAGCAAAGCAGCAGTGCAGACCAGCCCTAAATGGCAAATTATTGGTAGAGTATGAAGGCAGGAAAGAAGCATGAAGAGGTGGTTCCTCTTGCACCATGTTACACAGCAATGCATTTCAGAGCTAGATCCTAGGATGTACCTCCAGCTGCAAAGATAGGTGAGCTGGAGGATCAATCCTTTCACTTACTGGACCTCTGCTCCTCAAATGGATTGCAATGGCCTTGGGAATCCCAAACTTTGCATAAATTGCATGGAGGAATGTTAAGGCTGCAGGGTAGAATTGTACATGTGGAGACACTGAATACTGATCACAGTTCAAACAGGCTACTTCTGGGAGAGAGGGCAACCACATGGGTTGGAAAAATAGTTTTGGATTTGCCTTGATCCTCCATAAGGAACAGAATTACTAGACTCAACAGTATGACTCAAAATAGAGGCGTAACTAGGTGTGCTGGATTTGAGCCAGCACTGTCTTTAGCACAGCCCCCTCCCCCAAATCCTGGAGTCATCACCTCTAAACCATGCAAAACTGCATCAAAACTGCAAGTACTTTACGTAAGTATCTATGACTAAAAAAAAGCTAAGCATCAGAGAGAGAGAGACGAATTGTGTATGTGAATTCACATGAGAAATATTTATCCCCTATTGGTATTTATGAAGAGTTACCTAAACAAAGTCATGCAGTTACATTCCAGGAATTACCTACTACCCAGAAGTATTCATACTTGCCTTGTCGGGGGCAAGACAAAAATTATTCTTCAGTTCAGAATGATCTCAACCAAGAAGAGACAGTACCCAGATACAGCCAAGAAATAGTGGGGAGGGCAAATCCATAGCAATTACAAATCATAGCATACAAAACCATTATCATGAATCCATTTATGAGGAAAAAACAAGATGCACAGAAAATACACTAAATTAAAACAAAACATTTTTTTAATTAAAAAAAAATCAGCAACAACAACCATACACTTAATGAAACTTCTGACAAAGGGAAACCCTTATTGGTTTTAAAAAATTCTTTATTTAACTGTAGCCCTTCTTGCCTTCAGTAAAATGTGCCTGTGATCTATGTAAATAAATGAGTACACAGCCACTCATATTTCTTTTGGTGGATAGATAACTTCCTAGATCAGGCATGTCAAACCTGCGGCCCTCCAGATGTTTTGGCCTACAACTCCCATGATCCCTAGCTAGCAGGACCAGTGGTTGGGGAAGATGGGAATTGTAGTCCAAAACATCTGGAGGGCCGCAGGTTTGACATGCCTGTCCTAGATGATTCAGGCCATCTTATCTAATAAGTATAGCATGAAAACCAACAGCCAGGACAACTTCAAAAATATGAGGAAACTTGCAGTCTGAAATTCTTCATTTGGTATGTTCCCAATAATAGATTTTCTTCTAATTTTATATTGGACAAGAAAGGCTAAATATGCCTTACGCACAAAACAGCTAGATAACTAACTTCTCTTTTACCTTGTTCCCGTCAATGGACCAAATAGTTCCTTTTAAAAAAAATTGCTTGTGCAAAAACAGTACAGTGGAACCTCGGTTTACGAACACCTCAGTTTACGAATTTTCGGTTTATGAACACCGTGGACCCATCTGGAACGGATTAATTCACTTTCCATTACTTTCAATGGAAAAGTTCACTTCAGTTTATGAACGCTTCAGTTTATGAACAGACTTCCGGAACCAATTACACCCATGCATCGGGTTAAGTACGCTTCAGGTTGAGTACTCCGCGGACCCGTCTGGAACGGATTAATCCACTTTCCATTACTTTCAATGGGAAAGTTCGCTTCAGTTTATGAACACTTCAGTTTATGAACAGACTTCCGGAACCAATTGTGTTCATAAACCGAGGTACCACTGTAGTTACTATAAACATGTCACATGCAACACAGCGTTTTTCTCCCTACTAACACTTTTTCAACAGCAAAAATGAGCCCTCCAAAGCAGGGAACACCATCACTTTATTTTATTTTTTATTTATATAGCCCCTCCCCACCAAAAAGAAGAAGAAGACGTGAGAAAAAAGATTTACAAAACAAGAAAATAATCATGTGCACAGTGGCCAGTAGCCCATTTAATTAAAACCCGCCCCTTTTTGCAAATAAATCAAACTAACTTTCATGATTGTTACAGCTTTGAGTCATCTTCAGTGATGTCCATTGCATTTGAAAATCCAAGGATAAAGAGCCTTCCTTACATTTTTTTTCCATTCATTTCAAGGTCAAAGGAATCCATTCATGAGCCATTAATATCCATATGCATCACTGAAAAGACTATAAGAAATTCTGAAGCCACATCAGTGCCTCATTCCTGTAGCAACACCATCCATCTTCATCTTATGTGATTCTTCTACTGGATCCACTTTTAAGAGCAAATTCCTGAAAAGAAAAAAGAAAAGTCTGCCATAATTATGTAAGTTCTTATCAAAGGCTGTGTACAGATTACAAAAACACCCGGAGCACAGGTTGTTCTTACTCATAGCACCATATTCATGTTTTATGCCCTGCCATTTTAAAAAGTTTTTCAGGAAGCATCCTGGAATTGTAGGGATGAGCTCCTAGAAAAAACAATGTTAACTACTGCAAAATTTTGATGTGATTGGCATGAGTCTCTATCGGTTAGGAAACAACTCCGATAAAGACAAAGTAAATTTTTGAAGTAGTTTAAAACATATGGGTGGTTCTTTTTTCTTTAAAAAAAACATTGTGTTTTAGTTGGAAAAAGGACGGTTGTATATCTACATATACACTCATGTAGGCCTGTACAATTTCTACAAAAGTTCGTTTTCCTTTCGGAACAAAATTGACTAGACCAGCCCCATAATTTCTTCTGAATTTATGAAACTGTACAATGTGGCTACAATCAGAAACTAGGAAGACAAAGAGACTTAATCACTTGCAGAGAGGCTCTTGCTCTTCCATTCCTTTAGTTTAGTTATCCTGGTTACTTGGTTGTTGAAGAATGGACACCCTGAATGTGCTCAGGGGCAGCCTGTAGTATTTATTTCCCCAAATGTTTTAGAAGCAATAAGGAGCCTCAAAGACTAACACATTTATTATGGTTTGATCTTCCATAGACTAGCATTCACTTCATCAAATGCATTGATTATTATGGCTTAAGTATTCAAAATGCCACAAGAACCCTTCCTGTTTCTGCTGAAAAACAGACTAAGACTTCTGGCATTAATAACATGTTCTGGGACAGAGCAACAGTACACAGCACCTGTGAAACATCATCCTAAACTGAGGAAACACATGAGCTGTATCCACTCCAAATAAATAAAATATTTATTTCTTGTAAATAAAAAAAATTTATGTAACAAAATCTTCCTTGTGTATGACATTCATGTCTTAACTCCAAGAACTTTGGTTAGTGCGGCTTATGTTAGAGAAAGGCATTTAAAATAAAATAAGCACTGTGGATTTTCAGTTGCTGCCTTTTGCTAAATACTAACATAGAATAGATTTGAACGCGACAGTTTACCTTGCCCTACTAGATATGCCAATAGATGTCACGACGACTAAGCATATACTCAGTTAAATTATCTTCCCAATTTGGCTTCTTCAAGATGACAGCAGCAATAGACAATTAATGTTCTGGCAATACATTGCATTTTAATGTCCCTCCTAGTATATGAAAAGTAGTTTGAGCAACTCAGAAAGTTTACAGACAAAACCTTATGGTCTAATATAATAGAACAATCAGAATCAATTCTACATAATTTCCATCAAAGATGCCAAATATGGTTGAGCTTCAGGCACCAGCTGCAACAACCTTTGTAATGATATTCTATGCAACGAACAAGCTTTGTAATGACATAACTTAGCATGACAAGTTTGCAATCTCATAGAACCCGCAGTGGCAGACATTTCATTCTACTAATAACTACATATTCTTAGTCATTACCTTGTTGAATGTGTAGAACTCAGGACTAACTTGTAGTAGGATTTGTGCTTCTGACAGCTTTCAAACTCCTATTTTAAAGAGGAAGAAACTATTGAATATTATCTAGTCTTAAACAAAACTACCAAAAATAATCTCTCTCTCATATCCATTTGATTCTGCTTAACCTTACGCTTTTCAGCAGTGAATAATGGTTCCAGACTGGCTCACTTTTACTACCGACTATACATTTAACTGCTTTTGCAATATGTTGAGATAAAGTAACAATAATTTGAAGTTGCAATGGCACTAAAATTGCAGTTGTCCTTACAATATGGGATGTAGAATTACAGTATTCATTTTCCTGAGTTTGAGTGTCTTCAAAGCCCATGACACCTTTGGTAAAGGCTCTTCTCCAACTCAGGACGCAAGGGATAAACATGCTAAGAGGAAGGCAGGCTTGGCAAATCCACACCGTGATCAACTCCCACCTGGAAACCAATGTCCCCACTGTGGAAGGACGTGTGGATCCAGAATTGGCCTCCACAGTCAGTTATGGACTCATTGTTAAAACTGTGTTTATGGAAGACAATCTGACTTGGCTACAAGTGAGAAGAAGAAGAAGAAGAAGAAGAAGAAGAAGAAGAAGAAGAAGAAGAAGAAGAAGAAGAAGAAGAAGAAGAAGAAGAAGAAGAAGAAGAAGAATAATTAATTTTTCACTATGAAATATAAATAACTGGGGAACAGCGAGGAATTCAATTTTAATAATTAGGGAAATAAATGCTGTTGACCTAAGGCTAATAATTAGCTATTTTGAACAGTTTTATACTTTCAATATGCTGCATAATCATTTTGTATCTACTTTTGTCCGTGCACCCTACAATATGATAATTTAGCTGATCACTGAATGAATCAACTGTTGTGTAGAACACAATGAGTAGGTTCAATGAAAAAAAATCTACAGAAGTAATTAAGAAACATTTAGCTCACATTTGATGCTGTCTTACAAACTCCGCAAACTGTCGATCTTTGGCATAGAGTTCCAGGATCCTAATTCTGTCTTGAATTTCCTGGAAGGTTAGAAAATAATACACTACACAATTGTCCTATATAAAACACAACAGTTCCAAACGAAGGTGTTCTGTACTTCGTACACTACAGAGCAGCATAATGTACAAATTTTATATTTTCAGTACTTTTGAATATGCTTTCATCAAATTAGTCTTCCATATTTAGCACTGAAATTGCATACTGATGTACTATTAGCAAGTCATTCTGATAGGATAGAAGTAACATCAAAACAAGTAAAGTTACCCACCTCCTTAGTTAGCTCACTGTGTTCATAAATATGCCTGATTTCTTCACTGCTGTACTCAGCGGATGTCTCATTGCTTGTTGAGCTATAGGAAGTAAGCTGTGGATATCTCCGATAATAGTGGCTGTGCCCGGTAGCATCACTTTCATACATTGGGTTGTATTTCACTGCATTTTCAATAGATGAAAGGCTGTCTCCTTGCCTGTAAAGAAAGTAAAAAGAACTTATGTCAAACACAGGAGTCTCCTCTTTGCAAAATATTTCCCAAAGCTTAACTGACAATGTTGTCTGACATTCCAGGGAATAAGCTACATGATAACCAATGTTCATGCTGCAAAGTGGAGCAACATCTCAAACAGGTAACTGGCAGTTGTGCTCTTCCAGAAGCTGTGTTCAACTCTTATTGGGGATACTTGTCCAACATGAATAGAGCTTCCATGTCTAAACCCCCTGAGGGGTTGACTTTAGATCTTTTCAATAGGCTAGCACTTTGCAGCAGTCACAATGTATGTGCCCATTCCTCTTCAGGCTCCTATGCTTTCCTCCCATGACCAGGTAGGTTGACGTGCTTTCGAACTGCTAGGTTGGCAGGAGCTGGGACCGAGCAACGGGCTCCCCTGTCGCGGGGATTCGAACTGCCGACCTTCTGATCGGCAAGCCCTAGGCTCAGTGGTTTAGACCACAGCACCACCCGTTTCCCCCAATATTAAATAATCTACAAGTTATAGTTACCCTAACGAGTCTTCAATTTCACTCTTTGTGTACTGATCACGAAGAGTCCTAGCCAGGAAGAAAATAACGGCAGATGCTACGAGAAGGAAGCCAGCAACCGAAGCAATCGCGATACCCACGACTAATGGCTCCGAGACATACTCTTCGCAGTGCTCTCCTCTGTACCACCAGTTCTCACCCACACGACATCTGTGATCCACCCATGTCAACAGGGAAGTGATAAAGAAAATAGTTATTCTATTGTCAACATGAAATGACTGAACCTCGTATTGGATGCTAATCTTCACCCATTTAAGATAGCAGCTGAGTGAAATGCTAAAATATTCTGCAATGGGTCAAATTGAATAATGTGAGAAGAGGCATGGAAGAAGCTAGTAGGGAGGTTTAAAGCACAAAATTTGATCAGGGGGGGGGGATCTGTAAGCTGCACCTCTTCCTGATCTTGGGAGGGTCACCCTTCAGGGAAGTATTCTGGATTTCTTTTGTTTTGAAACCAGATTCAGTGTTAAAACTGGATTATCACATAAATAGGCCTATGCCTCTGATCTTCTGCATTTGAAATGTTGCACAAATGTTCACTTACCTGCATATTGCCCCTTGCCCTGGGATTATATCACATTTGCCATCATTTTGACAGAAGTCAGGCTGTAGATCACAAATGCTATTACAAGGCAATCCTTCGATGCTTAGATAGCCAGGATAACAGACACATTCTGCCTCTCCACTCCACTGGTTCACAAGGCATTCAGAGAACTCATTGCATGCCTGGAACTTGCAAGGATCAGCTTGATCTCCTGGAGGCACAAGCAAAAAGAGAACTTTTACTGCAGTGGCACCAGCATTTTGGGAAACTATTCCTATTGAATTCAGATAGACACCTACAGTTTGTATATTTCTTCCCCTCCTGAAAACATTTTCGTTTAACCAAGCATTTTTAGATAATTAATTTGATTCAATGGCAGTCATTTGTTGGGCCTTCGCTCCATCTCCTGGGCACAGGAATCACCTATACTCACTGACTCAATCTTCCCAGGGTTCAAATACTGTTTATCTGGACTCATCCAGTTCACTATTGTGTCCAGACAATGATCCAGATCTTGCACAGCCCCTTCTGTCATCACTATTATGGAGAAATAGAGATATGGAGAAAGAAACAGGGCTGTGTGTTTTGTTGGATGAAGCCAAAGGCTTTCTGTTATCACAGTGGCCAACCAGATTAGCAGGACAAGATTGCAACAGCACTCTTCCCGCTTGTGATTCCTAGCAGTGGAGACACAGCTTATTCACCATGGCTAGCAGCCATGGGTAGTCATATCTTCCATGAATTTGTATAACCCCTTTTTAAAAGCCATTTAAATTGGTGGCCACTACTGCATCTTACGGGAGCAAATTCCATGGTTTAACTATGTGCTCTGTAAAGAAGTGCTGTAATTGTCTGTCCCAAATCTTCCAACATTATGTTCAACTGGCCATGAGCAGAAGTAGCTCACTGGGTGAGACAGTCACTATTTTCCCCATAGATGGCTCACTTTTGCTTACACCAGAGGGGAGGAGGGGAAAGATAGAGGGGAGGCTCCACAGTGCAAACACACCACTGGAGCCAACCAAGTGCTCCTACTGCTAAATTTGTAACCATGCTGACCTGCCACCACCTTGCCCTCTATCCCACCAATAAACAGCAACTCATCTGCCTGGAAGCAAACATAGCAGCTCTTCTTCCCACCTAGTGAGCCACTTCCAGCCACAAGAAAAACCTATCCCTATCCACTCTCTCCACACTAAGCATACAGTAGTGCCTCACTTAACGAATGCCCTGCTTAACGAAATTTCTGCTTAACGAAAGGTTTTTTCTAGTGGAGGTTGCCTCGCTAGACGAATTCGTTTTACGCAAAATTTGTCTAGCGAATCGCAGTTTCCCATAGGAATGCATTGAAATTCAATTAATGCGTTCCTATGGGCAAAAAAAAAATAAAAAAAATTCAATGCATTCCTATGGGATTCGCTAGATGAATTTTGCGTTATAAGAAAAGACCCGTGGAACGAATTAAATTCGTCTAGCGAGGCACCACTGTAATTGCACACACCTTTCTTTCTTTCTTTCTTTCTTTCTTTGTGTGTATGTAGCCTTCAAAATAATTCTGGGTGTTTTAGCTTGAAATTAACTGACTTGTCACTTCAGTGAGAATAAGGCTTTACTCCTAACTCACTGACCAAGCAGCAAATACTCCTTCCTTATAATACCTGATTCCACATCAAGGGAGTACTTGTCGATAGCCAGGTTCATGGTCTGGTAGGCAGTGTTGCAAAAGTCTTCAAGAATCATGTATACAGCATTAGTAACGTTGCGAGGCACAGGTCTTGCAAACTTCATTCGGCTGTTCACCACAATGCTACCATTTCTGAAGTTCAGAATTTCCAAATTCTGGAAGCCTGTTAGATTGGACTGTAGATAAGGAACCAGCTACAAAACAGGAGAAATAATATAGCAAGATTACATCTATTTTCCTGTGTGTTTGTGTGTCTATCCATCTATATGTCTGCACTTGTATGCACATAAACCTAGTTGTTTAATTTAGTTGGGTTTAATTCTGAGTAAACAGGCATAAGATATGTGACGTTTAGTTCTTTTGGGCTCATTTGAACCTGAAGTTCGAATTTTCCCGTGTATGCCTTAATGTTTAGTTACCATGCAAGCTGAATGAAGCTTGCATACTTTGCCATTAGTATGGGCAGGAGTAAGTATTCTTAACAATTTCATTTGATATTTTGTTTTTCTGCACAGGTATAAAAGAGGAAATAACAAATCTGAATAGAAGTATTTGAATGTGAACTATCACAGCAGATCAAGGTGCAATTTAGTCACTGTAGTAAACAAAAATCTAATCATTTGTGCAAAAGGTGTTTCGAACCACCCTGTGCCTCTGGGTTGCTGCTCACATGCTAAAAGTGCCCTGGCAAAAAAAAAAACCTCAGTTTGAGACTATATCTTACCAGCTCTAAGAATCTCTGTTCCAGGGCTTTATATTCAGGGGAATTTTTATTAAACAAGTCCTCTGAAAACATCATGTTGGTAACTCGAAGACTAAAGAATACCACTAATGCGCGTGCAGGGACAGTAACATTGCTGAGGTTTTCATGAGTTGCCCCAGCTACACCGGCCATCTCTGTGGAATGGGCACTTGTAGAAAGCTCCACATGACTTTCAGTCATATGTCTTCCTTGGTCCTGTTCTGTAACTTCCAGATCTTTTGCGATCAAATCTTTTTCCAATTCTGCTAGGATAACTGTGGATTGAACTTCAGTTGGCTGTGTGGTGGGCTTGTCAGAGAGGGCATGGACAGAAGACTCTGTAAGAGTCAGAGTTGAGGAAGAGCTTACTTCACTGTCAAGACTGCTAGGAGGAGTATTAGTGATTAGGATTGTACCAAACTCTCCAGTGAAGTCACTGGGACCAGTTGTCATGTCTTTTAAATAAGGTACCAAGGTTGCAATTTCAAAATCAGTTGATGCTATTGAACTTGTGACTTCAGCTGCAGGCTGATGGGTAGAACTTTCAGCAGAAGGAGTAACAACAGGCTTCAGAGCAATTGATCCAGAGGCCTCTTGAGCTGTTGTGTCAGGGATCTGCTGTTCAACTATAAAATTATCCAACACTGGGCTTTCCCCAGAAGGTTTTGCTGTTAAAATTATTTCTGGTTTATCTAGTGCACTCCATGGAGAGAAGCTATCAGGTGGTGTTATTGTAATGGTTATAGGTGGATAGTCTGTTGGTGACAGTTCTGTTATGATTTGGTCTTGAATTCCAGTTATTTCAGAAATGATCTCACTATCCTCACTGGAATCTTCCAGTTGTATTATGTTATAAGTTTCAGTCAATGTTGCCATAACACTTTCTACTGTAGGGCCTTCTACTGTAGGGCCTTCTATTGACAGAGATATAACTTCATCTGGTAGGTCTTTAGATGTGTAGTCCTTTAAGGAAGGCAATATATAATCTGTTTCCTTGTAGTCATATACACCCGATCCCTCTGTCTCCAATGTAGGTCTATACCAAGGCCATATGCTTGTTTGTGGTTCTTGTCCTGAACCAGAAGCATAGTCATCTACGTGGTCTTCTATATATACAGTGGGTTGCAGAGTTTCCTTTTCTACAAAAATTGTTGGTAATGGTTCTTTAGTGCTAGTCTCTATGGCTAATACAGAGGCCACTGGTGATAGAGGAGCAAGAGGAGTCACAGAATCACTTGTGGGTGGGATGTCACTTGGCACAATGTGAGGGGCAGGACTTGAAGGCAAAAGGAGCTCTTCCAACTCTTTAGAATCCTCAAGCCCTACAAATAAACACATGCAAAGTTAAGTAGTTCTTATAAATTTAGCTTATTGGATTTTATTTACTCAAATTCTCTCCCCCACCCCACCCTGGCAGATTATTATTATATTCTCTCTCCAGTAAATGCCATCATCTCTTCAGGGTACAGTGACTCTTGCATAACAGGGAGGGGGCCATAGAAAGGAAGTAACTCCCCAAGCTTTCTAAGATCAGACATGTAACTCTGCTGCTACCAAGCAAGACAAAATAACATACCATCTTCTAATGAAGACAAATCAGAAATGCTTTCTAAGTCCACAAGTGTGTCAATCTCTAATGCTGTTGGTGTGACAGGATGCAATTTCTGCTTTTCATCCACAAAGAGCAGATCGTCTGGGGGAATGGTGATATCAGATTTTGAGAGGAAAGTATCTTTTGGTGTTGAACTGAAGTTGCTCAGAAATCCATCTGGTCTTAACCAGATTTCATTGCCATTGAACTGCTCGATATCAAAGATGAAACCTGGCTTGGTAAAATCAAGTGGCAAGATGTTGCTTACAGTTGACTCATCCGCAGAGGGCCATTCAGATACCACAACACGATCCTAAAATTCAGATCCATAATGGTTATAAGCCATTATGATTGCCCATATTACCTTACAAATCACAGTGCATAAACCCCAAGGCTTAGCCCCTCATTCCACCACATCAATAAGCTCACACCAAGACCATAAGTGACCTGTGAAGTCTACCACACAATAATGTCAAAATTACTGATCAGAAGTTGTATCTAACATTAGTCTTACTCAGAGTAGACTCATTGAAATTAACGGACACGACTAACTTATATCCATTTATATGGGTCTCGTCTATGCATGTAGCCACCATCTATAAATTCGTATTGTCCCATCTGGAGAACCAGGTGTGGTGGGTGGGGATTCTCTGTACCACTTTGCAGGCAACTGATTAGATGCACACTATGTCTAATTACCATTCTGTTCCTTTATATTCATCCATCTCCATGTAGCCATTAGTTGAATGCCATTGAGCATTGTTGATGCAGTACTAGAAGGAGAAAGGACTAGATTCTCTGGCCATCAAGCTTGGGAGCAGAATACACTTCTGATCAGGGACGGAGGAAGGGGGGCGGTGGGGACGGTCCGCCCCGGGTGTCATCACTGAGGGGGGTGACATTTGGTGTGCTGCAACCCCCCGCAACTCCTAAGCCTACCCCGAGCTTTCAGGGGAAGGAGGGGAGCTGCGCCGCTTTGCTGGTGGCCTTCCCCCCTTCGTTTTGACAGCTCAGGGGAGGCTTGGGAGTTGCGGGCAGGCGGCGCGCCATTGCCTCCCACTCCCGGACTGCTTCCTGGTGGGGGGGGAGCCTCCCCCGAGCTGTCAAAAGGGAGAGGGAAAGGAGGAAGGCTGCTGCCAAAGCGGCATAGCTCCCCCCCCCAGGAAGCAGCCCGCCATGGGCAGCTCGCTCCGCCTCTGCTTCTGATCCGCATGTAGTTAAATCAATCTCCCATTTTCAACAACCTGTGCTGTCTTAGTGGCAGAGATGTTACAAAGTAATCAGACCAAGCTCTAACACAGGCTTCCCCAAACTTTGGCCCTCCAGATGTTTTGGACTACAATTCCCATCATCCCTGACCACTGGTTCCGTTAGCTAGAGATCATGGGAGTTGTAGGCCAAAACATCTGGAGGGCCGCAGTTTGGGGATGCCTGCTCTAACAGCTCTTTTTTGTAAAGTGCTCTCCAGAAGCAACCACAGTGAGCAGAGAAATTACAGGAAGTTGCTTAACCCTTTCCCTACCCACAACTGCTCCAGCTCAAATTGCTCATTTTCCATGATTAGAAAAAGTGTATAGATGCATGTTTACCTTCCATCATGCACCTGGAGCTCTGTGGGGTGGGAAAGCAGCTGGGGAATTCAGAGAATAAAATAGCCAGTGGGGGGAAGGTTCAGCACATGTACACACTCCTCTACTCAGAACTTCCCAATCACATCACTGCTCTTCATAGAAAAAGCTGTGAGGCTTCACTGTAGAACAGTGGTCCTCAACCTTGGGCCTCCAGATGTTTTTGGCCTACAACTCCCATGATCCCTAGCTAGCAGGACCAGTGGTCAGGGATGATGGGAATTGTAGTCTCAAAACATCTGGAGGCCCAAGGTTGAGGACCACTGCTGTAGAAGACAGAAGATTATCTGTCTTAATGCCTGACTTCTACCCTTCTCCCAATCTTCACTGGCTGTCATATGAGTAACTAACATTTTAAAGGATTTTTGAAAATATGAGCAAAACTGTGAAAAGATAATACTGTGCAACCTAGAGAAATGTACACAAGTAGCAAAATAAACCCAAAGACTGGGAGCAATTACTTTTCAATAGAAACATTTGGAGCATTTGCATATGTCTGCCAGGAATTACACTTCATCACTTACTTAAATACAGAGAGATGTTCCCGTGGCATCTAATATTATTCAACAATTCTCAGAATGGTACACTACATTAAGAAATGCAATATGATGTTGGCAAGTTTGAATTTTTAAGCACAAGCTATTTGAAGAATCTACAAAATACGATAGAAATACCACTCTGCAAAAGCAAATTATATTCCAAAGCTTCCTGCCAGCAAGACAGCATATTCAGTCTAATATTGTACCTGTTTCATGGATCTATCCAAAATAATTTTAATGAGTAAGAAAGGACTAAACCCTGTATGAAGTACTTATTGTTACATGAAGGATTTAAGAATATTTTGATCCCTCCAAGGAAAATATTTGAGTTTTACCTTATTGTACTTGAATTATTCAGTTAACTTCATAAGTGGCTAAAGGGCAAAGAACTGCTAGAACAAAAATGGCTTAGTGGAAATGGCTGAGCCTCTTGGCTTTCTGAAGAGAGATTGTGCTTCCTTTGACCTTCCCCAGTTATTTTGCTGCTGCACCACACTGAGCTTAGCCATAGTTTGGGCCAGCATATCAACCAAATTCTTGCTCATGCTTTAACTGTTTACAAACAAACCACAAGCTGTAATCAAGGTTCGCCCTATGGTGTATGTCATGTGGTTTTTAAAGAAGAGTTAAACCATGAACTCAGGTTTAAACTAACTGCTAGGCCAAACTACAGAGTAGCTCAGCACAGGCTGCAGCAAAGTGACTGGGGATGAGCAAAGGGGATGTGGTCTCCTCTTCGGCAGCCAGCATGCTTGTATGTTTGCACGAAGCCAAGGTTTGGCTTAGCATGATGTTTGAACCAGGCCAATACAAGAAAATGAACTTACATCATCAATGGGCCTAGCAGTAATTCGAGTCGGGTCTTCTGTTACAGAAGAGAACACTTCCTTTACTGTGAAGACAAGTAATAAGGAAGACAGTCATGTATCTTATATAGAGTTCTAAATTGCTTGTGATCTTAAGTGCACTGATTTCATTTCCTATCTCATTGAAGAAACACGCATGCTTCTAAGCAACAATACTGCCAGTAAGAGTTTGAAGAATGGCAAATGTACACAACTCAACTTGCTCTCTGGGGCAAGTGCACAATTTAACTCGAAGGGTACTCCATGTACATTTTGTACTGTCTAAATCGATGACATGAAATAGTCACAACATTTATTGCCCAGTATGACTTTTCTTTTTCTTTATTGCCCAGTATGACTTTTCTTTTTCCTCTGGCAAAGCATTAGGTTATTTTCAGAACAAAGATTCTGAATATTTCCTAAGACTTATGTGTAGGAACACACACACACCTGTTCAGTCCTATGGGGGCCAGAAATGCTAGAGTAATGCTCGAGTTGTGGCTGGAAGCCCCTGTCACAGTAGTGGCTAAGAGCAAACAGAATAGATACATCCATTGGCATGAAGAGACTGAAGGAAGCAGCCACAGGATGCAAATTAGCTTGTTTCCCAGGATCCACTGCAGTTTCAAATTATACTAGAACACATGTTTGGTTCATTTGTATCTAGCACTAGGATGAGTACAAACTAGAAGTGATGCTAAATGTGTATTTGCATCTAAAGTGCATTTATATGAGTGTGTCAACCGAGAGGTCAATCAACTGAGAGGACTGATGATGTTTGCATTTTTAAAAACCTGGAAATGGAAAGAAACATCTGGTGTCATATACAGATTGGTTCTAAGGGCAGTGGCTGCAGAGAAAGGGCTAAGCAACACGTGTTAGGTTCCTCTGCAGTGCTGTAGAAGATACTTTGATGAATCACTTTGCTTGCATCCTGAATTAATTTCCCTTGCTCAGTTTTTTTTTTTTTACTCTGTAGCCCACTTCTCAGCCATCAATCCTCATAATCTATGGACTACATATAATGGGGACGAGGCAAGGACTACTTGGCCATAAATTCAAATACATGAGGCTTTTAGAAGTTTGCTCTAGAGAGACAAAATACTGGCTTTGGTTTAAGAGCTTGAAGAGGAAACCCATAACAAGTCACAATCTATTAAAATCCTGGGTGTAGATGTTGGACATTTTTAAAGTGGACAGAAATGACATTTCTTATTTAATACACACCATTAATGAGCTGGAGAGAGTCAGGATCCAAGTTCAAGGAGGCATTCTCAAGTAACGCATTCTTATGAAGGATTTCAGCAATATAATTTCTGAAGTCACTGACTGTATAAACAACGGTGGGATTATCTTCCATCTCTAGAAAGGCGTTGTCTTCCACTTTGTTGGACTGGAGGTTAATCAGGTCCCAGGTGGCATTGCTGATGGCTTCCCCATCAAAAACCACAGTGTATAGAACCTCCACACCACTAAATGTTTAAGAAAGGAGCTGTTAGAGAGAAGGATGAATGGTACTCCTGTTCTGTTCTTTCAAAGATTCCATACCCGTCACAAATTATATTTCATTCTGATCTTTCTCCCCAAATCTGATAATGGCTAAATACTTGGGAACTGGACTTTCACAGGCTAAGTGGATTTATTCACATGAACAAACATAAAGAACCTTGAAATGCATTGATCTCAACAGCTTTCAAACAATATCCTGCTGCTATAGTTTGGCTCCATCTTTTCACTGGAAAGGGAGGCTACTGCATATAAGGCAGGAAATTAGCTATCACACAAGTAAGCATTTGAAGGTTTCATGTACCTTTCATCCTGAGAAGATCTAAAAGTGGGGGGAGAAGGGAAGACAAGAAGTTAAAATGGAGGAGGGGAAAAAAGTTTCATATGTAAGCATTACCATTCAGTGCTCCTCCCTAGCCCCTGATAAGCTAAAGAACATATATTTGAAAAGATTTGTTCATGGTTCATCATTATTCTACTTCCATACTGCAGCAAACTTGAATTAAAATACATCTCAGTTCATTTTTATCGGTTTATATGAAATCAGAATTATGCCCTTGCCTACAGTATGTTGTGGTATACAGAACATTTTGAATTTAGACTGCATACAGTACACTCAGTGCAGCCCAGTGGTGTTTGGATATCTCCCAAACTAACAAGCTGATTGTGGAGAAGGCACAACATCATACAAATGTGAATTATTATTACTACATTCCCTCCTTCACTAGAAGATTCCAGGCCACATCACAGCAGTGTAAAATAAAACATTAAAAACCGTTTAAAACAGTTTTTAAAAACAATGTAACACAGTATCAAAGGCCAGAGTAATCGATCATGAGAATGATTCGTTCTGCTGTAGACAGAATTATGTCATCCACTAACATTGTTATAATTTTTAAAAGGAGGAGAGAGAAATAAAACAAAGGACTTGTATGATTTAAATCACATGACTTTCCTTAAAGAATTCTAGGAACTATTGGTTGTTAAGGGTGTAGTGTAGCTCTGAGAGGGGTTCTGTTCCCAGAATTCTTTGAGGGAAGCCATGTGCTTTAAACACATGATGTGCATGCAACCACTTAAGTGGAATTAGCCAAGTCCGACAGCTGAGCCTCATCACTTATCGGCTCTAACCTAACAGTAATGCTGTGCTTGATAGTGGCCAGCGGAGGATTGTGTAAATAATTAGAATTACTGTTCTGGAATCTGTACCAGTCTGAAGAAAGGCAACATTTCCCTCATATAAGAATTGTGGTTTTTTTGAAATGTCATAAATGGGGCGTCACTTTTCTACATGTTGGAAAATGTAACATATGAAGACACCCTCAGTCTAACAAAGGAAACTAAACTAACTCACAACACAAAACTAATGAGTAAGTCGGCAGGGGCAGTATAAATGTGAAGTTTTGTACCAGCAACTTTGGCAACATTAATATAAGAAAAATATTTTTATATGACAGGATATCATACCTGAACTCAGTTACATGGATATTCTTGTATCCAGGCAGTCCTTCATATGCATTTTGAATCTATTTGAAAGACAAGAGACAAAGATTATAGATCCTTTCCACGGCCCAAACCCTTTGTTGTTCCATCTAAATACAGTATTCACTTATTGTTCATTGTAGTGCAGGTTCTGGAGGCCAAGACTCTAGGAATAGTTACCCATGAAAGATAAAACATTTTCCCTTTAGCAGTGTGTTTTCCTTTATGTGAGGGCTGGAGTATACATCTCTCCCCCTTTTTTCTTTTTTCTTTTAAGCAGCAAATGACTATAACCTTTGCAATAAAGGATAATGTATAAACTGTGTAACGAGATATCATATCAAGCCATCAGTTAGTCTTCAATACGCTAAAAATACTGGGATGTATTCAATATAGTGCAACCAAACAATTCCCCCCTCTCCTCCCTCCATGAGCCCCCAAAATGTGTTCCAGGGACTCCCCAACTCTCCAGAGCAGATTTAGAGGGGGTACAGAATGTCCATTGGGGTGCACAGGGGGAGGAGAGGGGGAAATTCCCTTGCACTAATCCTTGTTCTAGTGCAAAAAATGCAGTTTAATACTACCCAATGCTATTTCTTCCCTATGTACATAGTGTTGTAAGTTTGCAGAGGGCGGGTTGGCTGATTCCCTTCTAATTGCTGAATCCAACAATAATTTAATTGCTGGGGTAGCCAGACTAGTTTCTTGGTAATAGCCTAAGTATGGGTCGTCAAAGCAACAAAGGAAGTATCTTCGTGCCAGGGGAAAAATACTCTGTCAAGTGTCAGTTGGAATGACAAAAGGCAAAGCTGAGGTGTGTGAGCTAGAAGCAGGCAGCAGGCTGGGCAGCTGAGAGGCAGAACCATACCTGATTCCCTCTGAGATCCAAGGTCATGGCTACGGGAGAAGCGAAACCTTCTTGGGGTGTTAATGCTGTGAGCCTCTTCATCGTAGGCTCGGGTTGTATATATGTGTAAATAAACAATATCTCATAAGACACCACAGTCTCCGCCGCCCCTCATTCTGAGGAAACCGAACCCTGGAAACCCTGCTCCACTAGATTTGAGAGGTGTGCAACAATATAATACAGTTTAGAAAAAAAGGCAGGTGTACTTAAATAGAATGTAGGTTATGCACAGCTATGAATCCTAAAAGCAAAATCTGCTAAGGTTTAGAAACGAAAAGCAAAGGAATTGTAGAAAAGTACCCCACACCTCTAAGAACAAGGAAAAGGCTGCTCCATGTGCATTCACGATAAAGCAGAAAAGCAATTTGACCCTTCATCTCAACAGAATAATTCCTTTTCCTTTTTTAAAAACCTGCTTTTGAAACACACTTTGCCCAGAATCAAAGCTATCCAAAGTGCTGCAAAATAGGAAGGGTGTCTTTGTCCAAGCACAGAAAGAACTAGGCAAAGGATGAAAGGGCCATTCAGATGCCAAGTGGCCTTTGTCCGATCAGACATTTCTTTCGTTTATAGTATGGCACCGTTACTTGGCCACATATGTAGGAAAATTAAGACGTCTCTCCTAATCTGGCCATGCATAACAGTTGCAGTGGTTCTCTTTGGCTGTGGGATAGAATTTATCTATTCCCCATATGATATAGTATCTGTCAGAAGATGAGTCCCAGTATATTGAATTCAAAAAGGGTTGCCAAGGCATGATCCAGGTGAGTTGGGGGGGCGAGTACTGTAATTGTTACTGTTATTTCACAGATCTCACAATAACAGCTGGGCCAAGGTGGTTAGAGAGGCAACGGTGATCAAAAGCACGTAATGCTATTGGCAACTTAAGGCAAGCCCAAGCTAAAGAGACATTTGGAAGGTGGCCAGTCGTGCATGTGAGCGCCTTAAATTGATCCCATCACCCAGGCCAACTTGCTTTTATAAGGAGGGAAAGATCAAAACCGATCATTCATGTCGCTTATAATATAAACAGATGTGAGATGAGGAAGGTTTAGTTACAGTAATAATATGAGGTCACAAAGAACACACCAGCATCTGTGAGCTCAGATCCTGTGAGAGCAGGGGATGTCAGGAAGATTTCCAGATTCCAGAGGTTTGTTTTCCTCCAGTGCCAACCTCTCAGCAAGGATGCCAGATGCAGAAAAAGACAAGTCTCAGCTCACAGAACTTCCTTCAGCGGAAGGTTGAAGGAAGGGATGAGAGACCTTTCTGTGGTTGGTGCATGGATGGGCGTGACAGAGAAAGAGTGGGACAAAGCTCAAGGGCACAGCATCTCTTTTGTAGGCACAAGGTCTCAGGTTAAATCCCCAGCATCTCCAGGAAGAGACACTTGCCTGAAATCCGACCTGGAGAGCTACTGCTACTGCCAGTCAGTGTAGACAGTACTGAGCAAGATGCACCAATAGTCTCACAGTATAAGGCAGCTTTCTACGTTACTAAAGGTTTGAGTACTGAAGAGCTGGAAGGATTAGTCTCCTCCTGGAGCATGTCACATTCACAAGTCCCCTTTCCACTCTATTTCCTTATGAATGTGATTTTTTTAAAAAAAAATCCATACAAAAATTCGTATTTAAACAAGTACATAATACATATTTAAATATATCAGTGTATGCATTTCTAAATGTATTTCATTGTAATATATAATACATTTTAGTACTTTTCAGAGTTTTGAATTATACTGCAAATTTTTTGAGAAGTGTAGTCTGTAGTGTATTTATATTTAAATCCACATATTGGACTGTGTACACACTAAGCCTGTGGTTCCCAACGTGTGGCACATGCCTCACAGGGGGGCAATTTGATTTTTAAGGGGGGCAATTTGAGAATGAGTTATTAACAGTTAATGGCCTTTTAGGCTTGCTCCACGCGAATAGGAGTTCAATTTCTGAATAATAAAAATTATATGTCAGGGGGTGGGGCATCAGGATTTTAGAGATGCTTAGGGGGCATGGCCAAAAAAAAAGGTTGGGAACCACTGCACTAAACCATTAAGGCACATTCAAAGCACATTTCCCTTCTCAAAGAATTATGGGCACATACAACATATCAAAGAAGTACAAGTAATGCAATTACTTCAGAAATGAACTGCAATGAGAGTTGCTGGGATTCTTCAGTAAAGGGGTCGGTCAGCTCAGTGGTGTATTTCTCCTCAGGAAGAAGAATGCTGAACTCAACCATCTGTTCATGAGCTGGGGTCACCAGTTTCTCATCTCTCTTTATTTCATTATTGATCTGATGAAAAAGAAATTAATTTTACTTAGCGAATTGTGGTTAGAAACCATCCTTTCAGGTTAAACACCAACTTAAATTAGTATGAAGGGGGCTATTCCTGCATTATACATGCAAAGGGTTCCTCATGCGATTACTGGGCAGCAAGTCCGCCTTCAAGGCTGGGTGGCTTCCACCAGCTCCAGCCCCAGCTTGCCATGTTAGGCTTTTCACCTGCACACAGTTACACCTATGTGCATAGATCTCTATGCAAGTAGGCTTAGCAAGGAGCTGAACCCCTGGGCAACCGGGATTCAAGTTCCTGGGGAAGCCTACTTACATAGACGGTCCTTCAATAGAGGTCCCTACCTATTTCAGTGATGTTAGTGGAGAGAAAGTCATGTGATCTGGGGATGGAGCCATCAGTGCAGTAATTAAGTGAGGACCCTTTCATATAGGAAGGCACTATTGTGCCACTTGTTTCTGGTGCAATGCTTTTCAAATTTCTACCTCTTAGGGATGGGAATATGGTTGAAGATAAGACTCAATTTCCACTGCACCTCGACTAGAAACAAACAATAGTTTCTTAAAACGAGTCAAAGGTGCTATGGAAGTATTCCTATAATGTACTTACTCATTTATTTCATTCAGCTGTCATTGCTAGTTAAACACTTCTTATAAGGTTTTGAAACAATGCAAAATCCTGCAAAACTGCTTACCAGAATTGAAAGTGAGGCAATGAAGATATTGGGGAGTGATGATGTCAGGACATATTGGGGAATAGGAATCAGGAGAGATGGGGCTAAATCAAGGGAGGTGGGTGGGGTTAGGGGAGAAGAAAGAAAAGGTATTTGTGTCTCTCATTTGTCTTGTAGGCGTAAGGAGCAACGAATTTGGATGACTTTTGTCTCCCTTCTAGACTTTTAAGCCTATGAAATACTGTTGAACGCTTAATACAGGCTTCCTTAACCTCAGCCCTCCAGATGTTTTGACACTACAATTCCCATCATCCCTGACCAATGGTCCTTCTAGCTAGGGATCATGGGAGTTGTAGGCCAAGACATCTGGAGGGTCGAGGTTGAGGAAGCCTGACTTAATAGAAATAGAATTCTTTCTAAATAAAGTGCTGGATTTTCAAAAGTGTCAGCCTTCAAGGATTTAGAAATAAAAAACATATGTTACATGTCATCTTGGTTACACTTCTATCATCATCATTGTGATCCCCCAACAGAGACTCAAGGTTACAAGCTAAAATAGAAACAGCTTAGAAATGTACAGGATAAAAAACAACCACTCCCATGCTGTATTTTGTAAGATAATCACAATAAAATCACCACAGCACCAACCCTTGCCTTAAAAGCAGTCAGTTTCCCCCAAAGCCTGTTGGAACAAGGAAGTCTTCATCTGCCAGAACAAGGAGCCAGTCTTACTTCTCTAGGTAGGAAGTTCCAAATTATGGGAGCAGCCACCAAGTAGGCCCTCTCCCAAGTCCCTACCAAGTGTGCCTGTGAGGGTGGTGGGATAGAGAGAAGAACCTCCCCTGAAGGTCTCAGAGCTCAGGCAGGTTTGTATGAGGGAATACAGTCTTTCAGATAGCCTAGACCTAAGCTGTATAGGGCTCCATAGGTCATAACCAGCACTTTGAATTGTGCTTGGAAGAAGACTGATAGCCATTGGAGCCAAGGGAGTCATGTGCTCACTTTAATTTATAGAGAGTGCCTTAAACATGAAAAACATTTTTACTAAGAAGCATTTTTACTTGGTTGGAGTTATTTGCTTATTTGTTTTGTTATTTCAGTTTGTGTGCTATTCTTCCACATAAAACTGCTTGACAAATCTAGAAGGAAAAGTGAAGGAAAAGTGAATACTGTTTCTTATCCCCAAAACCAGTCTAACAAGGAGCTCATTACACATACTTCTGTGTCTTCAATTTTGTCAGTGGTACTCTCTGAAGGACTCTCAATTGAGACCACATCAGGTGGTGGAACATTGGCAGCTGCATCTAAGGTGGAAAACATGCAATATATACCCTTAGTCAATTAATTAATTAATTGCTAGACGGTATACACAAAGTTGAAAAAAATGAAATCTGCCAACCTGAAAATAAAAAAATGTCTTGAAATGTTTGCAAAATTTAAAAATGGTGGTCACTGTGATCCAGTAAAGCTACATCAGACATTTTGTGTTATTTTTATGGTTTGTTGCATGACAATGTGGCAGGAATAACACTGACTCGAACCTGAGCCACAACAAGACAAATACTGACTTGTCCTACTGCAGCTTAATCATAGTTTTCTGGACATATGCAAAATATGTCATTTCTCATTCCTGATATGGCTAGAGCAGCTTGGTGTCAATCTCCATGAACCCACAAGACACCATAGAAAGGAATGTGATGTTTCTATTTTACTTAATATATCTGGGGTTTTGTGTCAGCTTGTGCAGGTTCTCTGCTGTTCACTTGTGTACCTTTGGTGGTGAGAGCGGTTGGGGTTGGCCTAGGGCAGGCATCCCCAAACTTTGGCCCTCCAGATGTTTTGGACTACAATTCCCATATTCCCCAACCACTGGTCCTGTTAGCTAGGGATCATGGGAGTTGTAGGCCAAAACATCTGGAGGGCCACAGTTTGGGGATAGGTTTGGCCTAGGGTGTGGCTGTTCATTTGTGGTTGGCTGTGGGGGTCTTTGTTTTCATGTGGAGTAGGGTGGGTGGGTGTTTTGGATCAGGTTAGCCATATTGATTTGTATGCTGCTAGTGGATTTTTGTCATTGTCTCACCCGACCCCACCCCCACTCCTCTTGCCCCCCCCACCTCTTTTCCCCTTTTCTTCCTAATGTCTCAACAAATAAAACCAATTTGTTAAAAAATGTTACATGGGGGGGGAAATACGAGAGGGAGACATTGCACATACCTTTGTAAATCAAGAAAATCTTTAATAAAAATACATTTAAAAAAGAAGAAAAAAGAAAGGAATGTGATGAGACCCTCCAATCCTATGAATAAGGATGTCCATCACTAATTGAAAGCCTCAAGTCTTCTTACTCATTTACTGCAAAATTAACATATAAATAAAGGAGAACAGACCTCTCAATGTGGTAGCATCCCCAGTCGGAGAAGGCGTTGGCAGCCCAAAACTGAGAACCAAAGACAACAAAAGGATTAAGTGTAAAAACTGGATTAAAGTTTTCTTTCAATAATAATCTTACCCTTAACATGTGTAAGCCTCAGGGACCTTTTAACAAGCTGAGGAGAACTGCTGAATAAAATCCTCATAAAACCTTGCTGGTTCAGGTTGTGTGTTGGGGTATATGTGCATTGCTGGTAGGTTGTATTCAGTGGACCCCATAAAATACAAGAGAGAAAATATAAGGAGTGCGGAGTTTGGCGATCTCCCACAATGTTTCTGTTACTTTTCCAGTCCCAAAACTGAGTATGAAAGAGGCAGTGGCCTCTCACTATCCTAGTGTAATAATAGCTCACCGGCCACCATTCCATAGTGAGGTGTACTCTGCAACTTGTTCTTGACATAATAATAATAATAATGCAGTAGTGGTGGATTTATTCTGCTTGAATTGATTATGTGATGCTTCCCTAATGCTAACCACATTATTACTGCCCAGAAAGGCTATAGTACAGTACAACATAAACAGGTCAAAAATAAACCAGAATATCTATGTTATGAAAAGTTATGGGATTTCAGCAGGGAGTTACAGGATATGAATTGACTGGAAATGAAGCAATGTGACCCAAAACTTTTGTAGGTGCAAACTTTATTGAAAGCAAGACTGTGCATGACCACTCTGACAGCATCACAAACAGGATTCGTTCTGAATAGGGAATAAAAACCAGATGTCTGGAGGGGCCTATAGTTCTTTGAATTAATCATAAGAAAGAATTCACTATCAACAGAAACCCAGTTAAGATTCTCACATTGGGACTATAAATCCCACCTCTTTGTAAGATGGGGTATGGTCCTTTTCCCACGCTGAACGCCACACGTACAGAATAACATGATGCATTTTGTCTATGCAATAAATATGCTTGATAGAGATGGTTGCCACAATATTTCCCTTTAGCAACAGGAATTGACCATATTGTCTCCTGACGTCTTTAAGTCTACGTTATAGTGCTGCATATATATTGTCATGGCCAATCCCACTTAGTGCAAATGACGGTTAGATTTGCCAACATGTAAGCTAACTCCAGAAATAAATTTATGGAATGTCATGAATAGTCATCATGGAATTTTGGACTTGGAGAAAACTGTTTGAATTAGGAATCCATTACTAAAACCACTCCCCATAAATGTTTATCTGGCACCTTCTTCCAGCAAATACATTGCACAACTCCAAGAACACAGGAAGCTGTGTCGTATTATTTGTCCATCTAGTCCAATACTCTCTGACTGCCAGTGACTCTCCAACATTTCAGGCAAATCTCATTCCTGCTGCCTGATCATCTTTTAACTGGAGATTTCAGGAAATGAACCTGAGATATTATACAACATATTCTCTACCATTGAGCTGTAATCCTTCCCTCTTTAAGGGAACTTTTCTGATGTTGAACTCCTAATAGAAAGAGGACCTATTTCCATATTACTGTATTAGATTACAGTAAATCTAAACAGCCATAATTTAAGCACATTTATTTCATGAGTTTTTAAAATAGCATAAGAATATAATAGTTGTTGGGCCATTTCTTAATGGCAGCCCCATAATTCTTTTTTCTTTGTCAGCTCTAAATTAAGCAAATATTCAACCATTTCCCAGAAGGAGAATTAAGAAATATGGCAAACTAAACCAGTCATGTTGGTGGTTTATCCAGGTTGGATGCTAAAGAACAGCTTTGCAGCAAGATGCACAAATTTAGGACATGTTGATACATGAGACAGCATATGGGAACACCAAGATAGGTTAAGTGAGATGTGCTTTCTCCAAATAAAGGAACACCTTTCACATTTTACTGTGGGGAGAGATGAGTGGTTTTTACTTCATACATTATAAAGGAATGCAAAGAGGAAACACAAGGGATCAGTACTTCCTCTGTCTCTCCTAAAACCAACCAAGGCCCTGCTGATTGAGCTGTGATTTTGAATGGTGTTGTTCTTGTCTAAATCAAACACTTTCTTCATCTCTGCACCACACTATGTCTGGTTTAAAAGACAAGAAGACACAGCTATTACAAAGTTTGCAGGCTGTCATATTGCTGCTGTTTATACATTAGCTTTGATTATATCATTACAAAACCTAATTATTTATTCCAGCGACCTATTTTCTATTTAAAGAATAGCTTTGATCAAATTACAGCTTTCTCTCTATTAGCAATTTCATTATTAGTTATATAGATGAATGTTGGATAGGAAAAGATTATGGCAGCAATTGTAGACTCATTAATAGTTTGGAAAAGCTTTTTCTAGAATAAATGATAAAATATCCTCTAAATACAGGAGCTTTAATTTCCTATATAATCATTCCTAAAGGTAAAGGTAAAGGGACCCCTGACCATTAGGTCCAGTCGTGACCGACTCTGGGGTTGCGTGCTCATCTCGCATTATTGGCCGAGGGAGCCGGCGTATAGCTTCCAGGTCATGTGGCCAGCATGACAAAGCCGCTTCTGGCAAACCAGAGCAGCACATGGAAACGCCGTTTACCTTCCCGCTGTAGCGGTCCCTATTTATCTACTTGCACTTTGACGTGCTTTCGAACTGCTAGGTTAGCAGGAGCTGGGACCGAGCAACGGGAGCTCACCCCGTCACAGGGATTCGAATCGCCGACCTTCTGATCAGCAAGCCCTAGGCTCAGTGGTTTAACCACAGCACCACCTGGGTCCCTATAATCATTCCTACATGCCTATAATTTCCAGTGTGACAGAGTAGGAACAGCCATTAGGCAGAAAGAGATAGACCAGTTCAGAGTTTGGAGAACCATTAAAAGGCAGCAAATTGTCACTTGTTATATTTTTACTACCATGGAAGCCATTTGTATTTTCAAATCTAGACAGAAATTTTGAACTAATTTTGCCATGTCTCTGACCCAAGAGGATTCTTCATATTTTTAGACATTCCTCACATCTTTTTCTTTCTTCCACATAATTATAGCCTCGTGTTTTTTAAAAAAATGCACACCGCCACTTTCCCAGAGAGAAAAACCACAATTCACCACTAGCTACTTCTCATCTTTAAATGATAGTATTAGAAGCTATGTATGGTTCTTGAAAGAATGATAATAGCTTTTTACTAGGAACTTTTTTGATGCAGTGTTCAAGCTGGAAGAGCTTGATAGTAGCCTTAGTTAGGATGTCATTGCATAAATAGTAACCCTTTTTGAGGGAGGAAATATTCACGTTTGCACAAAATGAACCACCAGTGTGCATTCTCTCCTGCCATTTGTTTCCTGCATTCCCAAAGTTTCAAATTAATGGAGGTTTTAGAGCTTGCTAAGATCACTAGATGCATGAGCTGGATCCATGATGCAGAGAGGGAAGTCTAAAAAAGGTGAATACTGGGCAGAGTGGGGAGAAGGGAAACAGCAACCGTGCCAAGGAAGTAGGTTCGCCCAGTCTGCCATCTTTCGGTGGCAGAGGGAGTGAGACTCTCTCACTAGGGAGGCCTAAATTTATTCTCTTGGTCCTGAGTGAGGCCTCCTCACGAGTAGTGGCCTGCTTGTGACTGAAGTAAGAAAGACAGGAAATTGACAGGACAGACACATATCATATAAGAAGGAAGGGAAAGGCATAAAAGGAACACCTTCCGTGTTGCCTCATGGCAAGAGAGGGAACCAGGAATCTCAGAGAAGAAACTGAGTGATGATAACTTCCCTGCTACTGAAGCAAATGGGGCCTAAGCCTTGTTCTACACTTCCTTTTCTCACACTATGTAAAAGACAAATTATATAAAATGAAAGCCAGTTTGGGAGGAAACTTATGCTAAGGGCATTTTCTGAACTCTTGCTAAAAAGGTCTTTTAATGTTGATGAAATATTTTAAATATTTCTATCCCACCTTTCCCATTAAAATTTCCAAGGTGGCTTTCAATATAGTTTAAAACAAATAACAATTTATTACAATTGCACATAGCTGCCAAGTTTTCCCTTTTCTCACGAGGAAGCCTATTCAGCATAAGGGAATTTCCCTAAAAAAAGGGATAACTTGGCAGCTATGCAATTGCAGCTGCAGAAGGAACAACACCATCTTTTCCCAATAGCAATGGATCCCAGATAAACCATTTAACAACCACCAAATTACTAAAAGCCACTAAAACCATAGGAAAACACTTTTTTTAACCTGCTGCCAGCACTGAGAAGTCCAGATATCCATTATCTCTCCACAGAAAATAATATAGAAAAACAAATGTTTACAGTCAAATAGTCTTGTTTGTTTTAATTCACAATGAAGGAGAAGAGAGCTGTAGGGTTTTTAAAAAATCAACAACAAAATAACAACTAGAAGTGTTTATGTAACTTTTAGTATTATACAATGTAATGTTGTTATATTTAAAGTAAAAAAATGTTAGGGGGGAAATCACATGGAATGTAAGAGGGAACAAATTTATCCCTAAATGCATCCTGAAGCCAATGACATAACTTCTGGATAGAACCTGGTTTACTTAATTGCCTAGTTTTTCTCAATTATATTACAAAATTAAACAGTGGTACTTTATTGGTTCAGAGGGGACATAACACACCACAAACTTTTATTTCTCTTGCAGAATGGGAATTCTTATGAAAGCTCAGGTCAAGGTAAAGGGGTTCCCAGATACTGAAAATGAAGTATCTACTACCTGTTTAAATTAAAATATGGATCAACATATATTTTCTTTTTCCTTTGTTCTACCCTTGGTGCAGAACACAAAATTGGTGAGGTGGATTTTACCTTCAGTTATGTTTGTCCAACCCAACGACTTCAGTGAGAAAAAATTGGTCCATGGAGTTCCTATCATAACTTACTTATAGATAAAATGATACATAACAATACTATAATATCTATTGCCTACCTGCATAAATGAAGCTCTGGATCAGTTTGGCTGAGTATTAAGCAAAATATTAAAAATGTATTAAATGTATAAGCAGATTTTTGTAAACAATAGAGACCTAAGTACAGAGAACAGAGAACTTCAGTCACCTAGGCCTATGCAACACTGTTAAGGTTTGGAGCTCAGGCAACCTCACCAATAGACAAATTCCGTAATATTGTAGCCATGCTTCTACTGAAAACCTGAGGGAATCTGCATGTTAATTTTTACAGAGATTCCCAGTTATGAGGTAAAAATATTATCTGCAAAAAGGAAACAGGCAAACTGTCCTGCAATGTCATTGTACCCCTTTTACTTTAACAAGGGTGAAACAACTCAGGTAAATGCATAGTTTGGACTATTAGCATGCTTAATATTTCTATTTTACATACCACCTTGAGGGGAACTAATTGGGACTGGGGCCTTCATGAGGGCAGAGTGGTCTTCTAACACTTCAATCCCATAGCAAAATCCTGACAAATATCCTGCCCCCAATAGCTGCTATTTGTGTTGGCAGCTTCCCTCACAGCACAAAAAGCAGCTTTTGGGGAGATATTTTCATTAGGATCGGATCATGAAGGTAAATGTTTTTTGTTTTGTTTTTTAAATCCCCTTCATCATGACTCCATCTTGATTTTTCTCCTGCTGCTATTTAAAGTAGATAAATTTAGCATGGAAGTTATACTCTGCTCAACAATTATTTTTGGAGTAGATAGTTGTTTTATTTTTATGATATGCCAGTCAGGTCAGCAAGGGCTGCTTCCCACACTGGCCCCAATTCATCCAAAACTAGGCTGCAATCCTAAAAAACACATGTGCTTGGGAGTAAGTTCCATTGAACTCAGTGGGACTTACTTCTGAGTAAGATACACACAAGATTGCTCTGTCAGTCTAAAATTTTGCTTGCCACTGATTGTCAACCGTTGAGATTCCTGCATTGCAGGGAGTTGGACTAGATGGTCCTCAGGATCCCATCCAACTCTACAATTCTGTGATTCTAAGAGGGGAATGTACTGTACCATGAAAAAACACATTTAACCTAGAAGCATATTTTGGATCTGTACTGAAGTCTCCTGGGGTAAACACTGTAAGATTAAACACATGCTGGAGGTTGTGATAGAACTTCAAGGTTCTAACTTAATAATAATAATAATAATAATAATAATAATAATAATAATAATAATAATTTATTATTTATACCCCGCCCATCTGGCCGGGTCTCCCCAGCCACTCTGGGCGGCTTCCAACAGAAAAATACAACACAATAATCTATTAAACATTAAACATTAACTTTAGGTGGAGCAGAGCCACAGTGTAATATTTTGGGGAAGCCACAGAAAGGCTTCACACCTCTGTTTTCCAGAAAGGCATTTTTAGGCTTTTTCTGGATTCTCATGGAGGAAATAGCTGTCAAAAGCATAGGGGAAGGGCCATGGCTCAGTGGTACAGCATCTGCTCTGCATGTAGAAGGTTCCAGATTCAACACCTGGGCATTGCCAGATAGGCTGGGAGAAAGCCCTGCTTGAAATCCTGGACAGTCGTTGCCATTCAGTGTAAAGCAGATTCCTATATTCCTTAGCTCCCACACTGCTGGAAAATCTAAATTCAGTTGGTTCAGTGCTGCAGGGTTACTAATTGCTCAGGATTACTGGCATTGTCAGGTTTACTGACAATGTGTGATGCACATTGTCAGACAGAAGACAGGGGATCATTATTGAATCCCACCCTATCAGCAGAAGCCCTGTGCAAGGACTGCCAATTGTGCAACAGGGCTTTTCCCACTCTCCTTCCCCTGCACCCTCAAAATTGGTGGCGGGGTGCGGGGTGGGAAACCCCTCAGAACAGTGAGGAGGTTAGCTGAGGGGAATTGTTTCATTGGGAAACCTGAAATGCTTGTGCAGACAAAACATTAATCATAGTGCAATGTTGAACTTTACCTTTAGCCTTTGTATCTCCTATTATCAAAAGTGGTAAGATACTCTGAATTTGCCATATAAGGTGTATTCCAGGTTGCCATATTTCAAAAAGTTTTTGAGCTATTTTGAGCTACCATACGTCTGGATTTCCCCAGACATTTTTTTGGCGATCGGACATGGCTTCCGACTACAGTATTCCGGGTATGTCCAGAAAATTCCAGACATACAGCAACCCTTAAAACACCTGATATCCTTTGTAATTAAATGAATATGAATTACTGGGAAATAACTCATTTTTGCATTGGGCTTATCAACTATTAAACATTATGTTTCAAAAATCTGAGATATAAATAAAAGAGCCCCCAGCCCCTCTTTTAAGATTAGCCAATACTTCTCTTAAGTTTACATTCAATTATAATGTGATATCCAGTGTTAGTCAGATTTAGGTCTGAGTATGACTAACTCTGGATTCCACACACTTTTTTGCCATTCATATTCCATGCTTAATCCAATGAATTTACAAGGTGTATTACAGTCAAAGAAAGCAATTATAAAACAATGAAAGAACAAAGTTCCAAGTAAAACAACTAGAACCAATAACATGAGCAGCATCAACAAAACACCAAATAAAACAACAGCAGAAGCAGTATATTAATTAAAATCTGACGTGAATAAAGCCATTTTAGGCTTGCCAAAACCTCAAAAAAGTGGGCACTAGTCCGGCCATGCTACAGTTATTATTGTTCTGGTAACGTATCTTGTGTGCTGTTTTGGTTGTGTGCTGCATGTGGGGCTGCCCTTGAATACAGTTCAGAAACTAGAGTTAGCGGTTAGCACACTACTGCTAAATTAATAACCAAGGCCAGATGTACAGAGCACATCTAGCCAATCCTGGAACAGCTGTTCTAGCTCCTAATCCTTTCCCAGGCCTAAGTTAAGGTGCTAGTTTTTAATCTTTAAAAGGACTATAAAATATGAACTGCCCTTCTCCCACATGATTCTGCCAAATAATGGATTTCTTCTGCAGAGGCATTTCTACAATTTCCCGCACCTACTATGGTAAGAAGCTTTTACCCAAGCTTTTATTGCTGTGGGGTCTTGTATTGTTTCAATATTATTCTTGCCTTTTGTTTTTTTACCTCTACTGCTACTGGTTTTTATGCCGGTTTATATTGTTTTTATGTATTTATTGTAATATTTTGATTTTGTTAGCTGCCCTGAAAAACTGACATAGAAATTGTACAAAAATATTCATGAGTGTAGAAACCAGCCATTTTATTATCTGCTTAAATTCTATAACATAAGCATAAAGCCAAAATTTGAAAAGCTATGTGTTGGAGTATAAAGTCAAAAATACCTCAGCATATACACATTAAACATATATCAACAACAATAATAGATGGAAATCCTCAACTGTTATTTCAAGATCGCCAAGAAAATTGGAGGCTGCAAACAGTAAGTTAAGGAACTATTTGTCATTTGCAAGTAAGCCAATAGTACTGTAGGTTACAGGGTACTTCAAAGGGAAACAGCCATAGCTCAATGGTAGAGCAAATGCTTAGAATGCAGAAAATTGTTGGTTCAACCCCTGACATATACATGTGGGGCTGAGAAAGATGCCTGTCTGAAACCCCAATGAGTCGGTTGGGATGTAGACAATACTGAACTAGGTAGACCACTGGTCTGAGTCAGTATAAGGCAACTTCCTATGTTTTGCAAATCCGGAAAGAGTGAATGTTTGTTTGGCTTATGTGGTGTGAGAACCAAGACACTGAATTGTCCAAGGGAAGGCCCAATTTTAACCTATACAGGGCCGGCCCTACGGCAAGGCTGGGTGGCGCAGGGCTCCGCGGCGCCCGCCAGACAGCCACGCTGTGAAACGGGGCGGGGGGGCACCAGAGGGATCTTCGCACCAGGGCACCAGATATGCTTAAGACGGCCATGAAACTATGCCTCCCAAAGTTTCATAGTATTTGTTCTGAAACAAATGTACCTTCCCAGCATTTATTACTCATACATGACGTTCTAAAATCCCCACTTCTAATTATAATTGTAGAGGGCAGGGTTGCATTTAATAGAATTCTTCCATTCTGGCCACAATCACAATTTTGCGACATTCTGCGACATTTAGAGGTATAACAACGGATGTTTCCCATGCTTTGCAAATGCTGCATAGATCTGTGTTTTAAACGCTGCTGGGGGCTGTTTGGTTAAATAGTGAGTCAAGATCTATATGCCACTAGCTGACCCAGCCACGCGTTGCTGTGGGTCTTTCCTGTGAAACCCCCCCCTGTCCCGATCTATGACGTATCTTGCCCCTCCTCCCTCCACCCCGGCTTATCCCTGTGTTTTGGTAGGATATCCTTTCATCTGTTGTCTTTGGGGAGTGTTGGCCCCTCCCCCATGTATCTCCATACCTTGGCCCCCACCCTTGGAGAAGGAACTGTTAGGTTTTGGGTTTTATTTCCCAGTATGCACTTCTGTCTGAGGCCTCTGTTGTCCCTGGGGAGTCTTGGCCCCTACCCCCGGTATCTTCCTACATTGGTCCCCAGCCTTGGAGAAGGAGCTGTCAGTTTCTGGGTTCCATTTCCTAGTATTTACTTTTGTTTGAGCCCTCTGTTGTCCCCTCCCCCCTGTATCTTCATACATTGCCCCCTGCGCACGGATCATGAAGATTTCTGTATATTTAGATTAAGGATGGGGGGTGATGATGTGTCCTGGGACGCAGAGAACTACTTAAAAAATCCCAAGGGGGGGTGAAATAGCGAAGGCGTATAGCCCCGTAGGAAGAGATAGGCCCAGACAGAAGGAGGGGGGGTCATATGGGCCACTTGGTGCGGGTCTCCGAATCTAAAGGGGGTCTCGGTCTGCATATTGACAATCAGTAAAATGAAAAAAGTAAGAAAAGGGTTAAAAGCAGGGGTACATTATCTTATCTACGGTTTTAGATTCCTTTTTGGATTGGTGTAGTTGTAGTTTTGGTGAAGGTAGTTTATCCTGGGGTTGTCCTGGGTAGAAATGGATGTTGGAGTGATGTGTAAGTAAAAGGTGGGAGGTGGGTATGAGATCTGAAAAGAATTTTAAATATTCTGAAGGTAAAAACTCATGTTGTTGGGGGTAGAGATGTGGCATCCTACCTTTATAGTCCTTTTTGGATTGCTGGAGTTGCAGTTTTGTTGAAGGTAGTTTATCCTGGGGTTGTTGTGGAACTGTTGAAGGTGTGAATGGATACTGGAGTTGTAAGTAATTAAGTTTAATTTTCTTTTTTGATTGAATTGTTAGTTTTGTTGTTGGAAGTGTATTTCTATGTGGTTTGGATAGTGGATTTGGAGCCTTAGAGTACCCCTGTTTTTTTTTTGGAGTGGTGTGGTTCCCTTGGGGAGTTTTGAAATGAGTGTGTGTGGGGGGGTGTTATTGTGAGAGGGGATGGATCGGATGGCGCTGTTGGAGACGTTAGGAGGAACTTGTAATGCAGCGGATAAATAAGAAATAAATTGTTTTTGAGGGGTTTGAGGGATGATTGTGAGAGGATAAAGGATTGGAGGACGGTGGTTATTAGGGTCAGAAAATGGAGGATAAGTTTGGCGGTCGTGGGGGGGGAGTATGAGTGTGAGAGGGGAGAGATCGGAGGAAGGATAAGAGGCAGCGGATTGTGGAGCGGATAAAGAAGAAATTAATTGTTTTTGAGGGGTTTGAGGGGTGATTGTGAGAGGATAAAGGATTGGAGGACGGTGGTTATTAGGGTCAGAAAATGGAGGATAAGTTCGGCGTTCATGGGGGGGGAGTATGAGTGTGAGAGGGGAGAGATCGGAGGAAGGATAAGAGGCAGCGGCTCGGAGTGCAATGTTTGAGATGTTAGGATATTTACAAAGGAAAGTTTTTTTGAGGGCCTGTGGGGGTGCGTGATTTTGAGAGGGGAAAGGATCGCAGGACGGTCAGTGGGAAGGTTTCGGAGGACGCTGGTTATTAGGAGCGGAAGATGGCGGATACGTTCGGAGGCCGTGGGGGGTGGAGTGTGAGAGGGGAAAGATCGGTAGAAGGATAAGAGGCAACGGATCGGAGCACGATGTTCGAGATGTTAGGATAATTACGAAGGGAAGTGTTTTTGAGGGCCTGTGGGGGTGCGTGATTTTGAGAGGGTGAAGGATTGCAGGACGGTGAGTGGTTGTTAAGAGGGCTGTAAGATGGCGGATAGGGTCGGAGGGTGTGGGGGGGGGTTGAGTGTGATAGGGAAAAGATCAGAGGAAGAATAAGAGGGAATGAATAGGTGAGAGGATAAGGGAGTGTGAAAGGGAAAGGTATACTCCTAGTAGATTTTTGGTCGTTGGTAGGATGTTAAGATGGCGGCGTTGTGTGTCTGCGTTGAGGTCTTTGTGGGTGTGGCTTAGATTTCACAGGAAGGGAGGGGGTGTACTGTGGGAGGAATTCCACTTGAGGGCGCTGTTTGTGGGGGTGGAAAAGCAGGTCAAATCCTGTCAAGGTGTTTGAATTGAGGTTTAGCATGGCCCCTACAACCTTCTGGGAGTGACCTGGATCGCTGTGTCAAAATTTCAGGACGATCGGTCAAGCGGTTACGGAGAACATAGCGGCCGTAAATTTCAGGATTTTTACATTTTTATATATATAGATAGCTGCCAAGTTATCCCTTTTTTAAAGGGATTTTCCCTTATGCTGAATAGGCTTCCTCGCAAGAAAAGGGAAAACTTGGCAGCTATGCTATATGCTTTTCTGAATTCAGGCAGTTAGCTGTTTTTTCTTTGTAGTTCCTTACATAAGTGGGATTTCGGGGTTAATTGGCATTCCCCAATAATTTCTCAATGACATCTACAATCACCTATAGTGCAAATCCATTCCAGAACAAAGAAGTCATAATCAGCTGCCCATGTTGTTATTTATTTAGGCATCATCAATGTGCATGGTGTTTCATACAGTATAAAAGGGCAGGTCCCTGCCCCAAGGAGCTTATAACAAGAAATGTAAGAGCAGTCTTGCTGGATTAGACCAAAGTTCCATCTAGTTGGTAATCACAATCGCTAACCAGATGCCTACAGGAAACCCACAGGAAGACATGAACTAAAAAGCACTCTTCATCTAAAATTTGACACAGAGTAAACAACAAAAGAGAAAAGGGGAGGCTGGACCTTCCTAGGTAGGGCATTCTAGGTGGAATGTGCCACTACAGAGAAAACCCTGCTCTTCATCACAGACAACAGCAAGATGCACTGGGGATCTTAATTGAAAAGGAAGCAGATGTTTTTTCAAGCAGGGCTGCACCAAGACATTTTGGTGCCTAAGGTGAAACAGAAAGTGGTCCTCCCTCCCTATGAAGGAAGAAGCGGGGAATGAAGAGATACATCAGAAACAACGGAGAAAGATCTCCATTAGAATCTGCTGCCCCTGTGGATTTTGCTGGCTGAGGTAGTAACCTCACCTCGCCTCACTCTTGATCTTTGGAGTAAAAACAAAAATTAAGTCAATTGCTTCCCACTCCCCACAAGAATCCACAGGTGTTTATTTGATTCCAATAACAATTTTGAGCTTTCATTATGACATAGATTATATATCAAGGTATGAAGGCAAAGTTTCTGCTTTGCTGTGCAGTACTGAATATATTTGACCAAACTGCGGGAGGCAGTGCAAGACAGGAGTGCCTGGCGTTCTATGGTCCGTGGGGTCACGAAGAGTCGGACACGACTAAACGACTAAACAACAACAACAACTGAATATATTGCCATTTTTTCTTTTAAATTTAAGGTTTTTATACCCTGAACACCATTTCCTATTTAAATTATACATGTGTATAGAAGGATACAAAGCCTAATAAAAAAATCAGTACTGGTTTAAGGACTTGGTCTTCTACAACTTTTAAAGAGCCAAGTCTCTTTCTACATTCATGAAACATCAGTTATATTGGAACATAACTTTCATCCTAGTGTTGCATAATAGTCAGTAAAACCAACTGAGCTATTCCTGGAAGTAAGTTATACAATAAAAACAAAAGATTTTCATTTTCTAGCTACTCCAAAACTATCCAGTACACAATAATTAGCTGAAATCACCTATGCGCAACTATTTTCCCAAGTCCGGGTGAGATTATATGAGGTGCTAAGGGAGACATAGCCAAAGCTGTAGTTTTATAACATTGTGCCAGACTTTTTTTTGTAGAAGAACAACTGTTTTAAGACTATGAAAACAAGGCGAAAACCAAGGCTGTCAACAAAGCATTTTAAGTTGATTTGCCACCTTAATTTATATGTCTTTTAAGTTTGAACCCTTCCCTTTGATCTCTGGAAGTTAAATATTTGAGTGGCAGGTTGGGTACCTCTCAACTCTCATGCACAAGGCAAAGTGAAGTGGCTACCTTAAACAGGAGACACTGGTGTATGGGGAGTGGCAGCAAGGAATTGGAGGACAGATCTGTGAGTGCCCCACACAACCTGAAACTGCACCTTCTAACCCTTCCCATGGCTCTCAGGTGCAGAGGAGGATGCTGTCTGGCCACCAGTGTTGAACTAAAATTCAGCTGCCATTGAAAGGGAGGGGGTGCACCATCTCATCTTTTGAACCAGGCATAAAAATATATTGGGCCTGCCCTGCTCATGCATGTATGTCATGGCTGGGCAACCTTTTTGAAACTGAGGACTGCATCGTGTCAGAAGGGGAAGTCGTTGGGGCCATTTATAAATGGTGAGCGGAGCCAATGTGCATGTGAATAACTGACTTCTCACATTCCCTCTATCACCCCTTCTCTCTTTCCCTCCTTATCTCCCTCTCACACATCACCCACCCATTCAGAGAGACACAAAAGCACACAAACAAGATCCATCCATGCAGGCACATAGCCCATTCATCCATTCTCTCTTCCAGTCTTCTTTCTCCCACACACACAGCCTCCAGGCCTGTGTGAGGTGGGGTGGGGGCATCCAGTTACACTTGCCCCAGGCCTTGGAGGGCTAAGCTGGCTGATGTGGGGTGGGCACCAGGAGAATGCGAAGAACACCCTGGGCCTTCCAGCCAACTGGGGACATCTGCCTCAGGCCTCAAACAAGCTCTGCATGAGCCTGTCCTCATCCCTTCACAGAAACACAAAACACCAAGCCAACTTGCCCATGCACAAAATCCTCACTTTCCAAATCTGAAGCCAGCTTGAGAGCTCTGCCACCATATTTCAGGTCACTAGTCCAACCACCATGTTGCCACGCCCACTGGAGAAAGAGAAGAGCAGGCAGGAAGGCAGGACCTCTTCCCTTTGCCTTCTCCATAGTCTGCCCTCTGAGAGTGGGAAGGGAGCAATCAGTCTTGAAATGTTCATAGTGTTTAAGAGTGTCGGCCATCTGTGATTGGCATTCTTGAGCATGGCTGTCGGAGCATCTCTTTGGCATCTACTCTCAAAGGGCAGGTGAAGGAGTGTGCACGATAACTGGACACATTTTCCCTGTAACTCTCATATTTTAGTCAAACCTTCTTGGAGAACTTCTAAATGCATTCACGTGGACATAAAATGCCAGTGAACTGCTTCCTTTCTGTTCCATCCCCCCAATGGCCTACCCGCATAGGATTGTATCCACTGGTATCACTGTTGACAATAAGGGTCATCAGAACAGGAAGTGAAGACATTTCCAGCTTTTCTACTTCCCCCAGCTTCCCTAAATGTGTTCTGCTCTCCAATCATCTAGCACAGATTCAGGGGTGTGAGGGAGCTTCAGTGGGGAAGGGTATCTCAAAAAATGGCCTCTTTCCCCATTCTGCTGACAGAACTCCTACTGTCAGCTGAGCAACACTGTTGGATACACCCAAAAGTAAATTCTTGTGGAAATTGCATCAGTTGTGAAATTATAAATATTCTTAAGGGGTTCCTTGCCCCAAAGGAAACAGTTATAGTCAGTGTGTTTATAAGCTGCTTCAAAAGCCACAGCAGGACAGGCTACTGCTGAGTTAATACATCAGAGTAAATTAAGACAGGAAATGAAGCTTTTTGTGAAAATAGATGCATTGCAAGCACACCAAGTGCATCTCTGTTTTCGTCAATGAAATGTTGGAGAGTATGGTAGCCACATTTGGCACCTGCCTAGCATCTCGTGTAAGAAGTGAAAACAACACATCGCTAATACTTGCGCATGCTTGGGGATGCATGCCTCCCCTTCACACTTTGTGCATGTTGGACACATAATACAGCTGCCACACAGTGTGTGAATCTCAGTTATTGGAATGGCAACTCTACTGAAGTTAATTCTACTTCAGACATACTTGTTTTCGCCTCTTAGCTGCTCTTTTTCAAAGAGCAGCTTTTCCTGTCATGTTTAATAGAAAGCAGCATGATTTCTTGACATCTAAATGCAGCTCTGATTCCTTAGTTACAATGCCAGTTTATTGCTCCATGGAATGTCTGGACTTGGAAGCCATCCCTGGCTGCCTCCTGATTTTCGGGGGGTGGGGATGGACCACGTATTGGAATTTCAGCCTTGCAAACAGAGTCCAACCTCTCAGCACTTGAGTACACATGTCCCAGTACTTCAAAAAATAATGACACAATAAAAATTCCTTTAAAAATTAGTTGAAGTTGAAGTGCTCTTGTTCTCTCCAGGACAGGCCTCAACTTAGACAGATCTTTGTGGTCAAGATTTAAAAGCACATTCGAAGACATGCCGGGTTTATATAAAACAATGCAGTGTCAAAACACACACTGCAGAAAATTCTGTTCAAAATTAGAGAGATTAGTGCCATATAGAATCAGAAGAAATCTAAAATAAAGGAGTTTTGGATCTCAAAACTTGAGCTTTGACAATATGTCCAAACTTGAACTTGGAGACAAGTGTTGCATGCAACTGTAATTACTCTTCCAGGAAAAAACCCCACAAACCCAGATTTTGTTCATGGGGAATTCCACAAATGTGGTCAAACCCCAGCCTTGCTATTTAAACTTTTTACATGGACAGCATAGTCCAGAAGGTATCTCAGTAGTTGTGATGATATGAAAAAAGAAGAAGAAGAAAATGGTCTCTGGATATTTAAATACCAAAAACACTATAGGTAATAAAGCATACAGCACTTATATCTATGGCCCTTTGAATGTTGTTGGACCACAACTGCCACAGTCCCCTAACACTGGCCATGCTGGCTGGGACTGATGGAAGTCCAACATCCATTGAAGGACCACAGGTTTACTATCCCTGGTTTAGAACCTAAACTAGTCAAACTCTAGAATGTCATTTTTTTAAAAAAATGCTATTGTAGTTACGCAGTCATTTTATAAGAGCATTTATATTCTGTTTAAGGGTATTTTATTTTATCTTTCCAGTGAGTGCATTGCTTACATATGCATTCCCAAATCTACTGGCAGAATTTATTTGCAATGATGGCCAACGGCAGCCACAGTTACTTCTAGCCCTTATACACAATATATAGACAGGAAGCCAAATAGTTCCTTGGACCCGCCTAGCCCAGGAGGGTTTATTAAATGCTTTTCTTTGAATAGCAGGCCTCCATACCACATCACAAACTGCTTATGAAAATCGCCTGCACTTTTGTCATGTGGGATGAGCGGCTGCTATTCCAGAAGCACAACTGCAAAACTCCCTTGAGTGTGAGGAAACAGTTGCACACAGTCCTTTGATTAACAAATTGAATTATTCGTTATCTTATCTTTTGGAACCCTGGTTATCAGAAAAGTGCTTTAGGGTTTGAATGTCAACCCTTCATAAGTATGAAATTACTAGGCTACATGCCAATGTCAACAAGTTCATTTCTAGCTCTTCTAATTAACACATACATTTTCATGTGGCAGCATGAAGCCTGGCATAAAGTCCAAGAAGGCAAATCTATCTATCTATCTATCTATCTATCTATCTATCTATCTATCTAATCTATCTATATGAAAGACACATGCCAAAGGTGCATTGGGTCGTGAGTCTGCTTTGAGGTTTACACATGAGACCTTCAGTCTGTTTAAGCCTCTAGTGCCACTTTTTGATATTTATGTGAAGCATATTCTTACGATGCTTTCATAAAACTGAACACCAGGCAGAGCGGGAAAGGGAGTAGACTAAAGCTTTGAAATTGTATAACTGACTTACCCACATGCCCAATCGCTGCAGGGACTGACAAGAAACCAAAATTTTAAAAGAAGCATAAATAGTTGAAATGCTACTTGATGTCTAATCAAAATAAAAAATAAAAATCCTTCCAGTAGCACCTTAGAGACCAACTAAGTTTGTCATTGGTATGAGCTTTCGTGTGCATGCACACTTCTTCAGATACACTGAAACAGAAGTCACCAGACCCTTATATATAGTGAGAGGGTGGGGAGGGGTATTACTCACTATATACCTGTATAAGGGTCTGGTGACTTCTGTTTCAGTGTGCATGCACACGAAAGCTCATACCAATGACAAACTTAGTTGGTCTCTAAGGTGCTACTGGAAGGAATTTTTTAAATTTTGTTTCGACTATGGCAGACCAACACAGCTACCTACCTGTAACTAGATCATATGTCTAATGATATACACTATTTGTAAAATGCAGGGTAATGTTGATACTCACCCACCCATTGGGTCTTTAGCATAGGACAGCTTCTAGAAAAATAGAAAATTAAATTTCAGGTAAGTACTTGGATTTTGCAGATTTAAGAGTTATATTTTTGCACCCTCTGTGATACCGCTCCCATTCAGGCCCGGCTCGCCCATTGACTCTAGTGGCGCAATGCACCACAGCACCTGGGTGATCAGGGGGTGCTGAGGGGCGCCCCAGCAAGTGGGGGAGCTTCACAGCGGCCTCCCTTTTCCCTCCACCAGCCGCGCCGCGAGAGCAGGGAGGGAAGCAAGAGAAACAGGGGCACTAGGACCCTGTTCCGCTCTGCAGCGCCAGGGTCATCCCTCACCCCAGCGCTGCGTTTCATTGGTAGAGGTGACGCCACATGGAGAAGAAAGCTTGTGGCCTTGTCCCTATACCCTCTAAGCACTCAAGTGCAGTCAAGGATGGTGTCCTGCTGCCGTTGTTAGAGTAAAACTCAATTGCCAGTCTGATTAGTTTCTGGATGTATAATGCCTACTTCTCTCTTGTCTAAGGCAATCCTTTGTCTCTGTGTGTGAAGTTTCCTTTTCCACTGAAAAGATGCCGGCTGGCTGAGTTCTTAGTGTGCTTCTCGTTGGCTCTGAATTGGCAACGAGAATACTAAAGTAACCTTGCAACTATTTCATTGGACCTGCCAGTGCCTTTTGTCTAATTCCAAAAAATATACAGGGTCATAGTCTAAACAGGCCTGTCAAAATCATAATCAATCCCTCTCCACATGGCAGCACCTCTACCAATGAAATGCAGCGCCCTGTTGGCGGGAAGGAACCCGGCCTGGCCTGGCCTGCCCAGTCACCCCGCTCTGCTGGGAGAAGGGAGAAAGGCCGCACGGAGCAGCGGTGCCCCCTCCCCCACTCAATCCAGCGGCATCGGACAGGCAGCCGGCCCTGCTGTGAGGTGCAGGGGCCGCCGTGAGGCTCCTGCTGCCCGGCACGCCAGGTAAGAGTTTTTCTTTTTTTTAAGAGTGGGGGGGGGCGCCTGAGGGATCCCTGCACCAGGGCGCCCGATGACCTTAAGACGGCCCTGCTCCCATTCTTGTCTAGCGCAGGTGAGCCTACACAGAGAAAGCCCCTTGCAAAGATCCTTGGCTATATCTATTCAGGTGGACAGGAAAACTTCAGATGGATTACTCAAATCAAACGACCACATTTGCTAGGTTTCCTTGTTTATATTAAATGGTGCTTTACCACATTGCCTACTGCATTTTATATTAAGAAAAATCAAGGGGGGGAGGGGAAAGGTTAAATATAAATCCACCTTTCTTTATGTCGCTTCAGAAAACTTATATGGTCTTGTTAATGTGATCAAACTCCATTCAAGCTTTCTGAGAACCACCAGCAAAACTGGACGCAAACAACTGGAGGAATCTGATTTGTGTAACTGTTGAACAGCTATGCAGAAAGCCATCCACAATTAGTGTGGCATTCATCACTACAGTTCTCTAGAACTATTATATTACAGGCAAATTCAGAAGAATAGCATGGCATATTTTGGTTGTCCTGTGTGTGTGTCATGTGTGTGCACGCAAGCAATATCATATAAGGGACAGCATAAAAGCAAGCTATCAAGGGAGTGACAAGTGTACTTTTATCATTGGCATGTGTTCAGGCTAAAAAAAAGTACCAAAAATTTGGTATTTTCTGCCTCATTTTTAAAGTTTGTATTTTTAAAGTAACATAGTTGGAATTTTTTAAAGTTAAGTTTTAGTTTTTTTGTTTGATGGACAAAAATTAATGTACCGGTACTTTTTAATTATGTGTTCAATAAATACTCACTTTTAAAATAAATGAATAAAATCCACTGAGTTCACACCCTAACGAAATTTTGCACAAACGTCTAAATAAAGGATAAAATCAGGAATATCCCTTGAATGAAGGACACTTGGAAGGTGTTTGTCTGACTTCATAACACCTTAGTCCTACGACTCTGGATGACCAGAGAATATTATTACAATAAATTTCTGCGTTCTGGACACCTTTCTAAAACCACCAATAAAGCAAAGCATCAGTAGTCCATATGCTCCCTGAATAACAACCAAGAATGATCCTTTTTCCCGCTCCATGGCCATACAATTCCTCTAAGTAGTAAATAAGGAAAATAACTATTTTCCCAAAACGCATCTCTCTCTAAATTGCTTAGGCAGGTGACCCGGTCAAGACCAGCAGGCTTAAAATAACACTTACCAGAAGTGTTCCGGTTTGATGGCACATGTAAGCGTGCTGTAACCCTGGATATTGTGGGATTAGGCACTCACTCCTGCTGTCTGGGCTTAGGACTTTGGGCAGGTGGCTTTGAAAGAGTGCACGAAACACACTGCACTGGATCAGAAATACTGATGCTCATCCCTTGGCTTTATTTTATTCTATTTATTAAATTTATGTCCTACCCATAGGAGCCCAAGGTGGCAAACATCAAAATGTGAAAACAATACAATTTAAAATAAGAACAACAGCAGATAACTGCTGTCTGGAGACAGGCAGTCAGGTTGTGTACTCACAGCAGTGACCAGAGGAGGAATAACCATTTGGAAGAGCACAGAGAGAAGAAATACTGTGGTGCCTCTGTAGCAGCACAACTGGGTGCCTTCATCTGCCCTAGCTGCAACAAAACATGTCTCTCCCGCATCAATCTCTACAGCCACAGCATGTGCTGCAACCTTCCAACCATTTGCCTTCACTCCCTAAGTCTCGCTCCTCCATTGTCTCCCGAGATGGACAGATGCCAAGAGCATACCAGTTAAAAATGAATTGTATTATGCCTGCCTTCCAAAAGTTTTCTTCAAGTCGAGCAATTTTCATTGCTCCCTCAGTGTATGAGTTTCAGGCAAACTCAGGATTTAATATCTAAGGGCATTTTCCCAGCTCAGTAACAAGATGCTTCGTGCTCCCTTCCGTGGCCCAAGATGCACATAGAGCTTCCTTGCCTGCAAGGAATTCCCAATTCAGTAGTGGGGGCAGCTGCATGCAAAGGTTTATATGTGTGCGCAGGACCTGCTCTGCCTTTAGGCTGAGTGAGGCAGCTGCCTTAGGCAGTGAGAGAGCATGGAATATTAGTGAGGTGTTGGAGAAGAAAGCTTGTGGCCTTGTCCCTATACCCTCTAAGCACTCAAGTGCAGTCAAGGATAGTGTCCTGCTGCCGTTGTTAGAGTAAAACTCAATTGCCAGTCTGATTAGTTTCTGGATGTATAATGCCTACTTCTCTCTTGTCTAAGGCAATCCTATGTCTCTGTGTGTGAAGTTTCCTTTTCCACTGAAAAGATGCCGGCTGGCTGAGTTCTTAGTGTGCTTCTCGTTGGCTCTGAATTGGCAACGAGAATACTAAAGTAACCTTGCAACTATTTCATTGGACCTGCCAGTGCCTTTTGTCTAATTCCAAAAAATATACAGGGTCGTAGTCTAAACAGGCCTGTCAAAATCATAATCAATCCCTCTTCACAGGGAACTCTTATCATTCCTGAGGGTTGGACTACTAGACAATCCTAGGGATGCCTTCCAACTCTCCAATTCTATGGTGGAATCTACACACATATAAAAAGCATTCTGAAAATGCGTTTTTAAAAAAAGATATTTAAAATATACATTTAATTTTCCATAAGGCTCACCATCGCTATCTAGTGTCACACTGTATATTGTACTTAAAACAGACTTGAAATGTTTTCTTTGCAGCTGTATAGAAGGCTGTCTATGCTTTTTAATATTAAAAAAATGCAAGTAACATCAAGTGCTTCACTAATAAACAAGTAACAGACATACACTAATATGTTTCAACCATAAGCTGTAACAAAATTGGACAGGGTTTACTAGTAAAAGTGAAAAAGGCATATCTAGAAAACCTGTGTCTTCTCAGTGGCTCTGTATAATATAGAACTAAGTATAATATAGTACTCTGTATAATATAGTACTAAGTGCCTGGGTAAAAACTTGAGTTGCAAGTTGAGGCAAATTAAGCTGCTTGGGTTGATGAATCCCAAGTAAATATAACTGTGAATAAACAACAAGACATCTGCACATGTTGTTAGTTTAAAAAGAGGGAAAGGATAAAGTGGTGCTTGTTCATATCTAACTTGAGCCTTGGCATACTGTACTTGTCTGAAAGTATTTGCCAAAGACTTCCAAAAGAAGCCACTTGCAATACTAATGTGATAACAAGCTCAAAGATATAGGAAATGTCTGGAAAATCTTGGGCCTCTGCTCCAAAGTCTGGAAGATAATCTTGAAGTGCACACAAATGTGCCTTAAAAACAGGAATCATTGTTTTTCTCTCTCCCACAGAGCAAGCACCACTTCTCCCCTCCATTTTACAATGTTTTTTTAACAGAGGTAGTAGCCACTATGCTTCAGGCCACTTCTGTTTTTTAAAGAATTGCTTCTATGTTCATTTGTTCATCTGGTGCCTTCTTTATTTACTTTTAGCACACACGCACAAAGAATTGAAAAACTGTTCCCAGGGTGATGGGAAGATGGGTTTGTGACACCGTGAGCCTCCAACCAATCAGCACTGTGCTCTGCCAGGTTCTGACCCAATTACACATAGTTTTCTCTGTGTTTGATCCTGGGGCAAAAGATTCTGGGTGCAGTGACTGGAATACAGTGACTGGAATTTCCTTACAATAAACATTAGGGAGAGAGTTTAGAGATGATCCCTTTCGAATGGTGTGAAGGTGAATTTGAAGAAACTCCAGCAGAAAACTGGCTATTGTTTTCTCCTAATTAATAAAACCACCATGTTAATTCTTGTCTCAAGATATTGAACCCAAACTTACTGTACTGTGTATGAATAAAATGCAATGAGTGTGCATCACTAGACAGAGAGTGGACACACCAGGAAACAAAACACAATATAGTTCAAGAACAAACATTCTTGAAGGAGGCACAATAAAACCCAAGAAACCTTATGGAATGGAGAAGAAAAGTCATTTTGTTTGCTTATTTCAAGTTCTGGTAGAACTGTACGTAACTAAGGATAGAACTATACATTACAAAAAATGCAAAACCACCACTGCCAACTCTACATTGCATTCTCCGCATCTCTATTTGAAATGTCTAATTCAATGTACGGTGTACCCTGACATCACTACCATGTCTGTTTCTCTTCCCCCAGTTTTCTCCATAGGCTTCTGGAGGGACACACTCAGCATAATGATACCAGAATATAAGGGAAATTGAACTCAATATTAGGTAGGCAAAGGGGGGAACAAGAAACAGGGCTGCTATTTCCTACAGCAGTCATGTGGGTAATACCCATACCGGAACTACATATTAATAAGGGTTAAATTCCAAACACTAACATTAGTTTGCTCTTTACTTAAACTGCCACAACAAAGGGGTGTGGAATTGGAAGGGACCCCGAGGGCCTTCTGCAATGCAGGAACCTCAGCTAAGTCATCCCTGATGGCCACCCAGCCTCTGCTTCAGAACCTCCAATGAAGGTGAGTCCACCACCTTCAAGCCTGCTGCATCTTCCTTGCGATAGACCTTTAGATATTTGAAGAGGACTATCATACCCCCTCCCAGTCTCCTCTTTTCCAGGTGAAACATACCCAACTCCCTCAACTGTTCCTTAGAAAGCTTGGTTTCCAGAACCTTGCAGAACCATATTGGTTGTTCTCCTCTGCATGCGTTCCAGCTTGCTAATATCCTTCTTAAAGGTGTTGAACAACAAGGGACCCAGGACAGAATCCTGCAGCACCCCACTTGTCACTTTTTTCCAGGATGATGAGGAACCATTAGTGAGAACACTTTGGGCTTGGGTCAGTCAGCTAGCTACAAATCCACGTAACAGGTAACTCGTCCATTCCACATTTTATCAGTTTATCTGCAAGAATATCATGGGAGACTTTGTCAAAAGCCTTAATGAAATCAAGATATATTACATCCACAGTATTCCCCTGATCCCCTGATCCTCCAAAGCTTGTAACTCCATTAAAAATAAGAAAGAAAGAAAGAAAGGAAGGAAGGAAGGAAGGAAGGAAGGAAGGAAGGAAGGAAGGAAGGAAGGAAGGAAGGAAGGAAGGAAGGAAGGAGATTCATTTTGCATTACTTGTTTTTGTGAAATCCATTCTGGGTCTTAGTAACCACAGCATCCTTTTTGAAGAGCTTACATACCAACCATTTAATTATCTGTTCTAGGTCCTTTCCTGGGATTGACGTCAATCTGACCACTCAGGAGTTACCTTGGTTTTTTTTTGTTTTTTTTTTGAAGATGGGCACAACATTTGCCTGCCTCCAGTTTGCAGGAACCTCACCTGTTCTCCAAGAATTCTCAAAGATTATAGAGGCTTTGAGATTACACCCACAAGCTCCTTTAGTATCCTTGGGTGCAGCTCATCAGGACCTGGAGATTTGAATTCATTTAAAGTAGCAAAGTGTTCCTTTACTACCCTCTTTTCCTATATTGGGCTGCAGCTCCCTCCTTGTATCATTTATTCTGTTACCACCAGGTTGGGCACTGTTCTCCTATCGGGTGAAGACAGAAGCAAACTAGGTGTTGAGCAATTCCACCTTCTCTCTGTCACCCAATAGCATTTCTCTGTCTTCTCTATACAGAGGACCTACCACCTGCTTGTTCTTCCTCTTGCTTTGAAAATAACCAAAGAAACCTTTAAAAATTATTTTTAACCTCTCTTGCATATCTGAGCTCATTCTCAGCTTTAGTCCACCTGACCTTCTCCCTATAACTGTTGGCAACTTGTGCATTGTCTTCCTTTGTGATTTCCCTTTTCTTCCACTTCTTTTACATGCCCTTCTTAATTCTCAGCTCATCTGTAAGCTCCTTATGCAGCCACACTGGCCTCTTCAGATGCCTCCCACTTTTCTTTATTGTTGGAATTGTCTGCCATCGTAGCTACAATATTGCACCTTTAAGAAATTCCCATCTATCTTGGACTCCTTCCTCTTTGAGTACAGTGGTACCTTGGTTTAAGAACAGCCCTGTTTACAAACGATTCGGTTTATGAACTCCACAAAATCAGAAGTAGTGTCCTGGTTTGCGAACTTTACCTCGGTCTAAGAACGGAAGCCAAACGGTAGAAGAGCACCGGCGGCGGAAGGCCTCATTAGGGAAAGTGCGCCTTGGTTTAAGAACGGTTTCGGTTTAAGAACGGACTTCCAGAACGGATTAAGTTCTTAAACCAAGGTACCACTGTATTTCAGACCATCACCCAGTATTTCCTTAAACTTCAGCGTAATTAAAGTCCAGAGTGCATGTCTGATTACATTCAACTTTCCCTTGCCTCTATATCATGAAACCCAAGAGGACATGATCACTTCCTTCCAAGTTTCCCAGTACTTTCACTTTGTCGATCAGTTCTTCCCTGTTGGTGAGAACCAGCTCCCAGATAGATAATCCCCTTGTTGGTTCTTCCACCTTCCGGGAAATGAAATTGTCAGCCAGGCAGCAGGGAGTCACCTACCACCACATTTCTCTTCCTCCTAGGGGAGTAGCAGGAATCGCTCTGTACATTGTACCTTCCACAGCCACCTGCGTGTATTCTGAGGTCTGCAACCGCTGTCCTTGCTCCGTTGGCCCAGAATCAATGTCTGGGGTGAGGGTCTGGAATCGATTTTGCAGCTCCAGTGACATAGCATGGCTCCCGACAGTCCTGCTTCGGTGTGCCACATTCCTCCAAGGATTTCTCTCCTGCAATGGGTGGTCTCCCTCCTCCCTAGGGGCACCCCACCTGCATCACAGTTTCAGGACAGTCCACTCTGCTCTATCACTCATTTCCTTGTCTTGCCCAGTGGCTCAAAGTGTGGGTAGGTGGGGCTCAAGTTGCCATACTTTCTCTTCCAAGAAGGCTTGCACTTACTGCAGGTGTGGATATGCGTACCCTCACGCAGGAAGACAAACATGGTACAGATGTTGCAAGTCACTGCAGCAGCTCCCTCGCCATCCACGAGACAACACTCTGGGCCTCCCCTTCAAAAGACCCCTGCAAACACCCCTAATTACAAGTCCTGGTCACAAGCTCCCAGAGGCTGCAATCAGCTAAATAGAACTGCTGCTGGCTGCTAACTCCTCCTGCAATATGTTCTTTGACAATAAATCCTCTAAGGATTAGGGAATCCCCTTTCTGATCCCGTATTACTTTAATCTTGTGCATCTGAACATTGAAGATACGTGATTAAATATTTCTATGAGCTACAAATATCAAAGGAGCTGTAATATACATACCGATCATGCTATTAAAAATATTAACTGTTTTCAAAATGCAAAAATAAAATAAAATACTTCAGTAGTTAGTGACGTGTTATCATAAAAACGAATATTTCTATTTAATATAATGCCCATATCTTAGTTTGGTGCTGAGATCTTTGGCTAGGTAGCCCTCCTCCCCTCCCTACCCAGTTTCATTCCTGGCACAAATAACATTAGAACATCATCAAAATGTTCCCATTGAAAAAAGCACCAGTCTTTCCCCCCTCAGTTTATGCATGCCATGTCCCACACCCACCCAATGCTAGCTCAGCCAATGATCAGGTGGTGGATAGAAGCAAGTTTTGCATTGGCTGTTGAGAAAGTGGGTTGGTTAGTATAGCCCTTTGGAAGAACTTCATATCACTGCCAAATATTACTAATTCGTTGATTAGGCTTTGGGACACATGCAAAAATTGATAAAAAAATATCCCCCTTTGCATGCCACACTATCACTTTGCACATCCGGATAACAACTGAATGTCGTAACATCATTTTTCTTACAAACGTAGCTGACTGGAAGGTAAGCTGTAGCGTTTCTTTATTTCCTTGCCACACAAGGCACTTAGAAATATTATTTTTTGAGCACCAAGAAGAAAGTGGAAAAACTTAGTGAAATAACAAAAGCATGGAATCAGAGTTGGAAGCAACCACAAAACTCGTTAAGTTTGGTCCTTTGTCTAAATGCCAGGACCAACAACCCCTAAACCAATTTGTCTCTATTCCCTATAGATCAACCCAAGCATGCTATGCCAGAACACAAGAATAGCTTATTGTCTGAAGGTGCCTGAAAGGCAAATTAAAACACAATCTTGTACGTAACCTAAGGTTTATTGTTGTGCTGTTGAAAGGCAAATTAGGCACAGATGATTCAAACCAGCTTGGATTATTTATCCCCACCCAGGTTCACAGATAATGCTAAGCCAAACAAATCAGTGGACTATGAATATCACTCAGGTGGTCCACTGCATGGCTGTGGGCTCATGGTTGAAGATGGGACCACATCCATTGCAATAAATACTCATACAGTATTGATTTTAATTGCACTTTATTGCTTTTACTTCTTGTGCTGTATCACAATGTGAATTCTATGGAATTCAAATTGTAATGCAATAAAATACAATATACAAGCAACATTGAATTCTACCCAGTATCTCCAAAATCTTCATTAGATGGCTTGGGCTCTTTCGCCCCCATAATTGGGGATCTTCTCCTTTGCTTTGGTTATGTATCTTTTGGCAACAATAATTTTTAATACATAAATCAACATTGAAACAGCACAAAAATAACAAAAAATGATATAAAAACACTGGGGAATGAAAACAGACCAGTTTGTGGATTGTTAGCTCTGGTGTTTGTGAAGCCAGGGTTTTTTTGTGGGGGGGGGTGGCTATTTGGTTGTTGTTTTTATTTTGATTATGTATTTTGTGGTTTTATATTTTGATTTTATTCTGTGAACCGCCCTGAGACCTCCGGGTATACTGCTGATAATAATAATAATAATAATAATAATAATAATAATAATAATAATAAGCAATAAGCTAAAGAGGAAGTTCAAAAAGCTAAGCAAGCATTACTGGAATTTAATTGTGTGACCTAATTCCGTTTCAAGGCATTAAATAAAAGTCCAGCCAGCAAAATAATATATTGGTCTTTTTTTACTAGTCAAAGGCTTCAGGCTGAGAGATTTTTTATCTGTTCCCTTACCTACCTTCATTATGAGGCTTTGATGCTCCTCAGACTGACTGAAGTTGGTGCCCATCTCAAATATACTCATAGTTTCTTCTTCACAGAGATGTAGCCAATTTTGGTACTCTTCATGTGCTGGAAGCCTATCCCAGAATGTTTTGAAGACTTCCCATACTGCTTCCTGGCACACTGCAAAGGAAAAAAATGTAAAGTATTATTGTTGTCCACTAGCATCACAGGTTGTTATGCAAAAAAATGAAGCAGACTTGAACTTGGTTGCTCCAGGAGGCAAGCATAGCCCCAGTGAGCAGAAACTGCAAGGAAACAGTTCACCCAAACATTAGGAGAAAGTTCCTAATGGTAAAAGCTGTTCAGCAATGAAACAAACAGCCTTGAGAGGCAGTGGAGGTATTTAAGCAGATGCCGGGCAACCATCTCTCAGGGATAACGTAAGTCCCATAATGCATTGCAGATCCTGCACTGAGCAGGGATGGTTGGACAAGAAGACGTCTAAGATTTCTTCCAACTCTGATTCTATGTTAAGAAGCATCCTGCTTGATCACACCACTCATCTAGTCTCGCATCCTGTTTTCAGCTGGGTAAAAAATAAAAAATAAATAAATGCCCAGGAGCAAAATCCATTGTCATATTACTGCAAGAAGTGGGAAAGTAGACATTGCTGTGCAATATATTTTTGTTGTGCAAGCAGAAGTAGCATAATGGTACAAAACAGTGCATGATAGGTTAACACAGCACAACATTTCAGCCAGTCCAAGCTGCCTGTTGGATCCAGCTATAGCCCTATAGGATGCGGGTGGCGCTGTGGTCTAAACCACTGAGCCTCTTGGGTTTGCCGGTTTGAATCCGCATGACAGCGTGAGCTCCCGTTGCTCGGTCCCAGCTCCTGCCATTCGAAAGCATGCCAATGCAAGTAGATAAATAGCTACCACTGCAGCGGGAAGGTAAACGGCATTTCCGTGTGCTCTGGTTTCCATTACGGTGTTCCATTGCGCCAGAAGCAGTTTAGTCATGCTGGCCACATGACCTGGAAAGCTGTCTGTGGACAAACACCTGTTCCCTCGGCCTGAAAGCAAGATGAGAGCTGCAACTCCATAGTCACCTTTGACTGGACTTAACCATCCACGGCTCCTTTACTGTATCTTATTATTATTATTATTGGCCTATGCTAGAATGGGGCTCTTCCTAGCAGTGTAGCTGCTGCGCTGGTGGGTTGCCACAGCTGAATCCCACTCCAGGTCTGGAAAGGCCACACAAGCAGGGCCGTCTCAAGCAGGTCGGGCGCCCTGGCGCTGAGGCGCGGAGATCGCTCCGGCGCCCCCGCCCTCGCAGCGCGGCTTCGCCATGCAGCGCCACCCCTGCCGGCTCGGCACCCTGGCGCCCCGCCACCAGGACTATACCTAGAGCCGGGCCTGCACACAAGCAGGGCATGAAGGCAACAGGCCTCCTCTGCTGTTTGTCTCCGTATCATCAGATCTTACACCTCTTCATTCATTGATTTGTTAACTTTTATTTTCAAAATTTAATTTTGGAGCAGCAGTATACTGCCTCTGAACACGGAGACAATGCTTCAAATCCAATGGTGAGTTGGCTCACTTTTGCGAGGGGGTAACCCTGGTTTTTAGTAGTTCCACCTTCCTGCTACAGCCTCACTACTACATACTTCCTGCCATTCTAATCTAGATCGCTCAGCCCCTGGAAATGGGGGGGGGGGCTGCAAAGTTTTTCCCTCAGGTTAACAACAGCTAGCATCAGGAACTATATTCAGCGTGTGGGATTTGGATTGGGGAGCGCAGATCGTCTAATTCAGATCTTGGGCCAGTCACCGCATTTCTGCCTAACTTACCTAGTAGGACTGTTGCAAGGATAAAATGGGGTGGCGCCATGAATGGTGGCCTACATGCCTTTCAGGAAAGGGAGGGCAGAATTACTCTAGAGATTCCAGGTGCAGCCATTGAAATATTCCTCTTGTACTTCTCAGCAGAATGGATCAGAGTTGTCCAATGGCTACAGGAGCATAGTGAGAAGGAAATGGAACTGCAGCAGCACTGAAATGCTCTCTTAGCAGGCTCTTTTTAGCTCCGCAGTTTGTACCTGCAAATCACTCTCTCCCCCACCTCTACCTACCCCTCCCGCCATTCATCTGAGCACCTAAGATTTTAAAAAAGCAAGACGAAGGTTTTTTCTTGTTGCTTAGGGGAAAGAGGGGAAGAAATAGGAGGGGTGGGGAGAATGAAGTGGATTTAGCCCACAAAAATCAAGTACCGACATTCAATCATGCTGGCCACAACCTTGTTCAGAGGTTACACACAGAAGGGAGGACAAGTGGGGTGGGGTTTGTTTCAGTGAAAGTCTTAAGAGGCAGAAGCAGGCCCTGGCAGAAAAGGATGACCTTGAACTAGTCTCAGGAAAGTGGTTTTCGTCAATCAGCTTAGAAAGGTGGGGGTTGGGACAACTCTATGCTGGATACTGCCTGGACTTAATTTCAAAGACAGTGCAAGCCTTTGTAGTATCAACGACCATAAAACCCAAATTTTATTCAACACAAAAAATTATACCGCCCATATTTTTATGTTCATTTACATCAATTGTGCTTTTCCTTCTCATTTCCCCTAAAGATAAGGAGCTTTTAAAATAAGCTTATACCGTTTTGTTTTGTTTTAAATAAACTTATGTAGACATTTACATTACATCTTTACTGTCTGCGTCAAGTCAGTCATGTATTAGTAATTTATTATTGTTATTTCTGTAATCTTTCGTATGTGCCAAACGCAGCTAACATAATGATGAGTCAGATAAATGCCACACTCTTCTTCCTTATTAAGCAGTTATAAACAGACTGCTTTCATTGACACGACCTCCAGACAGATAACTTTGGCCTGCTGTAGATGGGTTTGGCAGTTGCAATAGATTTCCTGTAGGAGATTATAGACCGAAGTAGTGTTTGAAATAGGTGCCGTAAGGAATCTGCCTCCTTATGTTTGGCATTTGAGTAGGGACTGTGGCTTCCTATTTGAAAGCTACATTTTTGTCACACTGAGAGTGATACATCATAGGTAAATTTGAGTTGCAATAGCTGAAGAGTAGAATTTAAATACAACTTCAAAATCTGACATTTCAATTTTTTAAAAAACTTGCTTTTGGGATTTAACTTCATGGGACACTGTTCAAAAATTACTCTTGTGGCTGAACTCTGTGGCAATGTGAAATCTCAGAAACCAACCTCAATACAATAATAATTACGCCATATATAAACACACACACACACATATCCCCTCAAACCAACAATATCATTAATGGTAGAGTAGAATACAAATGCAAAAGTTTGCAAGGAACATGTTCAGGAACATTTTGATATTCTCTAAATTTTCTTTCAGCTCTAATGCTGATGCACTGATACCATCAGGGCCAGACTTTTGGGCCGAAGGCCAATGGAGGGGGTGCAAGCAGCATAACGAGGCACCTCCTAAAATAATGTCATCCGCTACACAAGTCTTAAAAAGTATAGGGGCCCTAATCTGGTCACCTTCGCAGCGGAAGTAGCGCTACCTTCAAGAAATAGTCTTGGTCACCACCAGCACCTGCTTTCTAAGGTGTCTCATGTTTGGTTCTATACTGAACAGTGGCAATTTCCAATCATCGGGGGTTGGGGTTGGGGAGTGTGTTGTGACAATAATTAAAGAAAGACAGGTAGAGGACAGAGCTTCAATGTGTGGGAATAATCCACGAGAAAAGTTTGGGAAACCAAGGCTTTCAACACACTCCTGTTTACTCTGCATCAAGTGCACTTCGACTTCTGTTTTGGGAAGCAATGTATGCATGACATTAGTCTCAATCCACATCCACCCAATATCCATCCTCTTGCTTCTTATTAAATACTGCATTTTGATGGGCTTTCCCCCCAAAAAAGCTTTGATCCAAATTGAGAAAAAGAACAACAAAATGCATTTTACAGCTTTAATGTGCATGCAGACCAAAGTTCATTTAACAAGAACAGAAATTACTTAAATGGCTGTTTCTTTGTATATATTTTAAATTTTTTTATATGGATTCTATAAGGTGGTCTATATCTGTAATGCCTAATAAAGGTTTGGAGAAAGAAAAATATTTAATAAGAACACTAAATAATATGTGGGTTTGTCTGTTTACAATTCTAGCAAGTGATCCAGTTCACCATGCGGGGAGGGAGCAATATGGACATACAGGGCATTGAGTGCAGGAGAAAGGGGATGATATGTAGATGAAGAGAAGACTGTGGTAAAGGACTGGTGTCTGCTTCTACTAAGTTTTCAAATGCCAACAGACAATGGTCTGGCTACTCTGACACTTGCTGTAATTGCAAATGTTAATTAAAGGCAATTTTATTTAACACAGGCCAATTTTCTTGCTAAGAACCCCTGTTGTTTTCTTTAATAGTTTCATGCTCCTAGTCCTCTTGATTATGACACCTCTCTACTCATCCCCTTTTAATTGAGGGTTTCATTTAAAAAATGAATTAGGCAAGGCTACGGTATCTGAATGCAAGCTGTTCTTCCTTTTAACTGCCTCAATCAGCTCTTGCTGGCTTAGGGATTTAGTATCCGTCCTTCCAGTTAGTTAGTGTGACAGCAGCCACCCCACTGAGCCCAGTCTCAAAAGCTCGGCACCATCTGTAGGTTCTTATTGCATTAGCCAAACATGAACTTAGAAAGGTATGTCCTCTCTGGTGGACAGAAGGGATAAAGCTTCAGGAAGTCAGTGCACCTTCTGCTGTGCCAGGGAAACCCACAAAAACCAGACGGGAAAACGAAACACGCTACCGCTAGAAATTCTTATTGTGCACACTTAGCAATATTGAAATATGAAAGAGAACCTCATTACTCTAAGTATGTTTAAATCATTAGCATGGTTGAAAGAGGTGCAATTAGCCACTTGCCTGCTTACCAGCAGTCTGTGATTTTGCATACCACTGAACCCCATCTTAAAGAGAGTTGTGTGGTATCATGAAAACCACGACCGGTCCAACACAGAAGCATATTTTGAACCTAAGCTGCTGAGTAAACTCCTGTAGCATTCTACTCGGGTGGTCGGACCTATATAGTCAACAAGAGGTAGGTATCCAACAGTGCTATCAGCTGTTGAAATAACACATACTGTTGCCTGAGTAGGACCTCCAGGCCACAGAATGCATTTGAGTAGGTCTGAGGGAAAAACTGGTGGGTTTCAGTGGGTCAGGGGTTCAAGCTTAGCTCATACTGTTTCCGTGCACCTAAAGCAGGTTTTGGGAGATTGCGACCCTCCAAATGTTGTTGGACTCTAGCTTCCATCACCCCTGACCACCGGCCATAGTGGCTGGGGCTGATGGGAGTTGGAGTCCAACAATATTTGGAGAGGCCTTGGATTCCTCATATCTGATGTAAAGCTTGAAAAACAGCAGAGGAAGAAAAGGAGCTGGCTTTGCACCTTCCTCTGTCATGCACAAACCCTGGCCAGGAGTAGTAAATCCTAAAGCTGATTTTGCAGCAACCCATCTCACATTTTGGCTAATAACGGATAGCTAAAGCATCTATTGCAACTGGATCCCTTTGAACAGCCTAGATTTTCAATATTTATTTATCTCATTAACAAAATTTATATACTGCTTGATTGTAATAAGCAGTTTACAATAATAATAATAATAATTAATTTTTATTTATACCCCGCCCTCCCCAGTCAAAAACCGGGCTCAGGGCGGCTGACACCAACAGAACCACAATAAAACATAAAAACAATTAATTAAAATACAGATTAAAATACAGTATTAAAATTTAAAGTGCAAAAAAGTTAGCAATGCAAAAGCCAACATGTTGGTACAAGCTATGTGAATTGACTTTGTTGGGCTGCAATAAACAGTCTAAAGTCTACTGTACATCTACTACAGTAGATGAGGACTTTCACACAGGAAATGTGAAGTTCTTCTTCATTGGCATGACCAGCTTCTGTTTCAGATACTACATTTTGCCCGTTACTCAAACCTCAGTATAGTCAATAGGAAAATATGATTCTTTCCCCAGCAATTAAGGCCATCAAAAATTGGAGTACTATTTGAAATATGTTTCTGCAAGAATCACAAGCACCTATTGGACAAGGTCCATGCCACTCATCAAGGATGTATAATACAACTCCCTCTCATCGATCCTGAACCCTTCTGTGACCTGTTCCTTTTCATCCTTACATCTATGGGTACCTTATTTGAGAACAGTTTTCTGTTATAAATATTGTTGTTTCTACCAAATTCCTTTATTACATTCTCTTTCTGAAATTGTACGACTGAAAAATTCTCACAAGACTCTGTTTCTTACAAGAGGCATGATTCTTTTCAGGAAGCACTTGTTTGGCATGGGTTTTATTGTTCCAAGAGCTATTTATCTTTCCCAGCAGTAAGAGTGATTTAGCCTATTACGTCTCATTCTATAGAAAGGGATTTGCTAGGTTAACTGGAGGGACAGCACATGACAGGTATGGGATGCTTACAAGGCGTAGCTTGCTTGGTCATTTGTGTAAATGAGCAGTGCTCAGATGTAATCCAGCCATAATCCCATTTGTACTTCTTAAGGGTTGAATCGTGTACAGCAACTAGTATATTGACTCAGGCAAACTATCTTCTTTTAAAACCGCACAGACAAATGTGCAATTATTGGTTACTCAAGAGGGTAGTGAGAAAATTAATACGGGATGCCTCTACAATTGCCAGGTTTAGTGGGGTGGGTTGCTTAAATTAGAAATTTTAAACCAATAAGATTAACTTTTCTGGCAGCACATATGAATCCTCCAGCTTTTGACTGCGTGTGTGGGTGGATGTTAAAGAATGCTGGGAACTGTAACTCTGTGAGGGGTAGACTACAGTGCCTGGAATTCTTTGAGGGAAAGAATGAGATTCAAATGTACTTCAAAGGTACAGAGTGTACGCAGAAGGAGAAGGGTGGAGGGTCACTAAGGCGATGGAATAATTCCCCTAAAATGAATGCATAAACAGTTTTTCCTCCCTCTTAGTTCTAGAACATGAGGGCGTCGAGTGAAGCTGAATGTTGTAAGATTTCAGCCAGACAAAATAAAGCTCTGCATCATACAGCGCAAAACTAGAACTATGGAATTTGCTCCCATAAAGTGGTAGTGCCAGCCAACAGCTAGGGTGGCTTTAAAAGAGGAATAGGCAAATTAATGGAGGATACAGCTGTCAATGGCTGCTAGCCTCATTGGTTTGAAGAAGCGTTTGGATTTGATATCCCGCTTTATCACTATCCGAAGGAGTCTCAAAGCAGCTAACATTCTCCTTTCCCTTCCTCCCGCACAACAAACAGTCTGTGAGGTGAGTGAGGCTGAGAGACTTCAAAGAAGTGTGACTAGCCCAAGGTCACCCAGCAGCTGTATGTGGAGGAGCAGGGACACGAACCCAGTTCACCAGATTACGAGTCTACCGCTCTTAACCACTACACCACACTGGCTCTCAGTTACATTCTACCTCCAATATCAGATGCAATACCAGTTGCCGGGAATCACAAGTGAGGAGAATGTTTCTCTGCTCGGGTCTTACTTGCATCTCGATTGGTCGCTGTGAGAAGAAGATGCTGGACTAATGGGCTTTTGGCCTGATGCAGAAAGGCTCTTAAAGGAGCCTCCCTCTAACCTTCCCCACCCATGGCAATGCATTCCTCTACGCAAGAAAGGAAAACCTTGTCAGCATCCTTAAGCTTATCTAATAGTAGTGGCAGAGAAAGAGGACTGATAGGAGGTGAAAGGTGCATAGTTCAAATGCTAGGCTGTACAATCCTCCTTCGATTAAAAACCCAATGTTCAGTGAGGAACTTTGTTCAATATACTTTCCTACATCATGATCCCTTGTGGTTTTGTTTTTGTTAACCCATTTTGAATGCATTTCCCACAAAACATGCATTTTTCAAAACATGAATTTTAAAGCACATTTTTGTATGCTTTTTGTGTCAAGAACTGCATTGCAATATCTAGAGAAGCATGGGATCTCATGAATACATCCCAATCAGCACATGAGGGCAGGAGGTTTAGATCTTGCCATTTCAGACTAAAATTTTGCAAAGAACACATTTCTTAAGCACGCTAATCGTAAGTACATGGGAGTGTCTTTAATTTAATATCCAAAATGTTAGAGGGAAATAACCCTACAAATAGGGGCTCTTGACAAATAATGTTATTTGGCTCCTCTCTAAATGTAAATTTGTGCTCCTCTCTAAATGGTACCCCTGTTGTGTGCTGTCAAGTGCTCTGCTTCTGTGGGGAGACTGACAAGAGATTTGCAAATTGGTTCCAGCTGTGAGGATATCAGGGAACAAATATTTAGAGCATAGGCCAATTTCACACAGGCAGGCACAGAAGACCAATTGTCATTGAGATGTGAGCTAAAATAAACCTTGTTGAGGTCTGCTCTCATATTTCAATGTGTACTCAATTGCATTTTACCCTCTCAACAGCTGGCAGTGCATTATGGGCTGCCTCTGAAACTTCTGTGGTATGTACAAGTGACATATTGGGTGGCATGGTGAGGGGTTTGTTTTTAGCAAAGGGAACTTCAAAAGTTCTGTTGCATGCCTGGCGTTTGCCACATAAATACAGCTTACTTAGTCTTGCAAAGGCCTTTCACAGTGGACCGATATTTTGTACACTTTACAGCAACAGTATGATCACAAACCACCTCCAAACTGGTTCCATCTCTAGCTGTAGTAAACATGTTAACCTTAAACACCCACATACGCATAAGGACTTTGAGCCTAGCCTGAACATTTCCAATGCTTGTACAGTTTTTACGATATCTTCTATCTCCATCTTGTGCTTGCAGGGATGGGTCTAAACTCACTATCTCTACATATTTTATGACATCATTTCATTGATAAGCATGCATGGGCCTCTTTTAGTAAGCTTACAAATCTCAGAGATAAATAGGTTTGCACATGTATCTAATTGATCAGAAGTCTCAAGAAACTTCTTGAAACTTTTAATTGACTTTTTTGATGAGTTATTCACCAGACATCTAGGGTTCGCCTCCCTACTAAATGCACTGATTTGCAAGAAAGTTGGTCTCAGCCTTACAACACTCACTTACCTCTGAGTTTGAAGTATTTCAGATGGTTAGCAATAGCCTGCTCAATAGACTCATCTGGACACACTTTAACTCCAGTAGGAAAGAAAATTGATCTTTTTCTTCGCAACAAGCGCCTGCTGAATTTCTCAGATTCCCTGAAATCAAGAAGATGCTTAGAATCTGGAAACTGGGGGAAACTTCTAACTGATCGCCAGCCATTTGGTGGAAGATCTGATGGAGTCTCCTTGGCTTCTATGTCCTCTGTAGTGGAATAGGTTTCTTCTGCAAAATTACATCACAAACAAATCTCTTTAAGTACCTGCACATATATTGCACAATAACACTGAGTTTCAGTTAAATAAATAGATGCAGAGATGGATCTAGACTAAAGTTGTTAATTGTACTCAAGAGCAGACCCATTGAGATTAATGGGTCTACTCTGAGTATGATGAACATTGGACATCATCCTCAATAAGCTGAACTGAAGTCCCATTGAAACTAATGGTACAACTCAATCCTGACTCAGCTTAAGCCCCAATAATTTAAATGGACCTAAGTTCAATTAGCTTTGTATGGATCCGATCCATAACATTTCACCAAACTAATTTGTTTTGTGTATGCTTATTTCTGTATTCATTCGGGTAACATAGGTGCTAATAGAGAAAGAAGGTTTTGGCTCCTGCCCTTCCCGTTTGGTGCTATATTTTAATAATTATCCAACACACACCATTATTCTCTTGTTCTTACTATGTCACTATAAGGTGGTTGCAAATAAAAAGTAAATCTTCAGTGTAAGCCTAGCTAAAGAAATCTAACTCGTTCGTTATTGTTTTCGCTTGGCACACCAATATAATGGACACCACCAAATAATGGTCTATATTTCAAAGGAGGCTATCTTCACTATCTTTCTACATTCCCCCAAATTTATTTTAAGGTTATATTGTTTGTACTGAGTGAATGCTGTTGAAAAGAAGGATTTCTGCTTGTACAAGGACCAGGAAGACACAAATGCAACTGCTTTACCCTATTGCAAAGACATGTTATATCATTGCATACCCAGGAGGACCCACCTTTAATACAAACATGCCATTTCTTTCTTTTTTCTTTTTTCTTTACTATATATTGGTAAGTTGGTAGCACAGCTGCTTTGACCCAATGGGGCATCTTAGATCAGGCTGTGACTCTGAAGTGGGTCCCAACCCAACAGTTGAAGACCAGTGATCAAGTGTCACATCTCACACATTGTAAGACAGAATTACTCCATGTTACAGGGCTTGCAGCTATTTATTTTAAACCCGTTTACAACATCCTACGACTGACAAAAGACAAAAACACATTGAACCTGCCACCATTTATGTATCTGATTTCATAAAGGAGTTATTATCAGGTGGACGGCTGATGTGTTCAAGTCATGTTGTATTAAATTTTGTATCTGGGAACCAATCACATTTTTTTATTCATGTGATGCATCTCAAATGACTTGCTTCTACAAGTGCAGGAATAATCATTTTAACTTGGAAAATTAGATAGGGGGAGCTAGCTAAACAGTTGAAAAGTCCAGTAAATGAAAGACAGCACCCTACAGCCAATATAGACTACCACATAAAAGTGCTATGTGATATCAAATTGAGCAGATAACTGTAACTACTTAAAAGACTATATAGCAGCCTCTTGGGTGAAAATCTATAGGCAGATGGTATGGAGTAACTGGGAAATGGGAAACAATTGTAGAGTGAAGCCCTATTGTGACAAAAGTTGCTACAGTAACATTAATGCAAAACAGACACTCAGTTTTTCAATTACCTCAGCACGTATATATTTCAGTGAAATATGCTTGATGTGGACATATAATGGCCCATTACTAATTTCCAGCTACAAGCCTTGTTGAAATTGGTCTGACTCTGTATACATGTAACCCTGGATTTTCTCTCACTCTAAAACATTTTTTTTGTAAACGTAAGATTCAAAGACAGTTCAGAGGATAGCAGAAAACAGGAGTATTTTCTTACCTGCAAATGCTTGAAATTCTCCTTCAATCAATATGAATATCCAGACTCCTAAGTAGATCTTCCAAGAAAAGTCACACATATTTTTTTCGGAATTTTTTTTAAAAGGCAAAGGGAAAATAACCAAGTTCCTTTTTAGCAGTGCTAGCTGACCTGAACGTGTTAACCATCCAGTAACAGAACAGTCTGTTCTTGGAGAAGGTCTGGTGTCACTGGTAATTGTCTTGGATTAAAAAAAAAAAGGATTGATACGATTTCTGCAACAAAAGTGAGTCCCAAATGTCTACAATGGTCTTGTTAAAAGAAATTATTCCATTTTCATTTTGGGAATCACAAGAGGCGGCAAAGAAGAGGCTCCTTGATGTTAGCCAATAGACCAGAGAGATAATTTTTCAGTTTTAAGCTGGCCAGCTAAGCCAGATTTACCAGAGCTTGTCATGTCGTTAACTGGCAGTCCACACAAGGACAGTACCTTTCACACTTAATTAAGAACAATTTTCATTGACTGTCTTAAAAGAACAGCAGCAGCAGCTTGCTGTCCAAACAATAACTTGTTAGCATCACGGTCATTGCTTGGAGATTCTCTTTCGATGGTGCTTTTGCTATTGTCATAAGAGACCACAACTGATCCATTTTAGCCGTGTGACAGCCCTCAGGTATGCTGATGCAAGGTCCTGTCTATTGTTCTTCCTGGCAATTTCTCCCGTTTTAAGGAGACAGGGAAAAAACAATACACCCTCCCATCAGATAAACAACTACAAGTGGTACCTCGCTAGACGAATTTAATTTGTTCCACGGGTCTTTTCTTATAACGAAAAATTCATCTAGCAAATCCCATAGGAATGCATTGATTTTTTTTGATTTTTTTGCCCATAGGAACGCATTAATTGAATTTCAATGCATTCCTATGGGAAACCGTGATTCTCTAGACAAATTTTTCATAAAACGAATTCGTCTAGCAAGGCAACCTCCGCTCGAAAATTTCATTAAGCAGGGCATTCGTTAAGCGAGGCACCACCGTATATGACTTTTAGAAGACGTCTGAAGGCAGCCCTGTACTGGGAAGATTTTGATGTTTGAGGTCTTGTTGAGTTTTTATTATTTTGTTGGGAGCTGCCCAGGGTGGCTGGGGAAACCCAGTCAGGTGGGCAACATATAAATAATAAAATTATTGTTGCTGTATTAGGTAGTAGTAACAGTGATTCTCATCCTTTCCATTTTGCATAATCGCACCACCAACAAAAAACACACATGTATTTTATGCATGCACATATTGTGCATACAAGCGGCAACCATTTTGCAGAAGGTTCCATGCGTCAGCAGAGCACGTATAAGTATGGCCCAGCCCACTTCTGTTGTGCCCTCTTTCGGGTCCCAAAAGGCCTGCATATCAATTGGATGTGCCTAAAATGGTTGCCACCTGTACTAGAAATGAAAAATAACTAGAACACAGAATACACAGCATACTAAATTGCACAACACCAGGGATAGACAATGTAATGCTTATGGATCCCCATTGGATCCAGCTAGAATAGTAGCCAACATGGTGCATTTTAGATGGAGTTGGAATCCCACTCCCATCAGCCTATCAAAATTGTCAGTGGTCACGGGATAAGAGGACTCACTAGTCCAACATTAGGAAGGCAATGTGTTGGCTATTCGTGACCTAGAATACCTCCCACCAAATTCACACTCTGGAACTATAAGCACAAAAGACATCCCAAGTTGGAGAGAAAGCCCAGCCTTTATATTGCCCAAACTCTGCATTTTGTTACAGGAAAGGCATTGGCACAGCTCTCTAGCACTGGTTAGCCATGAAGGCAGAGGCTGAATGTGTTGTAACAAAAACAACAAAAACCGAGTAGCAAATAAACATCTGTATCCTACACAGAAAACACCTATTTAATATACTCTCCACAAGGGCTCCTAAACTAGAGGCTGTACACTTCTTATCATCAGCTTGTAGCCTTTAGGACATTGAATGATTTTGGGTAAGGGCCATAACGCAATGATTTGCAAGGAAAAGATCCCCAGTTCAATTCCCCTGACATTTCCAGATAAGGCTAGGAAAGATTCCCACCTGGAAATCTGTCCATACAATCATAGAGTTGGAAGAGACCACAAGGGCCATCCAGTCCAACCCCCTGCCAAGCAGGAAACACCATCAAAGCATTCTTGACATATGCCTGTCAAGCCTCTGCTTAAAGACCTCCAAAGGAGACTCCACCACACTCCTTGGTAGCAAATTCCACTGCCGAACAGCTCTTACTGTCAGAAGTTCTTCCTAATGTTCAGGTGGAATCTTCTTTCTTGTAGTGTGAATCCATTGCTCCGTGTCCGCTTCTCTGGAGCAGCAGAAAACAACCTTTCTCCCTCCTCTATATGACATCCTTTTATATATTTGAACATGGCTATCATATCACCCCTTAACCTTCTCTTCTCCAGGCTAAACATACCCAGCTCCCTAAGCCGTTCCTCATAAGGCATCGTTTCCAGGCCTTTGGCCATTTTGGTTGCCCTCTTCTGGACACGTTCCAGCTTGTCAGTATCCTTCTAGAACTGTGGTGCCCAGAACTGGACACAGTACTCCAGGTGAGGTCTGACCAGAGCAGAATACAGTGGTGGTACTATTACTTCCCTTGATCTAGATGCTATACTCCTATTGATGCAGCCCATAATTGCATTGGCTTTTTTAGCTATACAATCCTTATAGACAATTGCATGCAAAACTTTAGTTTGCATACTGATGTGGAAAATGGGGCAAACTGAACTTAAAACTAAAACTGAAAAAACCCTTAATTGTGTGCATGTAAGATATGTGGCCAATATGGTATAATGTCTTGGTAGACATGCATCTAGAGTCCCATGGACTGCAAGAAGATCAAACCTATCCATTCTTAAGGAAATCAGCCCTGAGTGCTCCCTGGAAGGACAGATCGTGAAGCTGAGGCTCCAATACTTTGGCCACCTCATGAGAAGAGAAGAATCCTTGGAAAAGACCCTGATGTTGGGAAAGATGGAGGGCACTAGGAGAAGGGGACGACAGACGACAGAGGACAAGATGGTTGGACAGTGTTCTCGAAGCTACAAGCATGAGTTTGACCAAACTGTGGGAGGCAGTGGAAGACAGGAGTGCCTGGCATGGTCTGGTCCATGGGGTCACGAAGAGTCGGACACGACTAAACGACTAAACAACAACAACAGACATGCATCAGCACAACCGCACGCCTTCATCTGCCCCAGCTGTAACAAAGCATGCCTCTCTTGTATTGGTCTCAACAGCCACAGCAGGCGCTGTAACTCTCCAACAGTTTGACTTCATCCCTGAAGGCACACTCTTCCATAGTCTCACGAGACAAACAACTGGACAGCTAGGGACACCCAGGTTTAGTCATGTGAAGCTGGCCAAATTATTACCTCACAGGATTGTTGTGAAGATAAGAGAGGAGGTAGGGAACCATGTACTGTATATGATGCTGAGCGAATGGAAGGGTAAAAAAATGCAACAAACAAATTTGTTCTAACAAAGTTGCTGTTTCTTTTAATTTGAAAAACAAACATACAAATGAACTCAAGATCCAAAACAGGCAGGTAATTTTATGGAAGAAACTTAAAACGGACATTACAATTTATAATAATTAAACACCCATCCACTCCAATATGCCATTCAGTATAAACAATGTGACCATTCTTAATTAATAAATAAGTTTGGAGGCATTTATTGCTGCTGGGTTCTTACTGAGATGCTTTAGATCTCCATGCTGGGGGAGATGGCCCCGCAAGCTTTATCACCTTGTATTGTATATATACTAGGGCTGAGATGGTTCTTCTTTCCTCTGATATTCTCATTGATATGAAGCAAGTCAATAATACACGAGAGAAAGACAGTGTGGAGCTCATATGAGAAAGAATGAAGATCCGGCTGAACACGAAACACGTAAGCCCCATGAAAGTTACACCAAGACGATTCACATTTGAATGGCAAAGGACATGGGAGTATTTTAAACAGAAATGTGAGCAGAAAATCCAATTATAACAGCTATAGGCAAAGAAATATATGTCAAGTGCCCCTGCTAGGTACCACCGTAGCAAAGTAACTTCTAAGGAACCTTTTCTTCTTTCTGTGACACTTGTTTTGGCTCAGTGCCACACTTCACACGTACTTTTTTTTTAAAAGATAACTACTATGTGCATACAGAAAATGTATATTTGAGGGCAACATCAAATGTCTATTTTGCTGTGATCCAGATATTTTGAAACAGAATTTCCAATACATGTAATCAGAGCAAAATACACAACCTTGCCATGTTCAAAACAGGCAGTGTATGTAGTCTGCCCCCCACCCCCCGGTTATCTCATGCAGAAAAAAAGGGTATGCGACGTGAGTCTTCAAAAGTATTTGAACTTTCTAGCCATTACAATTTCAGTAGTCAATGCAAGAAACAAGTATTTCTGTGCTTAAAAGAAATTTTCACTTCAAGTTTCCGGGGCTTTGTTTTGTTTGTCCCAAGTCATTAGTGGTGGTTCTAGTTTATAATATAGGAGTTCTGGGTAGCTGTTGTTTTAAATACACTTTTCAAACACAGTAATGGTATACTCATTTACCTACTGGGTACTAAAATAAAAATAAAACCCCTTCTCTAACAGGTATCTTTTCCCTTCTGTTATGAATTATGGCAGAAGCATGCCTGTGAGAAAACTCACATCTTTGCTGAAAAAAAGAGCTACATTTTTTTTCAGTCAGTGCTTGTAGCTTATCAAATACATGTTCAATCCCGATTTAAATGTATGACAATGCAACACAGAGACTTTTACTTCAGCTGAACCTCTTGCATGATTAGCTTTTGTAGAGGTACTTGGCGGAATCACAAGCATTCGGCTTTTCAAAGTATGCCATGTCTCTGGAATAACTGAGTCTTTTGAGTAAAACAGTGCCTGTTTTAAAACCAGGCGTTTCCCCTTCCATAAAATTTGGTTACATTACTCACAACGTAACCCTCCGCATGCTTACCTGGTTCTAGGTCCCATTATGTTCGGTGGGACTTAACTTGCAGGTAAGGGTGACAACCAATGGTGCCCACCTGATTGTGCAATGGTTTATCTTCTCCTTCAGTTCCTGCCACTCACATACCACAAATTCTGTCACAGAATCACAGAGTGGGCGGCTGGGGAAGCAGAAGAAGGAGAAGCCCCTTTGCACAAGCAAATGCCTGCTCATGCTACATGGGCTTCACCCTAAGTGAAAATAGGATTTTAGCCAAAGTGATGAACAATCACATTTCTCTCCCCACTCCCCACAAACAAATACGATTACTGAAACACTAAAACAACTCTTGCCAGGGTGATGCCCCTGTCAGATGTAAGCTACAACTGTATCCAGTACAGCGAAGACCATATGGCCTTATATTATTAAATAGTGAAATACATAGTATTCATAGCATTCGTTTTAACTGCTGCACAGCAGAGAACGATTACAGCTCTGAATCTGGTTTAAGTGATCAAGTCAGACACAGGAAAAAATGAGCACCTCTTTCTAAATTTCAGGAATGGTTTTACATTCCACTCTTGAATTCCAAAAATGTAACAGAGCAAGGTTTTAGGCATGTCGACTCCTAAGAAAGAGCAAGGTATGTCAGAATCCAAAAAAACACAGAGACCAGTAGCATTTGTGTCCTATTCAAAGTAACCAGAATAAACATCTGTTCAACAATACCATTTTTGACATGGGAGAGATGTCTGCAAAAGCACACACTATGACTTTAAGACATCGCATGGGAAGAATCCCTACCTAAAATGGGATGTTAATGTATCCCTTTCATGTAATTTCACACAGTTCCAGATGTATCTGGAAACCAGGAATGAACCCCTTAGGGCTAAAATGTTTCCCCATCTCTGCAGCACATTCCAGTTATGCTGCTTCTATATTCCAAATAAAATTGGTCGGTGTCACAAATATTTACTTTAAGTTACATAATTGCTATTATGCAGTTCCATTTTCTCACAATGAATTTTATCTGCAGTTTTTCTTCTCTGCAAGAATGGAAGCACAAATGCTGCCGATCGGATTTCCAGTACGTCTGGGACAAAGTTCTTTTGCAAAATTGGAAGGAAATTCAGGCTAGCTTTTGGTGCCACTCTGCTGCTGCAAGTGAAGCTGCAAGACTAAGTCTCTAATTTCTTCCCGCTTGCTTCTCACCATCTGGCGAGGGAACCACCGCTCCAAGTGCATTGGAAGATCAAAGTTAACAATAGGATTCTGATGATTATGAGAGAGAGAGAAAAGGGTAGTGTTACATTAATTTAAAAAGACATAAAGACACAAAATATCCTGCTCTCCTGGCAAAGAATCCCACTTTTCATTTCGTATTAAACAAACTATAATTAAAACAAACATACGTTGTCAATGAGTTGGAGGGGGAAAAAGAAAAAGTGTGTGTGGAATGAGTTTGTGTATTGTTGCTGTTCCGAGAACTGTTGCACAATGTTGAATAGAACTGCGCTTCCAGTAGCTGCCTAGAACAGGCATAAGCAAACTCAGCCCTCCAGATGTTTTGGGACTACAACTCCCATCATCCCTGACCACTGGTCCTGTTAGCTAGGGATGATGGGAGTTGTAGTCCCAAAAACATCTGGAGTACTGAGTTTGCCTTTGCCTGGCTCAAGCCCAGATTGGTAGGTCATGGGGTGGGATGTCCACACCCATCCAACTACTGCTAAACATTATGGATACTTAATGTTCTGTTTATGCTCTACCTCTTAAGATTCCCGAAGCCTTGTCCTCTTATTGTAATATGAAACTAATAAAAACTTGGGTGCAAAGGCCTGTGCTGATTATTTCCTTGATTTCCTTTTGTTGTTGTTTTAGTGTTATGACGCTAAAATACGTTAATTTTTTTTACTGTTTTTTTAATTCTTAAGCCTCTTTGGATCCTTTTGGAATCTATATCCATATCCACACAGGTAAGTATTTAAAGTAAGATGAATAAATGAAAAGGGTTGCTCACTCAGAGCGTTCTCATAGAATGACAGAACTGCAGACCAGGAAGGGGATTCAGAATAATCAGAGTCCCCTACACAGAGACGGGAAATCACATAACCCCACACATATTCCTGGAACAGGAATAAACTTATGTTGTTTGCAAATTTAATCAAAGGTTAAATCCACCTGCAAGCAGAATAAATCATTACTACCAAGTAGTAGATAGGTCATCCTGCACCAGATACTGAACATAAAGTAAATCCAGAAGCAGAAACAAAAATACCTAAGAATGAAAACACTCCCCACCCCCCACCCCAAGCAGGCACTGGAAGCTATCAAATCGGCCTCCCCAATCCTCAAGTTGCCTATGGTAGGAAGAATTTGAGAGTTTTATCCAGAAAATTTAAAACAGCATCCCAAAGGAACACTGAAATGCTTTGCACCTGGAAGAAAGTTTCCACATATTGGAGTAAATATACTCCACAGTCGCTATTGTTATTCTGCTTGGGGACTCTCGGACAGAAATCCACCATTGTTGATTTGTCGAACACACGAAATGTGCGTTTTGCTTCGCACTCTGCTTCTAGATATCTGAAATAAAAACAGAGAAAGATACGGTGGGTGGATTCAGGTTAAGACTGCAATCCTAAACATGTCTACGCTAAAGTAAGCCCTAAACTTAAGGTTCCAATGGGAATTACTTCCAGGTAAGTTGTAGCCTAAGTTAGCTGCATTTATATCCTCTTGTCAACGTGGAAAGCTAACCATCGTTAATTTGAGTCACACTGATTTTAATATTCGGGTAGTAACTGTATTAGGTCTAACTAAATAAAGGAGCACAAGATAGTATGCAAGCGATTGAGTTCTCCAGAACTCTTCTTTAGGTTAGATGGCAAACAGAGCTATGTAGGGGGCAGAGAGGAAAAAAACCTGACTGAAATTGAAGCCATGGAGTCTACATCTGGCCATGGTCTTAAGATGGATCCTATTTGTTATCAGACTCCATGAGCTTCCTGCCCACCTTTCCATCTGGCTTGATGGAACTTGAAAGCTAGCACACTATTTATTATGTGATATTCTGGGTCTTTGGGTCTACTCAGTGTTGGTTCTGGAGCAGATTTTGTTGGCTCTCCACTGCTGCTTATTGGCAATGTAATTTTCAGTTGAAATGTTCAACTTAAAATGTTCAAAACATGCAATCTCTCGTCTTGATTTACAAAGCAAAATTACATGCAAACATACATCGATTCGGTTGTAGGGATCTAGAAGAGTAAGGCTATAAGAAATAGAAATGAACATACTAAAATATTAGATCAACACTCTATATTACATACCTTTTAATACCACATCCTTCCTTCAAAATAAAGAGCACCAGGTTGCCCACAGTATATACAATAAAAACAGACTTAGATCAATATCACTTTAAACACAATTATGCGTTAAAAAGCAGAATCAAATGAAACACAGCATTACTTACTCTCTCAAGACCTGAACTGTATTCTGCACAGAACTTGCCTTTAGGGAATCTAAGATGAGGATACATGGCCTATACAAAAGAAAAATTATGTTCATTTTCCATTACACAAAGAATCAACGCTTGTTTTATGAATTTCAGGGGAAATTTCAATAAAATAGTTTCATAACACTAGGAAAAGCTAATGACTATTAATAGTATGTGTAGAAAAAGTAAATATGGCCCCATATTGTACTATTATCACAAATGTAAATGCCTACCTTTTGCAAATTTTCTTAATTTTAGAAGTGCTTGAGGAGCTCTGAAAAACACATTCACAAACTATGATCAGAAGAAGCAAGACCAAATAAGCAATTATGATCCTTACCCAATATATTAGCAGTTAAACAAAAGCACTTCTTGTTCAGTTTAATCAATGTATATCCTGCCTTTCCAAACCACAGTTAACTGTAAGCTTCCTGCCAAGAAAGGAGGGGGCTGCAGGTGTGAGCAAAAGGCTCATTTACATCACAGCTTCTTAAGCTAAGATATGATCATCCAAACATGGCCAAAGTCACTTACTTTGAGAGCTTTGTGATCCAATCCTGGGGACACAGTTGCCTGCTGAACATTATCTGACAAAGACAACAAAATATAGTTTTAAAAAAAGAATGACACTGGACGAGGGGGGCTTATACTGAAAATGTGTGGCATGCATGAAAACGTGAGGCATGAATGAGAATTTTGTGTGTGTGTGTGTTACAAGAATGCTAGATGATAAAAGCAACCATGATAAAAGCAACAACGACACACACACACACGAGCCACCCATAAAAACAATTTAACTCATTTATCAGAATGTAATCCTATACTTGAGATGCACTACCTGAGAAACTATATGGAGAATATGGCAATAAAATGACAATTTAAAAAATAATACAGCATCTAATGCAGTGCGTTAGAATTGCTACAACAGGTGGAAAACCATTAAGTGGTCTTCCAAGACCCTCAGCAATTTTCAAGTGGTTCACAAGGGAAATTTGGGAACCACTGCTCTAGAGAGTTTATGGCAGAGAAAAGGGTTAAACTTCCTGATTTGGAGCTCTGTCTGTTAGCCAACAACTCTAAAAATTTGCTTATAGGTACTGAAAATTCTGGTATAGCTTTCATTGCCTATTTTGATCTGAATTCTACTGTTGAGAATCTTGACAATATCTTCAAAAGTCCTTGTCATAAACTGAAGCAAATCTTCTGCAGCAAGGTAATTCTCAGTGACAGAATAATACGTAAAAGAATATTATTTCATCTTTCCCAGCTGGTTACGGACACTTCCACTGCATTAACTCAAGCGCTCAGTTAAAATGAAACATTTTTTCAGAGCTACTTCTATTACCGCAGCATTGGTGAGCAAATGCTTAGACTGTACGCCTTGTGTTGCCATTCAGAGATAATTTTATCAGTAAGTGATTCATAGAGCACTGGTGTACTCTTAAGTCAATAAACTGATTCTTGCATGGGTAAGTAGTCTACAAATTGTTCTCTGGAGCCAATTAACTTACCTGCAAATTCATTTGTCCAAGAGGTTTGTATATAATTATATTTCTAAACCATATACTGTATCATCATGTTCTTAAAACATTACCTTTGGGCTGTAGGTTGCTATTTAAGTCTGGCTGCTCTTTATCACTCCTGGTATCATTAAAGACCAAAACTGTTTCTGTTCTAACAGTGTCATGTTTAATTTCTGGCTGACATGAAGATTGCTGGGAGGATGACTGCAGTGAACCTTGATCTGGGCAATCCTCATATACAACTTCTTCCAGCCAAGGGAAGCAAATAAGTGCAATGTACCAATGAGACCTGGAAAGGAAGAGAACGTCAGTATCCGATACTCTAAAAGAAGAGAGGGGGGGGAATGGGACTAAGAATGCCTTTCCCCACTGTGATATCCATTAAGATCTGATAACAACTATGCTCAATACAATCAAAAGAGTGCTTCCCTCTTTCCTGCATATTCCTAAATAAAAATTAAATTACAATAGAGGATGCATGCAGACATTTAACAATTTCAGGCTTTTATATTCACTTTTATAAACACCTACCAAAACTCTAAATATCAACTGCACATACACCAAGAATGTAGACCATTTCTTTTTTAAATCTGTAAGCAACATCATAATTCCCCCTAATAGCAAACTTGGGCACCTGAGTGCTTATCAGTTTGAAAACTAAACAGATATAGGCTTCTATATACACAGGCAACTCTTTGGGTGTGCAGCGTATAAATACAAGCTAAATGTTCTGCAATTGAAGTTACAAGTTGAGAAAATACTTAGATTTCAATTAATGCAGCAAACTTACTCTTCATTCACAGGCACAAAAATGTAGTCTTTGCTAAAAATGTTTACATGTCGAGTCCATCTTTTTACTCTTCCGTGTCTTCTTTGTGCTATTCTGTGTGGACAACAAACCAGTTAATTCTGTCTGTCAGAACCAGAGGAAGCATTTTCTTCAGTCCCTCCAAATCCAGCAAAGGAGGATATAAATTGTTCATATTGATCCTTAATATGCAAGATAGGCAAATCCATTACAGAGTATTAGCTGGCCCACCCCAGGTATTAGGAAACTCCTTTTTCCAGAAGGATGTGACAGCAAGGCAGATCAAAAAACACTGAAAGATAACTTACGAAAGATTTGGGTTTTCTTCAGTGCTTGCCTCTGTCCTTGTCAGGCACTTATAGAAGAAGCTGCTAAATATATGGGACCGCTCAGCAAGTTCTTTGGGGGCTTTTTCCAACAACAGATACCTACCAAAAATGCAAAATATGTGCAAATATTATGCATGTGGAAATTTATCTTGTATTCATTCACGTACAAAGGCAAGGGTGAAAATGAGTCTCCCCACAGGTGTTAGCACCACGTAACCAGAGTGGAACATATTATATACTATACTTATTTTACTCTACTACACTTACTTAAGGTAAAAGTCAATGATCACATCATTGAGGAATTCTCCATACTCTAAACACTCCAAATCTTCTCTTGTGACACCCAGCCCCCCTTTGGCAGGTGGGGGAGGGTAAACAATCAAGCTGGAAAGCAAAAGAGACATTAAATACCTTCTGATACATGAATAAAAAGCAAATCTAGTTTTTATTAAGTTATAACGAATGAAAGGAGAGTAGAACAAGCTGTTTTATCATTTATATGTAAAGGCGGACAAGAGATAAATGGCTCTGTTCACAAGTAACACTAAGCTAAGCCATAACATAGCATGTGCTAAGCCAAGGGTCCCCAAACTTTTTCAGCAGGGGGCCGGTCCACTGTCCCTCAGACCTTGTGGGGGGCCGGACTATATTTTGAAAAAAAAATATGAACGAATTCCTATGCTCCACAAATAACCCAGAGATGCATTTTAAATAAAAGGACACATTCTACTCATGTAAAAACATGCTGATTCCCGGACTGTCCGTGGGCCAGATTTAGAAGGTGATTGGGCCGCATCCGGCCCCCGGGCCTTAGTTTGTGGACCCCTGTGCTTAGCCATAGACCAAATTTTGGCTATACCTCATGCTTTGTCTGGGGATAAAACCATGAACAAAGGTTTGGACGGCCTGCTCAGCCAAACCACAGCTTAGCTCACAGCAGCACCACGGCAACAGGGCACAGGAGCATAGCAGCCACGATCTCCTCTCTGGGAGCCCATGTATTCATGCTAAGCCACTGCTGACTCAGCATGCCATGCTAACCAAAAATCAAACTGCATTAAGACTTTCATTTATCTCCTGCTTTGTTTCTTTCTAACAACAATGCTTTGCTGGTTTGGAGCTAGAATGACAAATGAAGAAACACATTTTTATCAACAACTTTATATTTCTGCAATGTATTTCATTTCAGTCTTTCAAGGTAACTCTTAACAACTAATGAAACCAGTGGGTGTTTCCCTATATAATTTACTTCTGGACATGTCAGTACAATGTAACCACCATACATACTTCCGAACGGGTCCAGTCACTCGCAACTCTTTCCACTCATTCTTCTGCACCGAAGTGATGGAAAAGGAATATTGACCATTATTTGGCTTCTGCAGTAGCACGTAACTGGGCTTGTTGAGGCTTGGTTTTGATTCCTGCCAGAGAGAAAGGCAAAATCATCTTTCTTTGTCTTTGTTAAAGGCTCCAATAAGGATAAGAAAGTTGCAAGCTGAAACTTTAAAGTTGACTTCAAGAAATCACATATGGCAACTTAAAATACACTTTCTCATCCCCACCCCCTCATTAAATCTGTTATTTGGCATGTAAGATACAGGAAATCGTCAATTCAGAATAGAAATCTCCTTAGAAAACTGTTTCTCCTGTGTACAGGGACAACTTCTACACAGAAAAGTCCTTCTTCTTCAGCACCTTGAAATGTTACCATATTCCTATTGAAGTACCGGTATATTCAACATAGAATTATTACAAGAGCAATATCAGACAGAGTTAGAATATGTTCCATTAAATACATATTCAAGGGACAGGTTCTAAACCAGGCATCCCCAAACTTTGGCCCTCCAGATGTTTTGGACTACAATTCCCATCTTCCTTGACCACTGGTCCTGTTAGCTAGGGATCATGGGAGTTGTAGGCCAAAAGAGCTGGAGGGCCGCAGTTTGGGGGTGCCTGTTCTAAACTAATGGCTGCTGTCAAAGTGCCTACTTGTTACATAAAAGCTGATTCCAGTCAAACACATTTTTTACACAAAGACTGAGAAACCCCATAAGGATACAGTTTCTTGCCTTTACATGGCACTTCCTCTTGGGAATGTTTTATAAAGGTTGATGCCTTGACCAGCCACCCAATGGAGATGGTTATCACCATCAATTTACAGAAAATGGAACAGAGGAACACAGGGATGAACTGCCAAGTGTTTGGGCCCCAAGCAGCTTGCATAGAAGCTGTGGGTACTTTGTACCATGGAAAACCTGGTCTCTAAAGACATGCCTGGGGACAAAGAGTCCATGTTAGAGATAAAAGCATAGTTGGCAGTTCTTGTGCCCAGCATCACATTCAAATGAAACCTACGTTCAGATATCTCATTTGACTGGAATATGCCACCTCTAAACAAATGATATAATCCATAAAAATACTTTTATTGCATACATTTCTCTCAATAATATCTTGGGACCAGTTAATTATGTGAGTACACCACACCAAGTTACACTAACTTCCCCTGCTCCTGGTCAATGTGAAATTTTATTTGGCTGCTGCAATGACCAGCTGAGAAATCTAACCCATGCTCCCTCTCTCCTGATACTGGAAGCAGAAGCTGGTCTGCAACAGGGAGGCAGGGCGGATGATACAGGTATTGGTCTCTAGGAGCTGAAGTCAAGGAGTCATGGAAGTTTATCTCACTTTGATTATGGTGAACTCCACATAGGGGAACCCCTGAATTGCCAACAAGCAAGAATGAGGACTCTCTCTTCAAATCAGCTCTAGACTCAGGAACTAATCCTATAATTCTGAAAAATATTAATGCCTCAAGGCCAGTGAGACCCTCACATTTTGCACAATAGAGAAGTGAATGGTAAAATAGAGAGGGGAAGTGACCATTGCTCATATAGGGAATTGCTGGAGATGAGAAGAACACATAACCACAAAGCTTGGCAACCCAGAAGTGCAAAAGTGGCTGAGAAGATACCCAAGTAGCTGGAAGATAAACAGTGGCTGGTGGCAAAGGAGGTGCTGGTGGCATCCTGGGCAGGCAAGGGAGGGAGAGTGGCAAGGGAGGGGGCAGGCAAGGGAGGAAGGACTAACAGAGCAAGGGAGTGAACGAAAGAAGCTGTCTATGCAAGCGCCTGAATTGGGGACAGGAAAAGAAGCCTGGCACTATAGGGGAGAAGGAAGTGAGTTGGTGTGCGAATGCCTGAGAGAACAGGGCTAGGGAAGTGACAGAGCAAATGGGAGGACAAATGAGCAGGGGGAGTAGAGAAAAGACGAGGGACGCAATGAAGCACCTGCAGCTCAAAGGAATGGCTAATGAGAAAGTTTGGTAGATTCTGCCTAGAACAGGCATGTCAAACATGCGGCCCTCCAGATGTTTTGGCCTACAACTCCCATGATCCCTAGCTAGCAGGACCAGTGGTTGGGGAAGATGGGAATTGTAGTCCAAAACATCTGGAGGGCCGCATGTTTGACATGCCTGGCCTAGAAGGAAATCTGTAGAGAGGTAACACAGTCAGGTCTGTTGTTTTGTCAAGGCAACATCAACAAAACAGTGCAATTACGGAAGAACGTACAAGGTATGCTGGATGGCAACAACCCTGACTCTAAACTGATTGTGTACAGAATGTGTCTAATCACAGCAGGAGCTCTGAACTGGTGCTCTGAAGATATATGGGTGCCTAGGTATAGAAGGGCAGGGGAGGGTTAAAGGCCTTATAGCAATCGTAAAGGCTTCATAATATGTAACAATATATGACAATTCTATATGATCTAGTGGAGATTCCTATAGGGCCGTGCAGAGGGAGGGGTCCAGCAGTCAGGTACACTTGCCCTGGGCCTCTGAGGGATCACCCAGCTGGCAGGGGGGGGGGGCTCCACCAGGGACTGGCTGCTTTTTTGTTTGGGTTTATAACTTTACTCTTAACAAGGCTCCTTCCCAGGGCCTCAGATGAGCTCTGTTTGGGCCTGGATTCCTGCACTGCAGTGTTGGACTAGATGGTCCTGAGGGTCCCTTCCAACTCAACAATTCTGTGATTTTTTTGGGGGGGGGGGCATGCATGAGGCTGCAGTGGGGAGGAGAGGATGATGATGTCTTCTCAAGCGTCTATGGATTCCACTTTACGGTGCCGCAAGATTCTGTTGTTTCTACTGCAGAGGACTAACACAGCTACACCACTGGAAAGTGTTAAAATCAATGGTAAAGGTTCTTCACTTTAAATGCAGTGTTCCCTCCAGGAAACTCATCTTTTCCTTACCAGCTCTGGTAAGTCTACTTACTCCAAATAACTGGAGTAAGGCCAACACGGCTACCTACCTGTATCCAAATAATTTATTTGAGAATAACTGATTTACCCGAGGGGGTGGTTCCACCAGAACTGAAGTGCTGTCCTTCTGTAAGTGCTGCTGGTATGACTCATAGCAATGATCAAGGAAGGCGTTTTCTTCCTTTGGGATATCTTTAAGAAACAGAAAAGCGTCCTGCCACTGTAAGGAGTCACAGAGGTCTGGAGAGGCATTCTTCTTCCTCACTTCCACAATTATTTTTTTCAGTATGACCTGATCATCTTCTGTAAGCAGCTGAGGCAGCTTAATAAAAATAAACTCAGCATTCTTAGCTGTAAGAAATGAAAAAGCAATGTGTTAGCAGTGACTTATAATAAGTACTATGGAGCTGCTATTATTCACTTATCTATGCAATCCAGTCAGTAGCCTAGGCAGAAGGCAGAGCAGAAATAATACAAAACAAGTCTATTAGACAAAAATCTAATTAATTTAAAGGTGTGCCCACTTTCCCTCTTCACAAAAATGAGCCGACCAAAGCAGCTTACAAACAGAAGTGCAAACATGACAACATATTGTGATGTCTCTTTAAACTGTTATCTTCCACTGAAACAGTAGATTTAGAATATTTTCTTTCTTTGCTTATTCATTTGTTTAATACTGCTCTCGGTGTGGGAAACAACAACAAAAATTAAGAACAGAACAAAAAGTAGAAAATTGAAAATATAGAAGCAAACAGGACATAAAAGCATTGCAGGTGAAAAAGAAGAGCAACCAAGTGATATTTAAGAAGCTCTGAGAGCATAAAAATACGTCAGCCTGATGCACGAGGGTGACTGCTGGGCGGCCATCCACAAATAGGGCACTACAGCTGGTTGCCATCAGTTGCCACCTACTGAACTTGGTGCTCGGTGGTGCTGGTAGGGTTGCTCTCCCAACACTGTAGCTTACACGGATGGGAAGTGGGAGTAGGGGCGTCAAGGTCGGGGCTGTGCACTTCAGCATGACTCTTTGCTCCCAGGGAGGACCTGGTTCACACTGGAAGCTGCCTGCAGGTGACTCCCCACTTATTTGGGGGTTACGTTCCGGTGCTCCGCAAGTGTTAAGTGAAAAGCACTCCCTAAGCGCCATTTAAATGCCCTCTCTGCGGCTCTCCAATCCAGATCAAAAATACTGTACAGTACCAAAGATATCCACAACTGGAATAGAAGCTCTGGGACCGGCTGGAGCCTGCGCAGAAAAGCGATGGCAGCGGCTGCTGCGCCACCATGCACATCAGGTATTAGACGGGGAGTCTGAGCAGCCGAACAAAGCCCCACTGCGCCTCGTCCCTTCTCTGCTCTCAAAAACGTCCTCTTCGGGCTCACGAGCCACAAGGAGTCTCCAGCTCTCTCCCTCCATTTCCGGGTATGAATCAAATTATTTAATTATTTCCCAACTACCTTGCTTGTTTAATATAAGTGTTCCAATTTGCTTTTCAATCTGCTCCACATAATCCGATGACAGCCAAAGAAAAATGGTATTGCAGCTCCTCGAAGTTGAAGAATCTTTATTCATCCACAGCCCAAACTTTCTTAAGTGCACGGAATCCACTGACAGTTCAATCTTCTTATGAGCCACTGCAGGGAACAGAATTTGAAATACACAAGATGATATACAGGATTGACTTGCACCAGCAACCCACATTACCATTTTTCAAGGAAAAATCACATTACCATTTTTCAAGAAAATAATCACTAAGCAAGATGCAAAACCATGATTCTCAAGAACATGAAATCATTTCTGAAAAATGTGAACAGCCATTCATCCAAAACTTGCCACACTTCTAGTATATCAGATATCCTAAGCTTGACTCATTATCTCTAGCAGTCAACACTTCTTTCCAAAACAGCATATTATGTGAAATTGAAGGGACACTGACTTATACCAGGTCAATTTCTTTGTCCATTTAATTCAGTACTGTCTATTCTGACTGGAAGCAGTTTACAAGGGTATTTAGGGCAGAGTTCTTACAGTTGTTTGCTATCATTCTTTTAAAACTGGAGATGTCAGAGACTGAACCTGGGATACCCTACTACTGTACTCTTTTTGCTGGAATTGTGAATTGTATTAAAAATTGCCATCCTGCCCCAATACATGTAAATATTAGACACTTCTGAAAAAGTTGAGGGTTTTTTTAGGCTTTATTATTATTTTTAGCAATAGGCAATGCCCTGGCTCCTACCCAAGACTAAACCACTGGTGTGTTTACTTGTAAGTAATAAAGTGAACATTTATCACAGCAGTCTAACAGTACAAATTCAGTGGTCAACAAAGAGCAGAATCTAGTCCAGGTGTTTCTGCAAGGCAAAGGAACAGCAACAATAGAGGCCAACAGGAAGGGCCAAAGTTCAGGAGTCCAAGATTTTCACTAAGTTCCAAGACTGCATGGGAGCTGTGAAGTCGTTACAACAAGTTCCTCTGCTGGCCTGCCTAGCTGCTAAGCAGAGACAGAGAAAGCTTAACTACTTGCAAGAATCCCTATGTCTGTAGGAATTTCTGACCTGAAGTCAGGAACTTCTTCCAGGGGGACAAGACTCCAATCTTCTCTTGAAGAATCATCTCTCCGCAAGAGAGATTGCTGGGCGAGCCTCCTCCTCTGAACTCTGCCACTCTGTCCCAGCATATTGTAACTCTGAACGCTGTTCATCGTCCACAGGCTGGGAAGGGGCAGCCCCTGGGTCTCCCACCATGTCAGTTTGTGGTTAATTGGTGACCGGGGGGCGTTATCAAAAAGGCTGTGCTTCACAGTCTCACTTCCCTTTCCTCATATTATGAGCTCTTGTCCTCACTCCTGGTCTAAATAAGAGGGAACTGTGACATGCAACACTGTAAAAACATAGCATACTTCAATCTTCTAAACATAACTGTTATTTATATAAATGGGTGACCCAACGGCAATAAAATATCATAGAGCAGGCATCCTCAAACTTCGGCCCTCCAGATGTTTTGGACTAGAATTCCCATCTTCCCTGACCACTGGTCCTGTTAGCTAGGGATCATGGGAGTTGTAGGCCAAAACATCTGGAGGGCCGCAGTTTGGGGATGCCTGTCATAGAGCCTTACCTTCAAATGGGATCTGAATGTAGCTGACGGTAAACTTAAAAGAAAACAGAGAGAGATAAAAAGTATTTTCAACAGAACTGATTGGAAACACATTCTGCTAATATATTAGAAATTAAATCAGAGGAAAGTAAAAAAGTGAGTGTTTTGACCAAACTTTATCTTGCAAATTTTGAATCTAAAATTAACACTTGCCTGGCAGTCTTAAGTGCATTCACCTCACAGAATGTTCTACTCAAAAGGTGAACATTTAATAAACTTATTTTTAAGAAAGTAGCTTATTTTTAAGGTAAATAGAAGCATCCCCACTTCGTGCCACAAGCCCTTTTTTAAACTGAGGGACTTTCAAAATAAGATTGCATATCATACAATGCAGCAAGCTACTGTATAACACTTAGGCTGCAGTTTTGCACCTTTTCTTTTTAGCATGTCTACATCTCACTACATCTCAGCAGGACATACATACTTGCAATTGCAGACTGGGTGCTGGCCAGAGACAAAGCTCATGAGCCAAAGAGCTGCTTAGGCACATATTGGAAGCTCAGTGGAATCTTTTCACTTTTCCCCCTTTGGATAGCAGACTCCAGTGCTATATTCAAAAAATTATTCTGATGCTTTCTGCCCCTAGTTTCTGGCTCAGAATGAGGGAAGGCTGTTGTTCAAGAAAGGCAAGTTCAAGAGCTTTATGGAAAAGCTCCTGACCGCCATGGATCAGTAGCATTAAACTTACTCTGGCACAACCTGTTGCTTTTCCTTTATATTTTCCAATATAAATCATTTCAAAATTTATATCTAAGGCAAGACCCATCTGATCGCCGAAGGTGCTATGATCTGCAGAGGAGCACGGTTGAAGTGGTTCAGCTGAAACCTATAAAATAAACAACACACCCATGGTGAGGCTGTCTCCTCTCCCCACTCCTCCAAATTTCAAACTTCTAAGATTTTTTCCCCTAAAAAAATAGTTTTTAAAGTAGACATTCCATATCCCCCGTTTTACATGTGTCATGCACAGATGATGATAACAATCAAGTTTCTACTGCTTGAAGCAAAAGATAAGGTACCATACTGAATGTACCAGGCTGATAATGTACTGAATCCCTGGTAATCATTTTTTTACCACACGGTGGTGCCATTTATGCAGCTATTACCCAAGGAAGAGCTGTGGATGTTTCTAAATATGATGCTAGAGAAAGACGTTTTAAAATCCCTACGAATTCACTGTGAGGCCGTAATTCTAAGAAGAGTTTCGAGAAGTAAGCTCCACTGAAAATTTGGTTAGAAGTGGTGTGCACTATCCTTTTGATATCTATGGGGGGTGACCAGATCATACAGGAGTGATACATGATATGGCTTCTAGCATGATAAAGAGAGGGGAAAGTTTCTATAGAGCTGATTGTTTACTTGTTCTGTTTCACTTTCAGCTGCAACCTGTGATAGCTGCCCTTCTGACAAAGGTAATGCAGCTTCTTGTTCCATTTCCTCCTCCTCAGGTTTGAGGCTTTCCCCAGTCTGCAGGTCTCTCTCTGGATCTTCTGTCTCTGCGGGTCCCTCTTCTTCATCACTAGAAAGCACAACTAAAGCAAAATGAAAGTGGTGTAAGGCCCCAACTCCAAGTGACTGGAAACAAGGGAAGGGAGTTACAGTTACATACTTGGTTCAGTTGAATCAGCCGACTTTTTACTCCTTTCAGATCTATTCAATGGCTCTTTGGAAGGTAGAGTTGTATTTGCTTTCTTTTTCTGAGCAGAGCTGAGGAGTGGGGAAACCAGCTCATCCTTACTGGTGACAGAAGGCTGCTTTCTCTTGGGAGAAGAGTAGGACCATTTTTCCCCTGGACAGTGGGCAGCAGTGTTCTCATTGGTGCTGGCAAATGCTTCACTACAGTCCATTTCCAATGGTTGGGGAATATTTTCCTGCTGAGGACTGTGCGTGTGACTCGGGCAATTCTCACCTGAGCTCCTGCAGCCAGGTAACTGAATTGGTTCTGTTCTCTGTTCTTTCTGCAAAATTAAAATGAAATGAAATGAAAGCTTGTTTCAAAAAGTCAGGATGACTCTGGGGCTCAGCAGTAAATTTAAGTTTCTTCACACGTGGAAAATTACGAATAAGCTTTCAATTAAACCCATTGCTGCAGAAACTCAAAAGAAAAGTGGGAAGAACCCGATTAAGGTTAGGAGTGGGGAAAGTTGCACGGAAGCTCCTGAGCCTCAGAATGCCTCGAATGAGACCACAGAGCCAGTCACTGCTACAGGCCTCACAGCTGTTCTCCTCCTCATACAATCAAGTATCTCCTTCCTGCAAAAACTGCCACTCTCATGGAGTAAACCCGGAAGGCTATGGGAAGAACATGAGCTCCACTAGAAGGTGGGAAGCTCAGAAATCTGTAGCTCGCAACCTGGCCTAGAGTAAGGTTACCACCTTTTTTCTCAATGAATCCGGGGACACTTTTCAACTTCAATGGATTTTATATGGGGACTGATTTGCAAATCCAGGGACTGTCCCTGGGCAATGGGGATGTCTGGTAACCTTAGCCTAGAGGCCTCTGGAAAATCTAGATTCTTCTAAACCTTTTCAGCCCCATTTTTGAGTGCAAGGCTTTTCACATAAGAGTCGAAAACAGATTGCCTTGTTTATGTATCTGAGCCTTTTTTATTTTCAGAGTTTGGTACAAACACTATAGGGATTTAAATCTTACTATATACTGACATATGTATGTATGCGTTAAATGTAAAATGACTTATAAGCCACTGGCACAATTTCTCAATCTTTACTGCTACAAAAACGTGCAAAAGTTACTTACACTTGGT